>NC_142885.1:14460000-14767500 GCF_051225735.1 Oryctolagus cuniculus | reverse complement strand
GATTTTTATTTTTCAACCACACACTTATATATCATAAAGGCAGGGAGTCGGGCGGGGGAAGGAGGGGCGTTTAGGAGGGCAGGATGTCAGGCGGGGGAAGGTGGGGGAGCTTATCTTGTAGCTGCAATGCTTGTGCAAGTAGGGGAAAGGTTACAAGGTCTTAAGGCACAAGGTCACACAAGGTTGCGTTATCAGTACTCTCTGGTCTGGGCTGCGTGGTCCCCGACATTTACCAAGAGCCTATGTGAATGTATGCAGCAGGGAATAATGTAATAGTGAGTTGTGTATATTCACCACTTAGAAACCAGGTCTACAGGAATACAGATTGGAATTTTTTGTCTCTGCTGGGACTGAACCTTTCTGGAAAGAGCTTTACCTAGATTTTCTTTATCCCAGTAGATGAAATATTTGTCATTTCTTCCCCCACATTCAGCCAACAGCATGAGTTTTGTAGAAAGCAACTAAAGTTTTTCCTCTAAAGCTCCAGGTTTCTTCCATTTCATTTCTCTCTGTGGCTCTGGCCCAACGTGGTCAGTCTGGCTGCTCTTTCTACTTCAGTTGCACCCAGAGATATTTCTTAGCTGCTTGTAGGTTTTGTTGTCCTAGGAGATTTCTGGGTCAATTTAAATATGATTATATTTAACAGTGAATTAGCAAATCATAAAGTGAGTATTAGTGGTAAAGACACTAAGATGAGAATTTTAATATATGAGTCAAAGTGCCATTTAAAAGATGTAATTGTAGATTATTTTAGAAAACAGAATCACTGAGTACTGCATTCCCTCCTTACTCCCCTTCCTTTCTTCCTCTTTCTCTTCCCTTGTCCCTTTTAATCTTTTCCACCTCATTTTCTTATCTCACTCTATATTAGATATAACTGATAAATTTAAGCAGAATTTTGAGCCTTTTAGGCTGTAGAGTAATCAGATGACTATGTGAGAAGGCTAAGGGAGCATAAGCAGACTCCAAAGGCCAGTCTCCTCCCAGGTCATTCTTGACCCAAGGAAGTCCTCCACATGTTTATTGTCTTGGGCAGTCACAGAATTTGGGAAGGGGATTGAAGGCAACTCATCAGATCACTGTGACCACAGATAAGACTGTTAGAGATCGAAAATGTAGGTATATTTGGGGAAGGGGCTTATTCCTGGATGAAACCCCGTTTGCCCAGGCTTTTCCACACTTTAGAAACCCAAGATTTCCTTGTCTCCATTGTGCTGTCTGTGGGGATGGCGTGGCTTAGCTGTTGTCCAAATGCATCTTGGCAAGGATGTTTGCAAGGAGGTCTGGAGGGAAAGGAAAGAGAGTGCATATCAACTCTGGATGCAAGGTCAGGCCCTGAGGAAGCTCTTGCGGCTGAAGCCACTTGGATGGAAGCACTCTGGACATTGGTCTCCAGGATACCTGCCAGCATGGGCTTTTCCCACTGAGAAGAATGTAGGGCTCAGTGATCACTTTTCATGGCTTTGAATACAGTTCTAGGCTTCATTTAGTTGTTGTTTCATCTGATAACAGTATTTCCATAAGGACACATCTTTACCTGTCTGGAGAGAACGCTGCAGTGTCATCTACTGGTGTTTGAAATGCTTTGGGTCTCTGCTGCCTGCCATTTTCTGTGCTATTTCTGTGTGTTGTGGTGAAACTCCCACCGCCCCAGCCGTGGGGCCTTGTTCTACACCATTTCTTCCTGTCTGCTGGAACAGGAGTTTGGGATGTGGTGAGGAGAGGCAGTATGCACTAGAGGAATTCTGGCACTGGAATGTGCGGGAAGGAGTGTGACGAGGTTTTTGGAGAGGAAAGTCTGTGCTACATGTCTCAAATACTTCTGAAAACTTTGAAGAATTCTGTGCTTGCAGGATTGTCCTGTTCAATAAGTATGTTTTTCACTGCTTTAGAAATAATCTTAGAACACGTCCTGAAGCTGATAAACTTGCAGTGGTAACTGCCCATTACTGCCCATTGCTGCGAATTCTGCAGTACACGATATAACGATTCCAATCATGAAAGACCTTCTGCTCTGATCATCTAAGACCCCTTGTTCTCAGCATTCGTTTTCTTAGTACCTCCTTCCCCAGCCTCCCACGGTTGGTTCCCAGGGCTCTTTGGGTTCTTCTGCAAATTCAGTGCTTACATATGAGCATGCTCCTGGAAGCTTTCTTCACTCCTGTGGCCCTTCTTAATCTCTTCTTTTTAAAAACTTCTTCTGTTATAGGAGGAAAGCATGATCTTTTTAAACAAGTGTGATACTTTTATAGAAGAATATGGTTAAAATAAGGGTAGTGAGCTATCAATTTGATGAGTGATTTTTATCAGCATTAAGGGAATATAAAGATTCCAGATTGTGGGAAGATTAGACATAATATTGCCCTAAAATGATCTGTAGTCTCACGACAAATCTGAAATTAAGCATGAATGAATGGAGAGGTAACTGAGTAACCTCTGTTATGGGGAGGGGTGGTGGCATAAAGGGTGGTATAATCTATACAAGACAACCCAGGGTTGGCCTGTGCCGCAGCTCACTAGGCTAATCTTCCACCTGCGGTGCCGGCACCCCGGGTTCTAGTCTCAGTCGGGGTGCTGGATTCTGTCCCGGTTACTCCTCTTCCAGTCCAGCTCTCTGCTGTGGCTCTGGAAGGCAGTGGAGGATGGCCCAAGTGCTTGGGCCCTGTAGCCGCATGGGAGACCAGGAGGAAGCACCTAGCTCCTGGCTTCAGATTGACACAGCATCGGCCGTAGTGGCAATTAGGGGAGTGAACCAACAGAAGGAAGACCTTTCTCTCTGTCTCTCTCTCACTGTCTATAACTCTCTCTGTCTCTCTCTCTCTCACTGTCAAACTCTGCCTGGAAAAAAAAAAAGACAACCCAGGAAAGTTCAATGAGCATGAAGTGTGGGATAAAGGTATGCCCACCTGCATGGGTATATTATTGGAGTATCTTAGGGAGGTGACATGGAAGCAAGCTATGTATGGCTTAGAAACCCCAGAAAGGAGCTCAGGCTAAGAAATGGGGATCCATTATAGGTGCTTGAATAGGTAAGACAGAAATATGTGGGGTGTTTGGAAGGGAGAGTTACAAGACTAGCCAAAAGAGGCTGCTGAGCTAAGCCAGCCGTGCTCACAGTGGGAAGTATGATGAATGGTGATGGGGAAGATGTGTCAAAGAAGGGATTGACAGGGCTTACTGACTGATCAGTGCAAGCTGGTCTTGTGTTAAACTGGGACATTATAATTCTGTAGGTATATCTGATTTAAGAAAATCCAGTGTGTAAAGATTTAGATTTCAGTGCTACGTTATACTGTTATATACACAGCAAATGGAATTTTAAACACGTGTAAAGCTAGCGCATAATATTCAACATTTATATCAACTTTGATAACTGTTAGTACATAGGGACATATAATTCTCTAAGCTCAATTTCTTTTTTTTTTCTGAAAGATCATTATTTGAAAGGTAGAGTTATAGAAGGAGAGGGAAGTAGAGAAAGAGAGATCTTTGATCTGCTGGTTTGCTCCTGAAGTGACAGCAATGGCTAGAGCAGGGCCAAGCTGAAGCTAGGACCCAGTTTTGTTCACATCTCCCACATGGGTGCAAAGGCCCAAGCACTTGGGCCATCTACTTTTCTAGGCACATTAGCGGGGAGTAGAACAGAAGTGGAGCATGGGCCAGCATTGTGATATAGCTGGTAAAGCCGCCACCTGCAGTACTGGTGTCCCATATGGGCGCTAGTATTTCTGATACCATTTCCGATCCAGCTCTCCTTGGTGACCTGGGAAAGCAGAAGACAGCCCAAGTCCTTGGGCCCCTGCACCTGCACGGGAGACCTTGAAGAAGCTCCTGGCTCTTGGCTTCAGATTGTGTAGTTCTGGCTGTTGCAGCCAATTGGGGAGTGAACCATCAGATGGAAGACCTCTCTCTCTCTCTCTCTCTCTCTGCCTCTCCTTCTCTTGCTGTGTAACTCTGACTTTCAAATAGATAAATACATCTTTAAAAAAGATTGGAGCAGCTGGGTCATGTACCAGTGCCCATATGGGATTCTGGCATCAAGGCAACAACCTAACCTACTATACCACAATGCTGCCTCTGTAAGCTTAATTTCTTGAAGACTCAACATGTGTACAATGAATCTGGTGGGCCATTCCATGACTAAAATTTATTTCTCATTGATTTTAAAGGTCAGAAATTTTGTTTTACAGAAATGCTTTAAAAAAGGAACTCAACCTTTTTTTTTTAATTTGATAGATATAGTTAGACAGTGAGAGAGAGAGAGAGAGAGACAGAGAGAAAGGTCTTCCTTCTGTTGGTTCACCCCCCAAATGGCCGCTACAGTGGGAGCTACACCAATCCGAAGCCAGGAGCCAGGCACTTCTTCATGGTTTCCCACGCAGGTGCAGAGGCCCAAGCACTTGGGCCATCCTCCACTGCCCTCCCAGGCCACAGCAGAGAGCTGGACTAGAAGAGGAGCAACCGGGACTAGAACCCGGCACCCATATGGGGTGCTGGTGCCGCAGGCAGAGGATTAACCAAGTGAGCCACTGTGCCGGCCCAGGAACTCTTAACTTTCTTAAAGGTTCCAGGTACTCAATCAATATAATACTGAAAGTTAGGTAACTGGCTGTTTGGTCAGGTCCTCTGTGCTCATCATACACCATCACATCTTTGCATGAGTCTCCCCAGTCTTGCAACGGCAACTAGGGCAGCTTCAACCCATGTAAGTCCTGCCAGGGGATAAACTTGATACCTTTTGCTTTCATGAAACACTATCTGTGTGAAGCGAGTGTTTTGATCCATAGTCTTCCCTGCTGAAACTGAGGAAAGACCAAAGAGCACCTCTGACTTGATGAATATTGGATGAGGTTTATATAATTTAAAATTATGCTCTTGTTAACTCTTTCACTCAGTGGAGAGAAAGGAGAGACATACAGTAATGGTTGCCACTGAAACATGAACTGCCGAGTCTAGTCTGGGTACATCCTTTTCATCTACCTACGGTGGAATGTGAATTTAGTAAGTAGTAAGAATGACTGTCATTTCTTGTAGCTTCATGGAACTAATCTCTGTACTCATTGTAAGTATTCTGAATGACACACGCTGAAAGAGAATTGGGAACAGTTAGTATCTATATCTTAGGCATTGGAGTTCCATGGTAGTCACCCTTAACCACAAGAAATCTATTTCAGGACCCCAATAGATGCCTGAAACTTGGATAATAACATACCATATGTATGCATACCTATGATTAAATTTTAACTTATAAATTAGGTTGAATAGGAAGTCAATAATAGTAGCTAATAACCATATAAACCAACTATACTAGTATACTGCATAAAAGTCATGTGAATATGATCTCTGTGTTGAAAGAGTCAAGAGAAATATTCGTGTTTTCAAACAAGTTGACTGCCAGTAATGAAAACCAAGTTTAAGGGGAGATTGCTGTAGTGTTGAACAAGGCAGATATTCTGCTTGTCGTAAACAACAACAGTAATAATAATAATACCACTGGTTCATACCCAGACAGGCTTAGTGTATACAAGGTTCTATTCTAAACACTTCTATCCATTTTAACTTTTAAAACAAACTCAGTGGGTAGGTGCTCCTTTAGCCCTGTTGTATAGGTAACAAAATTGAGGCACAGAGAACTTAAATAAATTGTCCGACATATCTTAGCTTACCAATAGTAAATTCACGATTAAAACTGACACAGGCAGTTCCCGGAACTTGGGTTCCTAACTTCTGTGCTGCACCCCTTGTGGTGATGAAGGTGGAGAGTTGATACTTCCTTTCAAGTGCGATGAGTTCTGTGGGAGTCTGTAACAGAATGCATTAGCCTAGAAAAGAGGACGGCTGGAAAGACTTTCCTGAGAAATCATCTTTGGTCTGAAACGTGAAGACCGGGTTTTAGGTGCTTTCGTGAGGCGTGGCAGGCAAGCATACTCCAGCATATGGGGGTGGGGACATGAGGCTGGGGAGGAATGAATATGTTGGTTTTAAAGAAGCCCATTAGAACAGATGGACAGAGTAAGAGAACATGTCATAGAATGATGTTGGCAGGTGCTCATCACAGAGGATCCCAGAGGTCCCACTTCAAGAATATGGGTCATGGAAATGTAAAGGACTAAGAACAAATGGGAGCATTGAAGATGTAGAACCAAGGGAGAAATATGATGAATGTGAGTTTTGGAAAGTGCATCAGATGATGCCTAGAGGGCCAGAGTTGATGCAGAGTTTAAAAAGAAAGTGCTGCTCTCATTCAGGTGAGAGATGATGGTGGCCAATGAGTAGCAATGAGGATGGAGAAGCTTAGGGACTTCTTAGGATGCGGAAATCCATGGTTCTTATCTGGAAGCCAGGGTAGGGAGAGAGCCAGTAATAATATCCAAGTTAGTAATGAGAAGAAACATGCAAACTAATCAAATACGGATGGCTTTGCCCTACTGAAGAAAAAGTCCTACTTATTGCATGGAGATGCATGTCCTCAAACACAAGCACACTCTCTCTCACACACATAGGTTTGTTGCTGAAAGTTAGGCCTCCCAAGTTAAGGTTTAAAGAACCGAGGTACTTTCTCTATGCCCGTGGTATTATCAGTAAGTGCCAGCACTGCAGTTCAGCCGTCAATACTGCGTTTCCCATTGAGTCAGAGCGTAGAATGATCTCCTAGTGTCTGGCCACACTGTACAGCAGTGAATGGGAAGGATAGATGCCACATCCATCCAGAACTGCCACCAGGATTCAAGGGGGAAGGTGGCACTTGTCCTCATGGATGTCTGTTCCCCTTTGTCTCTCTCCTGAGCTAATGCTCTTCACTTTAAGCATCTTTCTCTGCCTACACAACCACCGAAAGCTTCATTCTGATTGTTACCACTTGTGCTTAGATTTTTCTGCTGAACATTTGGAACAGGGAGGTTGAGATAAACTCTAAGCAGGTGGGAAGTTTCTGTACTGCAGTCTTCATTACAGCAGCAGGTCCAGTCTGGCTTCTAGACCTTCCAGGGTTTTTTTCTTCTGCGTGGCAGAAGCCTGAGGAATTAATGTTTTGTCATTTCTGTAAGCTTTTCAATCTTCAGTTTAGAGCAGCCCTTTTATTGGTCATGACTGCGAGTGTATATTTACCAGTGGTATGGGGTTAGCCTCAGTTACTGGGGGGTGATTATTTTGGTAGGGATTAAATGTGGTGTTTGCAAACCTGGGAAATGAAAGTTTCCCACAATAGGTTTCTGAAGGAAAACCAGTTGGTTTGATCAGATGCTGTGTTCTGCTGACTTGGGTGGTTGTTGGTTATTTTATTTTTATTGTTAAAGTGTTTAATGTACTCATTTTGCTCAGGATATTGTAAGGCATTACATCACTTGATTCTGGTTTCCTGTGACCAGTATCTGTGGTTGTTTTCTTTACTTATTTATGGTCTTCCTTTCCCACTGGAATGTAAGTACTTGAGCACAGATAGCTGTTTTGTACTACAGCATATTCCCAGCACCTAAATCAGCACCTGACACATAGTAGGCACTCAGTAGGTTTTAGTTGAGTAAATGAACAAAACATTTTATCTCTTTTTTTTCTTTTCCTTTTTTTTTTTTAAAGATTTATTTATTTAATTTGAAAGAGTTACAGAGAGAGAGGGAGAGACAGAGAGAGAAAGATCTTCCATCACTGGTTTACTCCCCAAATGGCTACAACCACCGGCACTAAGCCGATCCAAAGCCAGGAGCCAGGAGCTTCTTCCAGGTTTCCCACGTAGGTTCAGGGGCCCAAATACTTGGCCTTCTTATTGCTGCTTTCTCAGGCCCATTAGAAGGGAGCGAGATCAGAAGTGGAGCAGCGGGGACTCAAACTGGCACCCGTATGGGATGCTGGCACTGCAGGCGGCAGCCTTACCCGTTACATCACAGTTGTTTGCCCCAACATTTTATCCACTGAGTGAAAGCAATGACCATATAAAACCAGCTTGGGTGCTACTTACTGTTTATGTACATCTGATTTTGCTTTGTGCTAGGTGTTCACCAAGAATTGATGGTGGTTTTCCTTGGAGAAGCTTTTGGACTTTTTTGGACTTTTTTTTTTTTTTTTTTTAAGAAAGTGTTTTCAGAATTAAGGTGAAACTGTGTGGATACCTATATGCTTGTCCTGCATCTGTGGTGATTTCTTCCTATTAGAAAGCCCAGTAGTGAGTAATCATTATCCCTATGTCTGAAGGAGACTCTGGGGCCTGCAAGGGTTGTGCTGGGATAGTGGGCCCCTGCTGGGAGAAGAGCTTTGTTGCCTTGTTGGGCTGGATTCCAGCAGTGGAGTAAGTTAAATTGTGGTACCAAGGCATCTTGGCAGTGGCAGGTGTAACATATTTTAAGGGTGATTTTGCATGATTTGTATGTATTTCTCTATGACAGGAGTCACAACAAAAATGTTATGTGACTTGTGTCTAAAGCCATCAATCACTTGGAACTGTGAAAATCAGTTTGCATATGTCAACAATTTAATCTTATACTTGCCAGTAGAAAACTCACACTAGGATTATTTTTCTGTATTTACTGACTAGAAAGATGTGGTTATCAAGTACACTGATTGAAAGAAGTTTAAATTCCAATCTTTAAATTGGGACCATATGTGTTTTCTGTTCTTAGCTAAATCTATTTGTACATTTACCCACACGTGTGTATACATAGGCACACAGAGTACAGTTACATTGTTGTGTGTTTGTGCTATATATGTATATACTCACAGAGCACACGTGTGCCTCATGCATATTTATGAGTTTAGACTGCGGTTTAAGAATGTTGGAGAGGTTTCCTTGTCTGTGACTGTCTACCTCCCAGTTTCATAGTAATGACTAAATTAGCTAATATGTGTTAGATCTGTAAGTGCCCAGCACATAATAAATTCTCTACAAATACTAGCTGTTATTATTTTAGAATATATCTGCCTTGTGTCAGACTAAACATAGCACTGTTGGTCCTTTATCATTATCATCTTACAAAAATTTAGACTGAGTGACAGGCTGGCATTGCCTTAAAATTATTGCATAATTTGTTTGATGATTTGACTGTGATTCTAAAATGCCTCCAACAACTTTTATGCCTTACAGCAAGTACTTATATTTGTATTTTAAAATAAAAGCATTTATTAAATACCAAAATATAGATCCTTGTTATAGTAAAATATTTTTCTTTCTAAATCTCTATTTTCTAAAATCTGTGAAGAAGATATTTTTAGTGAATGTGTCATTTTCATGGTCAAACTGGAACAGACTTCATTGAAAATCTTAATTATGACTTTTAAAGATAGCTAACTTTCCATTTATTAAGAAAACTATACATCAGATATTTAAATAACCAGATAGAAAATTATGTAAAGGAATATGAAAAATTTGGGACTATAAATAATACCACAATAGAAAACCAGGCAAATATTATTTTTCAGGAAGTTTCAGCAGGTAGTGAGAGTGCTGTCTGGATAAAGGTGTGAGACATTAGTCAAGAATGTGGAAACTGATGATGTGAAAGTGATGCTTAATTGTTATTTTTTATCATTGAATTTTTGGAGAAGGGATTAGTAATTGTTGTAGTTAAAAGTACAAGGGATGCCATAGCTCAAGTAATTTTATATAGAGAGAGGAAGGCCCAGGTAATAAAAGTGGTTCGTGCAAGTGTGAACAGCAGTACCAGAATATCTTGTGGGGGGAAGTAGTAAGCTCAATAATAATTCTTTTTTTGAAAAAGATTTATTTATTTGAAAGGCAGAGTTACAGAGGGGGCTGGGAGATACAAAGAGAAATTTTCCATCTTTTGGTTCACTCCCCATATGGCCGCAATGGCTAGAGTTGGGCTGAGCCAGGAGTTTCTTCCAGGTCTCCCACATGAGTGCTTAGGCCCAAGGACTTGGGTCATCTTCCGATTTTCCCAGGCACACCAGCAAGGAGTTGGGTTGGAAGTAGAGCAGCCAGGACTCAAAACCATGCTCATATGGGATGCTGCAGGCAGCAACTTTACCTGCTGTGATGGCTTTACCTGCTACGCCACAGAGCCGGCCCCAGTAACAATTCTTTAACAGAAATAGCATAGAAACAGAACACTCGAACTTGAAAAGTTGACTTCAGCCCTCCAAGAAAAATTCCAGCCCAGAGCTACACTAAAATACAGAGTTTTTAGACAATTTTTGATACAGTGCTTCTCTTGTTTTATTATAGGTTAGGAAGCAGTACACATCCACTGTAAGTTAAGGTTAGGCATGTGAAAAAGGTGCCAGTGTTCTTAGAGAGGGAGCGTATATTCAGGGTGTCCTTCAGCCTGGATTGTTTTGTGGTTTAACTCATAGGCATTATTTAAAAATATATCTTTTATGTAGAAGACAGCAGAAGGCATTTATACTCAGAGTATTAGTTGAATTTTTGAGACCATATGTGTGGGGTACTTTGTCTTTGGAATACAGGACAGCCACTGAGTTACACAAAGAGGGCACTGAGGCTGCTGGGCTGGAGCCCTGACTGCATTGTCGGTAGCTTTGTGCACACCATCTTTTGTACTTTCTAATAAGTTGAGAGAAAGATCTTTGGGTAGGGCCGGTGCCGCGGCTCACTAGGCTAATCCTCCGCCTTGCAGCGCCGACATACTGGGTTCTAGTCCCGGTTGGGGCGCCGGATTCTGTCCCGGTTGCCCCTCTTCCAGGCCAGCTCTCTGCTGTGGCCAGGGGGTGCAGTGGAGGATGGCCCAAGTGCTTGGGCCCTGCACCCCATGGGAGACCAGGAGAAGCACCTGGCTCCTGCCATCGGATCAGCGCGGTGCGCCGGCCGTGGCGGCCATTGGAGGGTGAACCAACGGCAAAAAGGAAGACCTTTCTCTCTGTCTCTGTCTCACTGTCCACTCTTCCTGTCAAAAAAGAAAAAAGAAAAAAAAAAGATCTTTGGGTAGCTTTTCAGATTGAATGACTTTGAGACTAAGAGAGGCAGTGTTTTGTTGATTAAAACTTTATATGGAGGCATGTGTTCTTCTCAGGTTTTTGAGTATACTGTGTTTTCAGCCTTACAAGTCATATTTCATGGTGTCCAACGACAAAGACATATTCAACAATTGGTAGGGATGGGCAAGTTTGAGAATGCACGCTGCCTCTGTTAGTGAAAGGGTCAGATGGATTTTCAGATCTGTACCCTTAGCGCCTTAAGTGTTCAGAGAAGCAGTAGGGTATAGTAAAAAACAAACTAAGCCCAAAGAATTTGCAACCATAGTACAAGTGTGGCCTGGATTTTCTGAATATTTGCTCCATTAGCTTCAACTTTCTGAGGATACTTCCCTAGACTATAAAACAAAGGTAATTGCTGTTTTCACATAAAATACCTTTATTGAGATATACTGTATAGAATAAAATTTATCAAATTACTAAGTGTGTAATCCAGCGGTTTTAGTATATTCACGATTATACAGCCATCACGATGATCAATTGTAGACATTTAATACCTCCCACAGAAGAACACTGAGCCCATAGCAGTCATTTTTATTTTCTCCTCCAATTCCCAACTTAGGTAATGACTAATCTAGTTTCTATATGTAAGAGTTTGCCTACTGGAGCTGGCAGTGTGGCGTAACAGTTTAAGCTACCGCCTGCAGTGCTGGCATCCCATATGGGCACTGATTAAAGACCCAGTTGAGGACCAATGCTGTGGCTTAGCAAGTAAAGCCACTGCCTGCAGTGCCAGCATCCCATATGGGTGCCAGTTCAAGTCCTGGCTGCTCCACTTCTCATCTAGCTCTCTGCTAAGGCCTGGGAAAGGAGTAAAGATAGCCCAAGTCCTTGGGTCCCTGTACCCACATGGGAGACCTGGAGGAAGCTCTTGGCTCCTGGCTTCAAATAGGTGCAGCTCCAGCCATTGCAGCCAATTGGGGAATGAACCAGCGGATGGAAGACTCTCTCTCCCTCTTTCCCCCTCTCTCCCTCTCCCCCTCTACCTCTCCCCCTCCCCCTCTCTCCCTCTCTCTTTCTCTTCCTCCCTCCCTCCCTCCCTTCCTCCCTCTGTGTAACTCTGACTTTCAAATAAATAAATAAAAATCTTAAAAAAAAAAGACCCAGCTGGTCCACATCCGATCCATCTCTCTGCTATGGTATGGAAAAACAGTGGATGATGGTCCAAGTGCTTGGGCCCTTGTGCCTGTGTGGGAGACCTGCAAGAAACTCCTAGCTCCGGGCTCCTGACTCCTGGTTTTGGATTGGCCCAGCTCTGGCCATTGCATACATTTGAGGAGTGGACAAATGGATGGAGGATCTCTCTCTACCTCTGCCTTTGCCTCTCTGTAACTCTGCCTTTCAAATGAATAAGTAAATCTTTAAAAAAAGAGTTTGCCTACTTTGGACATTTCATATAAAAAATCATATAATGTGTCACTTTTTTAGTCCACTGTCTTTCCCTTGGCATAGTGTTTTCAAGGTGTAACCATGTTGTATTACAGATCAGTTATTTATTCCCCCTTCCCCAGCTTTATTGAAATATAATGAGAAGAACTGTATATATTTAAGATGTAAATGTGATAATTTGATATTTATTGTGAAATGATTAATTAACACATCTATATCCATCACTTCTCTTGGTTGCTTTTGTGTATGTGTGTTTTGAGAATACTAATACATTCTATTAGAAAGTTTTAAGAATGCAATATGATATTGGTAACAATAGTCACCATGTTATAAATTTAATCCTCAGAATTTAGTCTACCCATTTCCCCCAGGCCCTAGCCCTTGGCATCCTTCATCCTACTGTGTTTATACTAGTAATATTATTTGAGATACAAATGAGATCATACATTCTTTGTGTCTGGCTTATCTTATTTAGCATAGAAACTTCCAGGCTCATCCATGTTTCCACAAATGGTACCATGTATAAAGGTATATAGAAAAAGTAACCCTTAATCATTCTTAATGAGACTATAAATAAATTGGTATAGTATTTTGGAAAGCAATAGGGAAATTGCTCAAAAAACTCTCACAAAACTGCCATATGTCCCACAATCCCACATAGGGTACAGATCTAAAGGAAATTTAGCTGGTATCTTGAAGAGAAACCTACTCCTGTTCTCATTGAACTATTATTCACAGTAGCCATGATGTGGAGACAACTGTTATCTGTTGATGGATGAATAGGTAAAGAAAATGTGATATAATATTTTATAAATGCAAGTATAGATATATGTATGTATGTGTATATGTAATAACGGAATATTACTCAGCCATTAAAAAGTTCATTCTTTTTCATTGCTAAATTATACTTCATTTTATTATGTTCTTCATATAAAAGCAATACACATTTTGGAGGGTTTTTTTGTCATCTAGGTTGGACAGACTTATTGCTTGAGGCAGTGAGAGCAGTCTTACTGAGTAGTGTGTCTTTCTGCCAATTCTGCTGTTAGTCCATGACCCATTCAATATACTGAGTGGGCACTCACTTGATACCAGAATTCACATTGATTTTCTCAGCGGTCAGAAGTGTTCAGGCATTATCAGCAGTGCTTGTCATTACAGATGCTCTCTACATGACTCTAAATGCTGGATTTGAAAGGATTCAAAGAGGGAGCCATTGTGGCTTACACAGATGTCAACTAATCTAGTGCTGATCCTCATTCTGACCTGAGCGGTGATACCAATCTCAAGCTGTGGAGCAGTGTGTTGTGTGCATGGATTGCAGGGGAATAGGGCCTTGACTGTTTACTGCTTGCTGACTTTATAAAATATAGAAAATTGATGAGGACTTAAAGAAGAGCAACTGATTAGCTTAATGTAACAGTTTGGGGTTTTAAAAATATAATTTGTTACTAAATGACAAGTAAATAGTTTTTACTTAAATGATTTCAGTGAAAAATTAATTTCATTTCAAGTGAAATCCAATTAAAAATTATTCATCTATTTAATTTATTTGAAAGGCAGAGAGACAGAGAGATACAGACAGTTCGAGATCTCTTGTTTCCTGGTTTATTCCCAAGATGACTGCAGTAGTTGGGACCAAAGTCAAGAGCCAGACAATCAATCCAGATCTTCTGCATAGGTGGCAGGGACCCAGCTACTAAAACCATCACCTGCTCCCTTCCAGAGTGCACGTTACCAGAAAGCTGGAATCAGGAGTGGAGCTGGGCTGGAACCCAGGCACTCCAACGTGCGGTGCAGCCATCCCAAGCAGCATCTGAATTTCTGTGCCAAAGGCCTGCCCTCACAAGTAAAATGCTTGTTGATGTAGCTTGTTGCTAAAGGACAAAGAAATTATCTAAAAGCATTGATTTCTAATTTGTTGGCTTTAGGAATACCATGGAATTGTTATTAACAGTAGTATTTTTTAATTTCTACCTAAGATACTGTAAAATAAAAATAATATTCTAAACAAAGTTCAATTTTTATCATTCACTAAACAAATAACATTTTAAATTCAATTCTATTTGAAACCATGAAACAAGTTAAAATGGCAACCATTGCTAGTTGCATTTTAAGTGGAAAATGTATTCATTTATTTGAGAGGGAAGAATGAAGACCGAGAGAGAGAGAGAGAGATCCTGTATCTATTGGTTCACTCTCCAAAATTCCACCACGGTGGTTTTTGTGGATTGGCCAAAGCCAGGAGCTGGGAACTCAATCCTGGTTGTTTTCCTTGTAGATGGAAGGAATCCAGTCACTTGAGCTGTCACACTTGCCTTCCTGGGTCTGTGTTTAGCAGGAGGCTAGAATAAGGATATCAAGTTGCAGATGAGGCCTGACCATTTTAGCCTTGAGTCTTTAACCACTAGGACAAAGGCTTGCTCCTGGAAGTTGCCCTTTTAAGGATAAACTTGTTGCATAGATTTTCTTTGTTTACCTTGCTCCATAAAGACAAACCATTAATTATAGCTTAGATGTACTGAGCAATAAATTGTGCTAACCACTGTATTTGGATTATGTCATTGAACTAGGATAGGTCCAGTTATTTTCCTCTTTTTTAATAGCGGAGAAATCTGAGGCCCAGAGATTAGGTAACTAGCCCGAGGTTATCCACTGCTTGTAAGTGACATTTTTCTTCATTAATTTGTTTTACAAAGTTTTATATTTTTCATGTTTTACTGTGGTATTCTTTTTCCAAGTCCCATATTTACATACAAATCAAAGCTAGTTTGTGGTTTAGTTCTTGGGGAATTTTATACGAATAGAATAGCTGTAGACTATAATTATGTTGTGATTGACATCTTTGAGCAGTGACCACCAGTAGCTCAGTTGCTAATCTTTATCCCTTGAGTAGTCAAGTAGGTAAGAAGTGGATGAGCAAGTGGAAAAGTGGCTACGCAAGTACACCTCCACCAGAAAAATTCTAAATAACTTTTCAGAGTGAATCACAACTCACTCTCACTTCACCAGGTGCATTGTTGCAAAGAAAACTTTTTCACTGCTTTGTTGACCCTGTGGACAAGAGAACATTTACCTGTGGTCTATGGATAAAAGACATTTGTCTTTTTTTTTTTTTTTTTTTGACAGGCAGAGTGGACAGTGAGACAGAGACAGAGAGAAAGGTCTTCCTTTTTGCCGTTGGTTCACCCTCCAATGGCCGCCGTGGCCGGCACGCTGCGGCCGGCGCACCGCGTTGATCCGAAGGCAGGAGCCAGGTGCTTCTCCTGGTCTCCTGTGCGGGTGCAGGGCCCAAGGACTTGGGCCATCCTCCACTGCACTCCCGGGCAATAGCAGAGAGCTGGCCTGGAAGAGGGGCAACTGGGACAGAATCCGGCACCCCGCCCGACCAGGACTAGAACCCGGTGTGCCGGCACCGCAAGGTGGAGGATTAACCTATTGAGCCATGGCGCCGGCCAGACATTTGTCTTAAGTACTAGGAAATTCACTGCTAACTAGACTCAAGCGAATACTTGACTCTACTTCTAGAATGTAAGAAAACCATTTTAAACCATCCCTGCTCTAATAATATTTGTGCTTTTAAAAGTTTCCCCATGAGGGGCTGGCGCTGTGGCTTACTTGGTTAACGCTCTGCCTGCGGTGCCAGCATCCCATATGGATGCCAAGTTCTAGTCCTGGTTGCTCCTCTTCCAATCCAGCTCTCTGCTGTGGCCGGGAGGGCAGTGGAGGATGGCCCAAGTCCTTGGGCCCTGCACCCGCATAGGAGACCAGAAGAAGCACTTGGCTCCTGGCTTCGGATTGGCGCAGTGCCTGCCGTAGCAGCCATTTGGGGGTGAATCAACGGAAGGAAGACCTTTCTCTGTGTGTGTCTCTCTCTCACTGTCTAAAACTCTACCTGTCCAAAAAAAAAAAGTTTCCCCATTAAACCTCATTAATCATATAATTTTTTTTTTGACAGGCAGAGTGGACAGTGAGAAAGAGAGACAGAGAGAAAGGTCTTCCTTTGCCGTTGGTTCACCCTCCAATGGCCACCATGGTCGGCGTACCATGCTGATCCGAAGGCAGGAGCCAGGTGCTTATCCTGGTCCCCCATGGGGTGCAGGGCCCAAGGACTTGTGCCATCCTCCACTGCCTTCCCTGGCCACAGCAGAGAGCTGGCCTGGAAGCGGGGCAACCAGGACAGAATCCGGCGCCCCAACCAGGGCTAGAACCCGGTGTGCCCGTGCCGCAAGGTGGAGGATTAGCCTAGTGAGCCGCGGCGCCGGCTTAATCATATAGACATTTTGAAAAACAGGAAAGCGACAGAAAAGTTATTAGGCTTTTCATCTGCATAGTCTCTTATTTTTTTTTTAAGATTTATTTATTTATTTGATAGGCAGAGTTACAAAGAGAGAGAGAGAGAGAGAGAGAGAGAAAGTCTTCCATCCGTTGGTTCACTCCCCAGCTGGTCACAACAGCTAGAGCTGGGCCCATCTGAAGCCGGGAGCCAGGAATTTGTTCTGGATCTCCCGCATGGGTACAGGGGCTCAAGAAACCGGGCTGTCTTCTACTGTTTTCTCAGGCACATTAGCAGGGAGCTGGATCAAAGAGGAGTACCTGGGACACAAACCAGCGCTCACGTGGGTTGCTGGCACTGCTGGCGGTGGCTTTACAAATCATAGGGCTGACATCTCTTCAACTCCTCTGTGCTGTGATTTCCATTTAAAAGCAAGGAAATTGAGACGTAGTGATACGAAGTACTTCACTTTCCCCAGAGTAAGTTGTAATATTGTTTGAAAAGGAAGAATCACAATCCCTGTCATTTGTTTTTATATCTTCTTATTGGTCACATAGCCTTATTATGATTTGTATCTGTCTATTATCAGAGTATCACAAACAAAATGATAAACAATGGATATAACCTAATGTGTATGTGATGTGTATAGTGTAACATACATGCAGATGAATGAAAAATGCCTGCAAGATTGTTGCCTTGTTGTCTCATGCCTCAGCAGTAATAAAATATACTGAGTGCTTTTGGCAAGTATTTTTAATATGAATCATCTCATTTAATTCTTAGAGCCAGCCTATCAGGTATTTGCTATGTTTATCCACATTTTTATAGACAAGATACTTGAGACTTAGAAAAGTTAAAACCACTTGGCTGTGGTCATAGAGCTAGCAATTAGCAAGGCCATTGCTTCTAACCACTGTGCATTTTGCCTTTCCCACTGAGCTCATAGAAAGTTTTCGGTTAGTATTTTTCTTCCCATTTCAAGCTACCTATATATGTATTCTAACCCCAGATTTGATTCTGGTTAGAAACATTAATGGCTCCTAATGTTAAGAGGAATATTTGCTATTCATTTTTTTCAGACCCAAGTCAAGTGCACCTTCTCTGTGACTCTTCCTTTTGCTCTTCTGAATGCCACTGCAGCACATTGTATAGTTCAGCTCCTAGGACCCTCTGCCTTCCTTCTGGACTTCTTCAGAAGCATGTTGTCTGGTTCAGTTAATAGCCTTTGTTGGATTGCTAGCACCTTGATTGGTGCTTGCCACCTGGTGGAAGATCAATAGATGTTTGTTGAATGAATTGGATGCTTAATAAATGTTTGATTTTTATTATGATATTTACCTTCTGGTGTATATACTTCAGGTTCTTGAGAAAGGTCACTGTGGCATTAGGTACCTGTGGAGAACCTCAGTTTTCCAGGCAGGGCCTTGAAAGATTTGCCATTCCAACAGGAGGTGGAGCAGGGTATTATTTTTCTGTTTAAAAAGTGCCAATTGGACAAAGTAAAAGTATGACCTATATATGTACATTGATAGGCATTTTTAAAAATGTGGTTCCATGCTATACTTTGTGTCTGTAGGCATCCCACTGCTCAGAAAATCATATTTTCAAGTTTCAGTTTACTGATTTGTTTCCTATTGAATACAATATGAACAAATAGCAAGGATATAGATTTGAGGAATGAATTGAGTGTTAAGCCTAGCAGTTAAGATACCTGCATTCTGTATCGAAGTAAATGGATTTGATTCCTGGCTCCTATTTTTGAATCCAGCATCCTCTAATGTAAACCCTGGAAAGTAGTAGTGGTGACTGAAGTAACTGGGCTCCTGACACTCACAAGGGGGGGCCTAGATTGTGTTCCAAACCTGATCCTGGCCATTGCAGGCCTTTAGGGAAGTGACGCAGTAGATGGGAATTCTCTCTTTATCTCTGCCCTGTACCCAAAGAATATATACTTGGGAGTTGGATAAATTTTTTTAAAGACTTTATTTATTTGAAAGACAGAGTTAACAGAGAGAGGGACAGAGAGAGAGAGAGAGAGAGATCTTCCATCTGCTGGTTCACTCCCCAAATGGCCTCAACTGGGCCCATCTAAAGCTAAGAGCCAGGAGCTTCATCCAGGTCTCCCATGGGAGTACAGGGACCCAGGCACTTGGGCCATCTTCTGATGTTTTCCCAGGTGCATTAGCAGGGAGCTAGATTGGAAGTGGAGTAGCTGGGACTTGAACCAGAGCCCATATGGGATGCCAGGGCCGTAAATGGTAGCTTTACCCGCTATGTTACAATGCTGGTCCCATGGAATTGAGTAAATTAATCAAATCCTCATTCAGCTATTTTCTATGTATATGACATTGGGCAAGGTACTTAACTTTCTTCAACATAGTATTCTTATTTTTAAAAATATTATTTGTGGCCAGCACCGCGGATCACTAGGCTAATCCTCCACCTAGCGGCGCTGGCACCCCAGGTTCTAGTGCCGGTCGGGGCGCCAGATCCTGTCCCAGTTGCCCCTCTTCCAGGCCTGCTCTCTGCTATGGCCCGGGAGTGCAGTGGAGGATGGCCCAAGTCCTTGGGCCCTGCACCCCATGGGAGACCAGGAGAAGTACCTGGCTCCTGCCTTTGGATCAGTGCGGTGTGCCGGCTGCAGCGCGCCAGCCATGGTGGTCATTGGAGGGTGAACCAACGGCAAAGGAAGACCTTTCTCTCTCTCTCTCTCTCTCTCTCTCTCTCTCTCACTATCCACTCTGTCAAAAAAATAAAAAATAAAAATAAATAAATAAATAAATATTATTTGTTAGGCAGAATTTTCCATCATCTGTTTCATTCTCCCAGATGCCCACAATAACCAGGACTGTGCCAGACTGAAGCCAGAAGCCCAGAACTCATTCTGCGTCTGCCACATGGGTGTTGGGGCCCTAAACACTTGTGCTATCAGCTGCTGCTTCCCAGGGTGCACATTAACAAGAGTCTACGATTGTAAATGGAGCTTAGACATGAACCTAGGCACTCCGATGTGGGATGCAGTTGTCTCAAGTGTTGCCTTAACCTCTTATTCTGATTTCTAAAATGGGAAATAAACAGTGGCAGACTTAAAGGATGAAATAGTGTGTTGAGAAGAAATGTGTAACTTCTCAAAAAGAGATTTGTGCATTAATTATCTGTGGTAATTTTTGGCATGTTTTCATTTTAGTTGAATAGACTTTTCTGATTTCATTCGAATAGTATATTTACAATAATTTCCTTGATCACCTTAGAATCAAGTATTGCAGCAATACTTCTGGTCTAGTGTTTCACGTGAAGGCCAAACAATGTCAAGGGATGTTCTATTACAGATTTTGTAAGAGTTTGCATAGAGAGAAATGCAGCCATTTCACAGATGGCATAGTTGTGTCATGGCAGCAAGTACTGTATTTACACACAAAATGCTGAGGAGACGACTACTGTAGCCTTCACTCTGGTGGTGAACTTGGAAGGAAAAGCCTTTGTCAATTCCAACACTAATTGTTTTAGATCCCTATTTTAGTGTGGACTTAAATATGTTGCAGGTGTACTTACCTCCATTTAGCTACAGCAACGTTACAAACTTGCCAACAGAACTTTTTAAAGTGGCATCCTGTGTTTGCTTTCACAAGTTTTAGCTAATTATGAGGTTTCATGATACCAGCATCCCTCCAACTGCTGGTCTACTCATTGAGTTACATTGGGCTCTTTGAGCTGTATCTATGGAGTCAGACATCCAAGAGCTTCTTGGGATCTGTTATGAATTTGGGGCTTATCCTAGAAACTTCTTGATTTTATAAGCCCTGACAACAGTAACTTGAAATATTTCTCAATTGAACAAAGTTAGCTGCTGATGATATCACATGAAATGTTTTTCTTACACCTTTCTGCTTCTAACATTGTGATTTTCTAAGTTTTTCAGTCTCCAGAAAGCAATAAGGATTATAGTATCTGAGCTCCTGGCCTTTGGATCAGGACTCTATTTTTGTTTAATCACTTTCCGCACAGCAACTGAAGAGCCAGGTGGAGCTGAAGTTACCTGACACAGTGTCTGGAGCCCTTGAGAGCTGACAGCGGCTCCTGTGAGCGTCTCCAAGGGTGGACAGTAGTCATCTGTTTCTCATTCTCTTCCTTTGAGGACTCGGTAAATCCACCCAGTGAATTAACTAAGGCTTTTTCAGAGACAGCCAGTGGGATAATGAACACTTTTATGCTTTTTAAAATGACTATGGGAGAGGCAATTCCAAGATGGCTGCTGGGTTTTCATTGCTCCGCTGAGACTCCCACTGAAAAGTGTGTTAGCTGATTCGTCCCTTTAGCAGGAATTCATTAGAGTGTCCATTACACAATCAACTGTAAGAAACAGGGGCAATTATTTTCAAAAGGAAAAGTGTGATTTTACCTCTTGGTTATCAGTGTGCTAGGTACATTTGATAACTTTTCCCTACAATCTGCAAAACTGATTTTAAAGGCCTAGGATTTTGTTTAGAAAAAAGAAAAAACAGATTATTTCACTGACTTTTAATTTGGTGTTTTTACTAGATTTCTCCAAAGAGAAACTGCTCAGATTTTAGTTTCTAGGTATTTTAATTATAATTTGTTTCTCTGTACTTTTCTAGGCATTTCTTACTTCTAAAGATTGAAACTTGTTATATGATTTTCCCCTTATTAGGTAACATTTGTGATTTTTGTTTTCCAAAAATTGTTACAGAAAGTATATGTCTTTATCTTTTCAATATTTTTGTGCTAAATGTGGTTCTTGGTAAAAAGATTGAGAAACAATAACAAATTCACCAAACAAAAGTCGTAAGTGCTGAATACTAGTTAAATTATTAAAAAGTTAGGGTGATTCCAAATGCAGATAGTTATTTAATGGACAGTAGCAGGTATACTGAGACTCCTACTCAAACATCAGCAAAGTTTGCACAGTTTTTGTGTGATAGGGGATTAATTCCTAAGAAGTAAGTTTTTGTTTTCATATACCTCTATTATTTAAAGCCTATATTTTTTACAAGAAGCATTGTAAATTAATGAAAAGTTCATTGCACTGAACTTGGAGTCATAATGGTGGGTTTTCTGACATCAGGTAGTTTTTGCCTCTCTGGGTCTTGTTTTTCCCATTCATCGAAATTGCAACATTGGACTAAATTATGGCTCCCTGTTGTGTGTTTTCTTGGGAAATGTGGCAGGGCACCAAGAGCTGTGTGAAGTCTTAATATCAATACAGCAGGTATACCTTCCTACTTGCCTTACATTTCTATTTTACGTGAGGCCTGTGGCAAAATGTAATTTTTTACTTACACAAATATATTTTGCGAACTAAAAGAACTCATATGTTTTCTTATGGTTCTAAAGATGTAACTCCAAATCTGAAGGAATCTGTGCCTATGGCAAGTTGCAGACAGCAGTCTCATGTTTTCTGATCACTCTTCCCGTATGTTAGGGCGCGTTGGTATACAGTGTTGGGGATTAATGCATCAGGTGACAGCTGAGGTCTTGCATTTCCAAGTTGTGTAACTGTGATGGTGGGCATCTTTGCATTTTGAATTTCTCTCCTTCTCCTAATGTTTTCATGGAGAGAGTTCCTGTGTCCCTGTTTACATGAAACCTTTCTCAGTATTGTTTGCTAAGAACTTGCTTAAGTGACCTTGTCCTGAAAGGACGGCACTGTTGGAACTTGAGAAGGCAGAGTTGGGGCATCTAGAGTCGTTCCATAATCACACTAGACACATCTGATGCCCCTTTTAGTCCCTCTGCTGCTTCTACAAGATGATTCTGTATTTCTGATGCCCATTGTCAGTGCTCTGCCTCCCTCCTCTACTACCATTTTAGTCTGCATTCTGGCTGAGTAGAATTCTGTTTCTGAATCTAGTATGATTTTTTTCTTCTTTGTTCCTATCCTCAGCAACAATAAGTACTCTTGATGGCAGCTGCTGTATTAAGCCCAAGAGCTTAAAAGATTAAAGAAACCACTAACAGCAGTCAGGAGGAAGTTTAAGGGCCTGTTTTTCTGAAGGTTTGTGTTTTCATTCTGGTGGTTGAGTAGAAAATTGCAAACAGGTTGTGTTCAGCAGCTGGAATGCTCTCCAGCATCTGGGGAGACCCAGCCTTCTGTTCGATTCCCATTCACTAGAAGGGTTTCCAGCCTGTGCTAGAAGCTGCAGGAAGAGGTATTAGAACTCTTTATGTGTGTAAGTCATTAGAATTTCTTTGTTGTAGTTTTTTTTTTTTTCATAGAAATGCCAACTTGTCCTCCATTCTTCTACTAGCTTTAAAGTCCTGAATAAGGTAACATGAACATCTCCCAGCAGTGAAAAGGGAAGTGTTTTAGCCTTAGGGAATTCCCAGTTTGAAGTAAAAGGCTTATTTGCCCCTAGATCTTTGTCTACAGATACTTCACAGGATGCTATCGTTGGGGGAGTTAGTCTGTGATTGCTAGAACCCAGGACATGCTGCCTCAATAATGCATAATAATGCACAGTTGCATCCACCTCACTTAGACATTTGTTGCTGCTTCCTTCTGATAGTTCTGTTAGAGACTGGGACTGGAAATAGAGAACATCTGCTAATTGGCTGGCAGATGCTACAGCATATTTTTACAGTTTTTTTTTTTTTTTTTTAGTTTATTTTCATTTTGTTTGACAAGCAGAGGGAGAGAGACAGATCTTCCCATCTGCATGTTCACTCCCCAAATGCCTGCAGTGGCTGTGGCAGGAACCTGCATAGTTGAGCTTCATTGTTGTCTTCCCAGGGTGTGCATTAGCAGGAAGCTGGATTGAAAGCAGAGCTGAGATTTGAACCAGGCAGTCTGAAATAGAGTGGGGTGTTCCAAGTGGCCTCTTTAAGTGCAGTACCCAACTCCTACCCTAGACAACATTCATTTTAAAAAAATCATCCTTTATTGTCATTTTGGATTTTTTTTTAATTTGAATTTTATGTGAAAGAGAGAGATCTTCCACCTGCTTCTTAACTCCACAAAAGCCTGCAACAGCCAGGACTGCACCCGGCCAGAGCCAGGGACTCCAGCACCTGAGCTATCACCTGCTGCTCAGGGTGTGTGTTAATAGGAAGCTGGAATGGGAAGTGGAGCTGGGCTGTGAACCTGGACACTCTGATGTGGGACGGGAGCTTTCCAAGTGGCTTTTCCATACCTCATCAAAATCCATATCCAAACAATATTCTTAATACGATCAGAGTCTTTGAGGTTAGATCTTGTTCCTGTACCCTTCCTGTTTCTTTTACCATTTTTCCTGTCATACTTGGAATGTTAGAGCAAGATCAGGAGCCCCTGAAATGCCTTCATATGCTGAGTAAATATCATATTAGTGTGGCTGCTTCCTTATCATGTTATCAAAAATGGGGGGCCTATGGCAAAGTGCAGAGTATTTGTCTCTTAAGGCAATCTAAGCTATTTTTTTAACTTTACCGAAGTATAGTTGGCAATAAAAAATTGTATATATTTAAGGTCTACAGTGTTATGATTTGATGTATACATTGTGAAACACTGCAATCTGATTAACATATTCATCACTTTACATAGTTATATTTTTCCTTGTTTGGTGAGATGCTGAGAATACTTAAGATCTACCCTTTTAGCTAATTTCAGTGTACAACAATGTGACTGTAGTAACAAGTACTGTGTTGTATCTTCAAAACTATTTTTAGGGAAAATTTATTTATTTATTAGCTAAATAAAAGGGCCTGCCTGTTTAATTGCTATTTTTGCATGACTTCATTATATTTTAAATAACAAAAGAGAAGATGAAAGGAGTTTTGCCCTATTCAAGGTCACAAAGCTGGGCAGTGACTTAATCAGGTTTAGAACCTGTACTTGTATTATTTTGGAAAATCAAGTGACCTGCGTTAAACTTTGTAGCACTTGGGGTCTTAAGTCTGTGCTGAGCAAGGATTTCATGTGTGATGCCTTGTATTTTAGGATTATTAAAGATAAGCTAGCTGCTGGATAAACTAAATTGATTTAGGGGTTATCTGTAGGAGCCCATCATGATGGCTGGGACAGCTCTTAAGTGGAGCTTCTAGACAGATCAATATGCAATTGTTCTATAATAGCATATGGATTTTTTGGATTTCCAAGTAAATACATATTGTGTATTGTTTACAAATTGCTCAGGCGGTCTTCATGAACAATGACGGCTGTGCTATAGGAAGCTAGAGATTATGAGGGACTTGCTTTTTAAGTGGTATTTTTGTTTGTTTCTTTTGCTTGCATCTTCCTTAGTGTCAAGTAGATATATCTGTGGTGCAGAGTGCATTCGTCAGCTTTTTATTATTATAATTACATACCAGAGGCAGCTAACATGCAAGAGGAACGGTTTACTTAGCTCACTGTTTTGGAAGTTCAAATCCAAGTTTGGGAGGATCTCATTGGTTTGGCCCGTAATCGTGGTACTCTTGGTAGCAGAGTCCTGAAGTGGCATAGAACTCCTCATGGCAAGGAACAGGGAGCATGTTTGCCTATCTCTCTCTCTCTCTTTTTTTTTTTTTTTAATTTTTTGACAGGCAGAGTTAGAGAGAGAGACAGAGTTATAGACGGTGAGAAAGAGAGACAGAGAGAAAGGTTTTCCTCCCACTGGTTCACCCCACAAATGGCTTCTATGGCCGGCACACTGTGCAGATCCGAAGCCAGGAGCCTGGTGCTTCTTCCCGGTCTCCCATGCAGATGCAGTGAACCAAGCATTTGGGCCATCCTCCACTGCCTTCCCGCACCACAGCAGAGAGCTGGACTGGAGGAGGAGCAACCGGGACTAGAACCCATGGTGCCGGCACCGCAGGCTGAGGATTAGCCAAGTGAGCCACTGCTCCGGCCTTGCTTATCTCTGTGTGGTCTCTATAAAGCCACCAGGTTTTAGTCACAGGGCTCCACTCCAGTAACCTAATCTGTTTAACTCGCAGAGGCCCTTCCTCTGAACATCATCATTGGATTAAGTTCCCACCCTGTTATTGCCATCAACTTAAGACTCGGAGGCCAAACCCTTGAATTTGGGGGGATAAACATTCAAACCACAGCACAAAGTACCTAGAAGAGAGGCTTCTGTTTCGGGTCTCTGAACATCTGTGATCCTTTTCAGAAAATGATCTCTTTGGCTTTCAAAGAGGGCTTCCCAGTTAGAATGCTTTGTGCACTGAATGTTGCTTTCTCCTCTGCTGCTCTTTGTGCTGTTACATTTCTGAGCTCCCCCACCAAGGTTCTCGGCTTCACTGGTTGAAGACAGAGGCATCCTGCAGCATCAGTCCTGTACCATGTGCCAGGCCTTCTCTGGGTTTCAGCATGATTTCCAGTGGCTCTCACAACAACCTCATGAGATAGATACTGTTATCTCTACTTCTTAGGTGAAGAGAGCAGAAATTTTGGAGATTGTGTCTTCCCTAAATTATACTCCTGAAAAGTGTGGATGTAGCATCCATCCAGGTTTCATTTAGGCCTGGTGTCCTTCCAGCACATCACAGCCGCTGCTGCTGCTGCTGCTTTGCCTTCTCTTACTTCCTTCAACTGGCATTTTCTTTTTTTGGGTGGGTGGGTGGGGGTTAGAAATTTAAAGGCAGAAGCAGAGAGAGAAAGATCTTCCATCCGCTGGTTCACTCCTCAAGTGACCACGATGGACAGAGTTGGGCCCATTCGAAGCGAGGAGCCAGGAGCCTCCTCCAGGTCTCCCGTTTGGGTGCAGGGGCCTAAACCCCTGGGGCATCCTTTGCTGCTTTCCTGGGCCATTAGCAGGGAGCTGGTTCAGAAGTGGAACAGCCAGGACTGAAACTGCGACGTAAACTGGCACCCATATGGGATGCCAGCACTGCAGGTGGTGAGTTTACCAGCTAGGCCACAGCATTGGCCCCTCACCTTGCATTTTCACCACTCTGTGCTAGCATCTAGATATTAGCAGTGAATTCCTTCTTTCACCTAGAGTATGGCTTTCAAAACTTTCGTCCTGGTTCTCATAGTTACAACTGCACTTTATTCAGCGATCAGGTGCACATACATACACACTTGGTCAAGCGCACACTTACATGTAAAATGTAGACAGTTGCCTTAAGTGATACCCTCACTACAGGCAATATACTCTCATCTTTCCTTTTCTCTTCTACTTCATTCATATTCTCATTGCCTCCCCACGCCCCCGTGATAGTGCTGATTACTCTCTAAATTGGTTTTACGATCCAGGTCACCTGTGGTTGAAACACTGCCCTAGAGTCCATCTCTTGAAGATGAAGTATGTGTTCCCTATCCTTACAGAATTTTTAGGATAATTCATTGGAGCATAGACCAAAATAGTATGAATTATGTTGAGATTTATTTTTATGTTTAGGGAAGACGTTAACTGGTATTTCATGTTTGAGTCGACCGTGCTTGGCCTTTCAAGCAGTGAGACAGTCCGTCCTGAGCTCTGTAGGGTGAGCAGGTCCTGAAGGAAGAGCGAGGGTTCACAAAACTGCAGACTCCTTCAGTGTTTTGTTCTCAAGTGCTGTGGGATGTGCTCCAGTGTATGTGGCCAAAAAGCATGTCAGTGGATTGTTTTATTTACTTTCAGTAAAGAGGACAAGTGATTTCTAAACATTCCTTCAAAGAAACCATAGAATGAGAAAAACATACATTACCACCAGGCAACAGGAGAATGCACTCCTTATTAATCTCGTTACTTGGATAAACAGTGACTATACAGGAAGTCAGCTAAAACCAGTGGAATTATTAAAAACAATTCAGAACTTAGGGCTACTTAGATACATAATTATTTAGTACTTTGGTTGCTCTGTGTGGATATTGTACCTTGAGATATTAGTTAATGCCAATATATTGGGTAAAACATTAAAAAGTATATAAATTTTATCTTTATATCACCTCTTTAGTTTATTTGTATATTTCACAATATGCACAATACCTAAGTGTCATGTAAATACCTACCTCTATGCCAGTGTGTGTGTGTGTGTGCATGCGCACTCATACACTCTGCTGAAGGATTCCCAATCAAAAACATTTGGGGGCATTTTTGACTGGAGAGCTAGTAGAAGAAGCATTCAATTACTGTTAATGTGTCTCCTGGGGTCTACATGAAGAGAAGGGGGAGAAAATGAACACAGTGGAAGGGCGAGAGAGACAGAGGGCAATTATGTATGAATTAGAAGACAGCCCCCTTGGGGGGATTCATTTCCAAGGGCAGGGAGTTTGATCAGTGGCCTTTGCCTTCCTGAAGTTCACAGATTTTGTCAGCTCTTTCTCCTGGGAAGCATCCCGGTGCTAGTGCACACAGCTAGCAAGCACGTTGTGGGGACAGGCTTTCATCCCTCTGTAAGTGTAGCGTACACAGGAGAGGAATAAAGGACAGGAGACAATGGGTGAATGTTGTAGACAGCAACAGCTGGTCTCCATTGTCATTCATTGAGTGAAATGTTTGCCAGACACTACCTCTGTGTTAGCCATCTTCTGCACAAGGATTGGCAAACAACCAGCCAAGTCCACGCTGCTGTCCATTTTCGTAAAGTTTTATATGGAATGGAGTTTTATTTTTTTGAGAGTTTTCTGTAGTTGTTTCTGGCCTATAACAGCACAGTTGAATGATTGTGATGGAGACTGTCCTGCAGAATCTAAAGTATTAAAGTTTGGCCTTTTATTGAAAAATACTGTGGAATTCTGTTCTAGATTAATCATTAAGAGCTTCTGGCCACCACATGGCAAGTAAGCCATGGATGGTTTGGCTTCTGTCTCTTGTGCCCTGCTTACTAGAACAGTCAAACCTACAGGGCGTAGTAGGGCAGAGGGGATGAGCTGAAAGCACACTGCTAGGCCCATTTTGCCCATTGCCTCTGAAATTAGAGACTTCAAGTGATCGTTCTTTTAAGGCAGTGTGGAAGAACATGAACCTGTTCTATAAGCAGACTATTTTTCATGTTCTCTATCCCAGTCTTTCTACTAGTCTTTACTTTTCTGCTTTTAAAACTCTTGTGTTGAGGCTGGTGCTGAGGCACAGTGGATAAAGCTGCCACCTGCAGTGCTAGCATCCCATATAGGCACTGATTTGAGTCCCGGCTGCTCCAGTACAGATCCAGCTCCCTGATAGTGTGCCTGGGAAAGCAGTAGAAGATGGCCCACATCCTTGGGTCCCGACACCCCTATGGGAGACCCAGAAGAAGCTCCAGGAGCCTGGTTTTGGACTGGCCCTGCTCTGGCCATTTCAGCCATTTGGGGAGTGAACCAGTGGATGGAAGATTTGCTCTCTATCTCTCTGCCTCTGCCTCTCTCCAACTCTGTCTTTCAAATAAATAAATACATCTTAAAAAAAAAAACTACTTGTATTACTCTTGTTTCTTTTTTTTCCGAATAAGTATTTTCTCACTTACAATAAAATGATTATTTTAAAAGAATTACTGGTAACCTATTGGTGGCTGAAACTATGAAGTACTTACTGAAAATCCTTAATTCATTTCTCAGAAATTCTTGGTGTTACTTTATTTTCCTGATTTCACAAATGAGTAATAATTACAAGCTAGCAATTAAAGAAGCTAAGCAATGTGTGACCTGAGCAGCTGCAATATCTATGCGGAAGGCTGTCACCAACCAACCTTCCCAGGCCTTTGGTCTCCTCCCCCTGGCTCTTACCCCACTTCCTCCTAAGTGTCCTGTCTCATTTTTGAGTCTTTGACCTCGTCACCTAGGATTCCTGTTCATTGGAACACAGGCTCCAAGATAATTCCATCACTGCCCCTCAGGAGTCTACCTTAAACATCTGGTAAAGCTCTTATCTCTTTCTCTGCCATCAGAAATAATTCTCTTCTCTGAATGATTCCTGTATCTTAAAGCTTTCTTATATCTGCCCAGGTTGTACTAATTAGTATTGATTATACTCCTGGTTCCCTTACTACATAGTAACTTCCTTGATAAAAATTATTTTGTCTTCAATTTAATTTCTAATGAACCCAGTGCTGGGTCTGGTATGCAGTAGGCAATCAATAAATAGTGGTTTAACTGAGCTAGAGAAAGTTAAGACAAGGACTGGCATCTGGATCTGTTTTGCTTCACAGTAGGGCTGCTGTATTCAGGCACCCCAGAGCTGCAGGCCTATTCATTTGCAGTCTGATCTGCATGAAGAAGGACTTGTTTAATAGGGCTTGTCATTTGTGAGATGCTTTGTCTATTTCTCCATAGCTAGTATGCCATTAATGATGATTTTTCATTTTGTCTAACTGCATTGTTTCATTTCAACTAGAGTTCAAACAAAATAATTTTAGACAACATCCTAAGAACTTTTGGAAACATGACATTTCAGGTCTGTTTCCCCCTTTTGGTTTAAAAAATATATATACAGCTATAATTACTAATTGCTGCACTCTAAGTAGAGACAGATGATACATATGTTTGTGACAATTTTCCAGAGGGAGAACTAAGTAACCAGGCTCATTTTTCCATAATGTGAATGTTATTCACAAACTATTACCATAATTGATGCACCAAGCCACTGTAGGGTAAATAATGTGTTGTGTGTGGGAAGCAAGCTAGTAGTCAATGAATATTAAAGAACAAAACCTCATTTTAAAAGAGAAACTGTAATTATAATCATTCTGAATTCATACTGCAAAACCAGTTAAAATAACTTGGCTGTTACTTATCTGTGTAACTCTGTGTATAAAGGGTTTAGGTATATGAATCCAGTTGTATAGAAATGTATATACAAACATATTTTAATAAAAAGACACAATATCCAAATTCAGATTCATTTTTCAAAGGCTTTCGCTGCAGAGATGAGATGAGCAGGAATAGTTAAAAACTAAAACATATATTGATAGGAAAGAGCACAATTTTAATTTCCTTATCTTTTTCTTTTACATGTGTATTATGTCTACCTGAAATGTTTCAGCTCTTCCCTTGACCAAGTACTCTTTCCAAATATATATTTCATAGAATATCTGTCTACCTCTGCTCCCTCTTACTGCTTTCTTGATGTAATGATTTGATCTTCTAGGATTGCTTATTGCGTAATGTGAGATCATAAGTCATTTTTTTGTGTGTGAATCCTTAGTCTACCCAATCAGACCGTTTCAGGCAGAGGTTATTTTGCATCTGTCTGTTTGCCTGCAGTCCTGTCTTACGTTTCTCATGGAGGATGGTGACTGTTATCATGTGTGTGCTAACTGTAGATCCTGTGCATCGTTGGTTACCTCCTTTTGTGTATCACATGCTGACATTTTTAAATATACCCTCTTTAAGGCCTGAGTTTGGTTTCTAAGTAGTGCATTAATATAAATGGAAAGACTCAGATCCTACTTAGTGGAATTTGCAATGGAATGCATAAACAGAAATCTGCAGTATGGCTTATGTGATGTATGTAACTCCTTCGGTCTTTAACCAGTTCTGAAACCCAAGGGAAAGTGTTACTGTTGTCCGTTGAAATGGAATGTTTTTGGTATGTATATTTTATTTCAATTTTTTAAAAATTTAAAAGAGGAGGTGAGGGAGAGTCTTATTTCTCTCCCATACATTGGGTCACTCTCCAAATGCCTGCACCAGCCAGGGCTGGGCCAACGTAAAGTGAGGAGCTAGGAACTCAATTCAGGTCTTCCACATGGGTGGCAAGGACAAGTATGAGCCATCAGCTGCTAACTTCCAGAGTCTACATTAGCAGGAAGCTAGAGTCAGGAACCAGAGCTCAGTTTTGAACCAGGATAGTCTGCTGTGGAATGTAGGCGTGTTGACACTCCTCCTCCAACATACACTGTAGGTAAGATGATTGTTTCAGAGCTTAGATACTTACATGTTTCAAAATAGGTCATAGTGTATCTATTCTTAGGAGCCTTTTAGAAAAATCTCTTCAACACTGATCCTGCTCTTAGTTGTCATCTGAGCATGTTCTGATAATTCCCTTAGAATATATAGCTGTTTTCCCGACACGATGGACATCTGTTGTCTTTCCCTTTTATAGCAATGAGAATGTGAACAGTTTCTAAAATGGTTTCTTAGATCAAAATTCCCTGGCCCTTAATGTCAAGCACAGCCAGTTTATTTAGTTTATACAAGTGGACATATTTGTATGATAGAAAAAATGAGTGAGTAGACAGTGTGTTATTGTATTGCCTGTAGAACCAGAGCCCACGCAATGAACCTGTGTAGCTCTCCTTCTCAAATCATGACTACTGTTGTAGCATGTTTTCCTTCTTTTAACCCAGTCTCCAGCAGTTGAACATATCAGAAGGCTTTTTGGAAAGTTCTGGGAAAAAATAGGATAAAACTGATATAACATTTAGGAGTTCTAAGTATCAAAGTTCATCTCTATAGATGATCTCTATAGATCAAATACCTCTATAGAGGTAATTGATTCAAAAGCAGCATTATTTGCTGTGCTTCAACACAATAAAACAGAGTGTGGATAGCACATCTGTGTCTGATATTGTGTTTGCTTGCCCTGATGATAATTATGACAAAGGGGGGCCATTATTCAGCCATGGACTCTGCAGAAGGACAAGGAACCCTGGGTCTGTCTGACCCTCAGGGAGGCTGTTCTCAAGTCGTCCTACACAGCAGATTGGAATCCGCTGGGAACATTCTCCCACTTTGGGAATTCCAGTTGGATGGGCCTCTGGCCTGGTTCCCTCAAGGATTCAGGAAAGTACTTAGCTTGGAGCTGTTGCCTTTTGAGTCTGTTCTTGGCAGTGGGCCCTGGCTTCTTTCCTGTTAGGCCTTGTGCCTCTTAAGAGCAGAGAGGAGGTCAGATGCAGATAACAGCAGGCATGATTTCTGCCTCCTAAAATGCTCACTGCTCCCTCCCTCCACGTGTTAAAGAACACATTTATCATGGAATATAGAGTAGTAGAGGGAATGCGGGTTTCTTTTTTGCTGAATAGCAATGTGTAGGATGGAATCCTTTCTGTTTACAATATAACTTTATCTCTTTGTAGTTTTCCTTGAAGTTGAAATCATTTTAAGCTTTACTGTTCAGCTAAGCTTATGAACTATTTCATTTGCAAGCTCTTTCTTGAAGGGTTAAGGGAAGCTTTTATAAGATGTTGAGGTCTTAGATGAAAAATGTTGAGTTAAACAATGGTTGTGTGTGAACTGTGTGTGTGCACGTGCATACACACATCAAACAAAGGTAGAGTGTGTGTATGTGTGCACACACATGCATGTGAATGCATGCCCAAAACCTAAATAAATGCTCCTGCTTGTTTATGGACTACAAGTGTGGAGAAAGAGAGGAAAAGTCATTCCCAGCAGAGGAAATACCACATACAAAACCTGGAAGAGCCCTGCAGTTTTCAAAAGATAAATGCATCCTTCTGCAGGTTTTCTGAGAGCTGTGACCAGCCATTCTCGTAGAGAAAAGGAAAAGCCCTTGAGCACCGATCCTACCTCTTCAGGCTCTTCCCAAGCATTCAGATGCTCTGCCAGAGGAAGCGCTGTGCTCCAAGTGCAGCTGCGATGCAGGCAGAGTTCTCACAGCACTGCCTGGGCAGGTCCTTCACACATATCGTCCCGTTTAACAGTAAACTGTCTGTGTAAGACGAAACAGAAAAGGTGGGTGGGAGTTGGAAGGGGGAGTTTATGCCAGGAAATGAAAATGAGTTGCTGCATAAGTCTGTCTTGATTCTAGTTTTCTAGTTTTGGATTTATTAGAAGAGCTCAATTGCTAGATCTAGTGCATGTTTTGTGAACTTCTAGTTCTTTGGAAGACATTAAAGATAAAATAGCAGATTTGCATTAGAGAACACTCTCTTGTTGGAGGAAATGACTGCCTCGCAGCTCCTAAACCATGGTATCTTTTGCCAGTTAACGTCTTTCTGGGAACTGGGTGCATTTAGTGTCCTCTCTGGTCCTCTTCTTTCCCTCCCTTATGTCTTATGAGGCTTTGAACCTAAGGATTCTGCTGCTTTGCCAGGCACATTAACAGGGAGTTGGATCAGAAGTGGAACAGCCAGGATTCAAACTGTGACTCATGTGGCATCCTGGCGTCACAGACAGTGGTTTAACAGATTCCCCTCTTCAAAGCTCTTACATGTCACCATTGCCTATGTAGCCTTTCCCTTTTGTGATACTTTCAACAAAACACAGCCAACAAACCACCTCCGAAATTGAACTTCATCTCCATCCTTCCCTCCCATTAAGTAATATTCCATACTAATGCAAATATTAGATACTTGGGAAATAAAGCAAATGGAACATCTCTCTCCACTTTCTTTTACTCTGAGAGATTTGTATGCCCTTGTTCCCACTGTCCCACAATCATGTGCTATCGCCTGAATCGTGTAATCGCTGTTAAAGTCCTCCCTGTCTTCTCTGCAGGAGTCTTACAAACAAGGACAGCTGCATCCAGGCAGCCTGGTAGACCCAGCTCAGTAAAGTCCCTTTATGCTTGGAGATTCACTTCTTCCATCACTGTGGCTCTGGCCCAAGTGAGTTGCCAGCCCAGAAGGCCCAGCCCTTGGCAGCACAGTAATTATAGGTTTCACGTGTTACCTGTTTGTATGTATACTATTTTTAGGTGTTTATTGAAAGAATCATTAATAACGCATATGTTTGTTGATGAAAAGCATTAAATTCTTACATTTTGTGTTTCTTTGTTCAGTGCTAAAATTAAGTGTGTTATCAAATGGAAGTTCATTATTTCCTTTCCTTAAAGTGGTCTACTTACTCAAGGTTAGACAGTACCAATTTTCATAAACTTTTTTTTAAAGATTTATTTATTTATTTCAAAGGCAGAGATAAAGAAAGAGAAGGAGAATCAGAGATCGTCTATCTGCTGGTTCACTCCCCAAATGGCTGCAATGGCTGGGATTAGGCCAGGCCGAACCCAGGAACCAGGAGTTTCAGCCAGGTCTCCCATATCATTGCAGTGGCCCAAGTACTTGGGCCATTTTCTGATGCTTTTCCAGGCACATTATCAGGGAGCTGGCTGGAACTGGAGCAGCTGGGACTCTAACCATTGCCCATATGAGATGCTAGAACTGCAGGTAGAGGCTTAGCCTTATAAGTCACAGTGCTGACCCCTTCATGAAAAAAATTTTTTGGTAAAGATTTTTATTTATTTATTTATTTGAAAGGCAGAGTTCCACAGAGGTAGGAGAGGCAGAGAGAGAGAGAGATCTTCCATCTGCTGGTTCACTCCCCAGTTGACCACAATGGCCAGAGTTGTGCTGATCTGAAGCCAGGAGCCAGAAGCTTCTTTCAGGTTTCCCACATGGCTGCAGGGGCCCAAAGACTTGGGCCATCTTTTACTACTTTCCCAGGCCATAGCAGTGAACTGGACTGGAAGTGGAGCAGCTGGGACTTGAACCGGCGCCCATATGGGATGCTAGCAGTGCAGGGGATGGATTTTTTTTTTTTTTAAACAGGCAGAGTTAGACAGTGAGAGAGAGAGACAGAAAGGTCTTCCTTCCTGCCGTTGGTTCACCCCCAAAATGGCCACTACGGCCGGTGCGCTGCGCCAATCTGAAGCTAGGAGCCAGGTTCTTCCTCCTGGTCTCCCATGTGGGTGCAGGGCCCAAGTACTTGGGCCATCCTCCACTGCCTTCCTGGGCCACCTCAGAGAGCTAGACTGGAAGAGGAGCAACCGGGACAGAACCGGCGCCCCAACAGGGACTAGAACCCGGAGTGCCGGCGCTGCAGGCGGAGGATTAGCCTAGTGAGCCATGGTGCCGACTCTTCATGAACTTTTAAGGTAGAGAATTCACTAATCCTACCAAGGAGTCTGACTACTTGGTTACCCAAACCCATGCTTTTTGGAACCTTTCATTATCTTAGTTTTCTTCCTTCTCTGTGAGCATTTGAAGAATATCACAAGGAAGTGTATTGACATTCAAAACATCCACTCTTCCAGAGTCTATAGTGAAGACATGTTTTTACTATCTTCCCTTTAAGTATGATTGGTCATCAGTCGTCTGTCACCTTTGCCCCCCCCCCCCCCCACCTCTCTGTCTTACCTGGGAAATCCTGAGTGCCTGACTTTTCAGACCATGAGCCCCTGTGGCCTCACCTCTCGCCTTCATCAGCCTGCATTACCTACATAGTCCTCTTACTGCTGCCTCAGCAGCAGTGCCATTCTTTGAAGCCCTTGTCTTTCTACACATTTTCTCCAACCAGCTTGTCACCTGCGTGCTTTTTCTTGAGACTGTGTGCTCCACTTGGGAGAAGCACAAATCTGTCTGCACTTTTACCATTCTAGATCAGTGAGCCTGAGCATCTCATAGCTTTTTCAGTGTTGCCCATCAGCACATTAATCAAGTTTCTTTTTCTGCCCTCTTAGTAGTAGTTTTAAACTCTCCCTACTCTCCTCAAGGCTACAATGATAATAAGCAATTATTGAAAATGAACTATATCGAAGAAAATCATCTGCATTCTTGCTGTATGCCATAACTTTTCCTCCCTCCTGTCTTCCAGTCATGCAGCAAACACTAACTAAGCATCAGCTGTGTCGAGGCATCATGCCAAACCACAGGTTCTAAGTGTTGTGATTGAGGAGGATTAGGGACTTGCTGTCGAGGGGGCCTCTATTCCAGAGAGAGGTACAGAGGAGAAAATAGGGGGCAGTACTCCTGTATGGTAAGGGGGAGTTCACTGTGCTGTAGTTGCACCCAACCCAGATTTGGGGATGAGGATAAGGGAGAATTCTTGGAGGAAGAGACAAAAGTGCCAATCTTAAGGGGTTATGCTGGAGGAACATAATGATGTTGGATGTGGAAGGATTTTAGGGAGCTGAGCAGGCCATCAGAATACAGCAACCAGTGGTCTTCCTTCCAATGTGAGCTCCATGGACTGTGTGGTCTGTAATCTCCATTACTAACTTGAATTAGAATCCACGGAGTTCCTTTATTGTACTCTCAAGGAATGAGTTTTGACTCACTTGCTGTCGATGTCAACATGAAATTTTATTGTGCATTTGTGTAGCAGCTCTGCCGTACTGCTGTGAGAATTTCTGGGTGGGTGCAGAGAAAGCTGCTGCTTCCACATTGTTACAGAATGGATTGTAAGTACTATGACTAAGTGGAGGTAGGCTTAGGGTTTTTCAGGAGGGCCTTTTGGTGATAATCACTCCTAAAGTTCTGAACACTCAAATGAAGCTGCTGCCTAGACTGATGGCATATAAATAGCAGCTTCAAAAAACAGAAGCATATTTCTTTTCCATAAGTACATTTAGGAAAAGACATATTGGCTCTCAGTAAGTGTACATCTTCAGACACCTTGACTGGGAAAAGCATCACGCGCCTCCCAGGAAGATTGTATGTCCACAACTTTGTGACATGGACGTAGGGCAATGAAACGCTGGGCACTCCTCATCCTGGCCCTTTGCAGATGGAACCCCAGCAGACACTGACCCTTCTGATCACAGTCAAGATTGCTCGTTAGCTTCAGGAACAAAACTGAGCGACTGAGTGGCAAAATATTTCAGACCTTTTACAGTCTGCCTTGGAGGATGGAGGCTAACATCATACATTCAAGCTCGTCTCCTTCTCTCTGTCTCTGGGAATGGAAATAGTTCACAGCATCCTATGGAAACTAGTTTTACATACAGATGGATCTGAACTATGTTGTGTTTGGTAATAATTTTTTTTTTTTACCTGGGGCTAGAGATGTGGGGAGTAGGAGGGAGATACGGTTCATCTTATTAATAACTGTTGTGAGAGTCACTGTGTGCCCGGTGTCTGAACGCCTGTAGCATATCACACTTCCTGTAGTAGTCCCTGGGTGCCCTCATTCACATGGGCTCAAACCATGCTGGTAGATTTCACCCCTTTTTCTCCATATCTTGCATCTTGTAAAATGGGTGCAATGACATGTCACAGGTTTTTTTTTTTTTTTAAATCCTGATGTTTAATGAATTAGTAATAGTATAACAAAAAAAAAAACACTTTTTTTTATTTTTCTGGAAAAAACATGTCTAGAGAGTGTCAATCATTTATCCAAGCTGTCATCTCCTGCTGCTGAATGCTAGGAGCTGCTGTTGGCAGCTGGGAGAAGGAGAAGGGAATAGCCGTCCCAATTTCTTTCTATGGCTGCAAGAGAGTGGGAGATGTTGTTTCAGCTGGGGGATTTAAAATGGATTCCTATTCACTTTCTGCCAAAGAGCCTGGACTGTTTTTAGTGTTGTAATCTTCTGTAGGCGTGGAGAAAGGTCAGCTCCTGATCTTGTTTTGGAGATCATGGGGTTAAAGCGGCAGCAGAGTCCTTTCCCCAGACCCAGGCTCTTGTCAGAATAATGTTTGGCCAGGTGTTAATCTGTGTCCTGAGGGGAGTGCTGGAATTCATTATTCATCCCGTGGGAGGGCGATAGGGGTGGGAGGAGGAGGCTGTCCTCCTGGGAGTGTACCAGGGCCAGGGCCTGCCTCCTGCCTTTACTGACATGTGCCGTTGGTGATAAAGGCAGCTGAAGTCCTTTTGAGGAATTCTGTTGTCAGCCAGCCAGGAGAGAAGCACAGAGGGAGCAGGAGGGAGGGAGAGGCAGGCAGCTTGGCAAGGCAGTCCCGGAGTGCAGTTTCCGGAGCGAGATCACACACAGTGTTTGAGGCACTAAGGGAAGGTGTGCAGGCACATGAAGGGCAAGGAGGGCAGGTTTGAAAGAGTGCATTTTCCTGCTTTTTCCCTCCTTCTTTTGCTCCTGTCGTTGAGTACATGTCATCCTTTGGAAAGCCCACCATCTGAAAGAAGCCGTTGCTGACATATGCTTTTTGTCCAGCACCATACTGTGGGTTTTCCTCTCTCCTCTTTATTTTTCCCCCATCTTTTCCTCTGAGGGCAGGAGGTGAGACAATGATCAAATCAAGCTGGTTCTATGTCAAGTTCAAGTATGCAGAGAAGGTAAGTCAATATATACCCCCTCCCCACCCCCAGGGAAACCTGCCACCTCCCTTCAGACTTCTCATGTTCAGGGTTCCTGTGGCCACCTGGGGAAGCCAGTGGAGCCCAGAAGTTTTAGTTGTGAATGTATTTCTCTGATTTAATGATTTTTTGAGTAAAATACAGGTTCTGTTCTTGTAAACTGATATGGCCAGATTGCCACTGACCAGGAGGACGGGATCTTCAGATTGTTCCAGAGTTACTGTTTCTTTAAAGAAAAAAACTAACGAAATGCCAGTGACAGGAAAGACAGTATGCTGCTATATATCAAAGAAGATTTTAAAGAGGGCTATTCTGTTGAACCTAGTGCATTTTTTGTTTTGAAATAAATTAACAATCACTTGCTATTATCTGCAGCTTGCTCAGTCAAAAGTTTTTACTTATTTTTTTCTTTTAGTTAACTGACTTTACCCAGTCATAGATAGAAGAAGAGATTTTTAGTATAAATTTAGGTATGGGAAGAATCACGATCATATTGTCTAGTCATATGTGAAACTATGCCTTTATTGTCTGTTGGAGGGTTATGGTTTAGAAAAAGAATAAATTTTGATTGCATCAAAAAAATTTATACTAAACAGTTCTACTATATTTTAACATATCATTGCCTGGAGAAAAATATATACCACTAATGCATCTTCACTTATCTGGGGATGATCGTTGTGTTTTTGTTTATGGATTCATACACATCACTTTTCCTGTTGGGAATTTATAAGATTAGTGATGAGGTTTCTGGGGAAATGCTATACTATCTCTCACTCAGGACATCTGCACCCCTGATTTCCTTATTGGAAACACTGGCAGATTGGCTGCAGAGTTAATTGGAGGCTCTCGAATTAGACTAAGTTGTGGTGAAAGACAGAACTCTGATGGCTGCCTTCATATTCCTTAGTTATATGCACAACACAGAAAAAAAAAAGATATAAAAACAACTTCTCTATTCACCTAGTTTAAAAATTAAAATACTTGGGGTTCATTTTTCCTACATGGCTTTTTTTCTGTATTGATTTTATTTCTGCTGTTTTTATAACAGCAAAATCTCTTGTTCATTACCCATAATGAAGTTGCAGACTTTTTGTTTAGATGATCCACCTCCATTTTAAACCCATTTGCATTGTTCACTGTTAAAAGTATTATAACTAAAACATAATCTCTTATTGTACAGGATTGAAAGCTTATCATTGTGATTTGATTTGAGGTAGGGGTTCATTGGATGATTTTCTTTTAAGAAGCCTACTACCCATTATTTGCTGTTGTGAATTTTGATAACTTAAAACCATATTCTACTTTCCTAATCTTTTTCTTTTATCTTGCATGTTCTGAGAACCTGTAAGGCAAGAGTTAAGGGTCGTGAATTAACTAATGATAAAAATGTTTTTAGAAATGCTTTTTGTTAAAAAAGAAAAAGAAGGGGACAAGTGAATTGCTTCATTTGAATCATCGTATTTCTATTTCTTTAGCAACCAACAAAGAAGGCCTGCATTTAGCACTGTAGTGTAAGACTTCCTACCTCACTGGAGACTATCCTTGCATGTACTAGGGTGGAAACAGGCGCAGCGCCCCCCCCCCCCCCCCGCCCCGTCTGAGTTTGGCATGGTTGTGGTCCTCTCAGTCTCAGTGATTCTCAGCAGAGCTTTTGTTCTTTCTTCACAATGAATCAGTTTTTAAATTTACATTGGAGATACTCCCCCACCCCCAAAAAACGAAAACCAAAATTGCTTCATCCAAATGGTGTGAGTTTCATCTGAAGAGATTAAAAAAAAAAAAAAAAAGGCTTGATATAGGCATCTTTGTAGGGACAGAAATGCTTATAAAACAAATTTAAGCCATTCTTTTTACATTTCCAAAAATTCATTTTTATAAGGGGTTCTTAATTTGGAATTTCTTTCTCCTCTGTTTTAAGGATAAAAAAGAAACCCCTGTCTCCCTTCTCAAACCCTGAAGTTAGTTTGATTGGTTGTAAACATGTACTTGTTAGAGAGGTATTTCTCCTGTGAAGTTTGGCCACAGCTGTAAGAAAATACGTAACATCTTTTCAATGGCCATTTACTAGTTGCATATTTAGGAAAATATGTTTCCTAAATATGTTTTAGACAGTCGGTCTTCAACAGTAAGAAGTTAAAATGATGAAAATCATGTGTAAAACATGACCAGAATCATTGCCATAGGAGAATACTGTTCATTTGTGATCATCAGGCATAAGCTCACACACTCCACAAAAATTCCCATTGAAAATTTGTATTAGAATTCTCTTTTTCTTGAATTTGGTGCTGTCCAGCCATCATTCCTTCTAGGAGTACTTACTTAAAGTAAGCTCCTACTATCCCCTCTGTTCCCTTCTGATTTTGCACATTCCCCCTGAGCAGTTCCCAATTTCAGAGGTTTTCTATGTGCCATGACCAATTTATATAAATATCTTATATCTTTTTTGAGTTCCAGAGACATACGTTCAATTGCCTGGGTAGATACTTGTCCTGAAGTATAAGAGATGCCTCAAATGCAGCATCTCTGAAGTGCTGTTAATTTTTTCTTCCTTCACCAGACATTTTTTTCCTGCTGTACTTCCTAGTTTAGCTAACACAATACCATCCAGCTGGTCATTGTGGTTCCCATGGGCCTGTTTTGGTTTAATTCTCATTGTCTCCCTCTGGCTTACTAGAGGAGCCTCATAATTGATCTTGCTGCTGCATTCACAGTACTGTCCAGTATTCTGGAGCCTTGCTAGCGTGATCTTGTTAATAGTTCCATCCAAATCTCTTACTCCCCTGCTCGTTCATGGCTGCCCTCTCACACCTACGCATCCTTTCTTGATCTCAACAGTGCTGCTACTCAGCCTTGTGTAGTCATGATGCATCTTATTGTACTGCTTAGTCACCAGTCTGTGTCCTCTGTCCCACTGTGGAATCTTTCAGATACAGAGCTCTGTTGTGGTGTGTGTGTGTGTGTGTGTCCATCATATCAACAGAAAATAGATACAATTATTCTTCAAATAACATAAAATCTATGACCTTTTTTCTAGTAGTCTAGAAGACCTGGGTTGGAATTCTGCTTCTATACTTCACTGGCAGTATTTAACACTGGGCAATATATTGAAATTCAGTGAAATTTTTTTCCTCATCTACATATTACGTGGGGGAGAATTGTCAATTTATTGTTAATTAAACTTTTTATTTTGAGATAATAAATTGACATGCATTTGTAAGCAGTAATGCAGAGGTACCATGTGCCCTTTTTCTTGTTTTCCCCCATGGTAACCCCTTGTAAAATTATAGTAAAATATCACAACCAAGATGTTGGCAGTACTACAGATACAGAACAATTCCATTCAAAAGATCTCTCCTGTTGGAATTTTATAGCTACACTACTTTTCCTTCTATCTCTATACCATCTGTCATTAACTCCTGACAGTCAGTCATTTCTTCTCCATTTTTGGTGCTTATATGTCTTGGTGTTGTTGCCAAGTCTAAGAACTTTTTGCTTTCCATTTAATCCTGAAGATTTCCCTTCTCATAGAAATTTTATATTTGAATCCATGGTCCACTCTGAGAAAAACTTTATATAAAATGTCAATCTTAGGTCAGGGTTCTTTGTGTTTTGTTCCTGGTGGCTGTGTATTTCCAGTTGTTTCAGCACCATTTGTTTAAAAAAGAAAAAAAAATTCTTTCATTAAATTGCTCTTGGACCTTTGTCAAAAATCAGTTGTACTCATGTGTTATGTCCGGGTCCTGTACTGTTCAGTTGATGTGATGTCTGTTTCAGCATTCCCTGAGCACACATGCTTCTGATACTTGACAGTCAGCCTGATAACCTACATGGCTAATGAGTGGTCAGCAGGCAGGTGGGTAGCTGATGTGGTGTGAATTTGCTAGACAAAAGGATGATTCAGGTCCAGGTAGGACTGTGGAAATGATACCAGATTTCATTACATTCCTCAGAATGGCCCACAACTTTATCAATTATTTCTGGAATTTTCTGTTTAACATTTTATGATTATGATTGTGTATAGAAACCACAGAAAGAGGAACCCTGGATAAGAGGAAAATACCATACCTGTTTGCTTTCCCATGGGGGTTTTAGATTAAGCTTGTTTATTTCAGACCTTGTTTGAAAATCCTTCTGGGTTTTGATAGGAAGTTAGATTAAAACAAGATATAGATTTGGAGAATTTTAAAAAACTTACTGTATTATCTTTCTATTCATGAATAGATCATGCCTCTCCATTTATTTAGATCTTTGATTTCATTTTTCTTCATATTTTAGTCTTCAACATGGATATACTATACATATTTGGTTAGATTTTTAATTTCGTTTTGTGAATAATTGAAATGGTATTTTCAGTTTGGATTTCACATGCACTTTTTAGTATGTAGAATGCAACTTAATTTTCTATGTTATTTTTGTATCCTATTAACTTTGATAAATGAAGTTATTCATTCTAGAAACTTAGTGATTGATTTTTTGAAGTTCTCTAAGTAGGAAATATTGTCTCATGCATATCGAGACAAATTCATCTCTTCTCTTCTGCTATGTATTCTTTTTATTTCCTTTTCTTATTTTATTGTACTGGTTAGAACTTTGAGTAGTTAGGTGGAAAAGTAGTGAGAGTGAGTATCCTTACCTTGCTCCTGATCTTATAGATAAAAATTCAGTCTTTTGCCACAAGTAAAATGCTAGTTCAAGGATTTTTTTAAGATGTTCTTTATCAAATATAGGTAGTTTCTTCCCTAATGCTTGTTTTCTGAGAGTTTCTGTCATTAATGGACATTGAATATTATTACATGCTTTGCTGGGTCACATTGCTTCGTTTTCAAATATTGAAAAACACATCCCTGGAATAAGTTGCATTTGGTCCAAGTATGTAATTCTTTCTAGATATTCCTGAAATTTTTTTGCTAATATTTTTTATGGATGTTTGCATCTTTGTGAGAAATACTGGTCTGTAATTTATTTTTATTGCTTTGTTCCTATTCCATCAATATACAGATTCCTACAAACAATATCATCTTTGCAATGTTTTTCTTTTTCCAGATAATTTTGACAATAAATTTTAATAGTAAGATTAGAATTACTAATTCTGGTTTTACTTGGCAAGAGGAGAGTAGAGGAAATGATAAATTTTCTTTTTCAACTATTCAATCTATTGAGGTCATGAGTTAAGTGGGGGAAAAGAACTACCTTTTTTTTTTTTTTTTTTAAAAAAGTACCCCTTTGAAATACTGCTCTGAGATGACTATAATTATTATTGATCCCATTGCAAACCTTCTTGGGAACCTCAGGCTATTTCTGTCTATAAGTTTAAAGTTTTAACTACTTTAAGTTAGCTTTTAACTTCAGAGTTCATTTGAAATTTACTTATACACTATGTATGTTGGAAATTCATATAATCATGATGATTTTACCTAAATTATTAGTAATGTTTTATAGAATTGAGTTCCTCCATTAGGATCGAGTAATGAATTTGTGTCACAAAGCCAGCTGGGAAAGTCAAAAGACATTTAAGCTGTGCAACATAAGCCGTGGAGCCTGGTCCCATGAATACTCATTCTCATTTAGAAGGAAGTGGAATAGGGAAGGATCTCATTTCCTTTGTCCCTGTCTGTTATTTGGTGAAGGAAAACTTGTTGTTTGAAACAAGAAGGACTTGATCTTTCCAACAGGCTCACTATAAACTTTTTATCATCCTTGAAGTGGACTCATTTCAGTAGAAAGAGCATTTGTAGTTTTGACAGCTCAGATAAAAATCCTTAAGGATGAGCAACTGCTGAAAAGTTCCAGGGGCTTCATTTGCAATGGAAGGATTTCAATTACAGTCATTTTTTTTTTTTTTTCAAGTAAGTACAAGGAGGTAAATGGAATCCCAGTTTCAAATGTTAGATTTGAAGACCACGTTATTACCAGTGTACTTAGGAAGTAAAAGATGCAGCCAATTTAAATCAAAAGACCTGATTCCAGATTGCTTCCTGCGAGTATGAGGAGAACTGCAGCCAGCAATTGAGCCACTTGTTATTGAAGAGTACAGAGTACATCAAATGTGGCTTTCATTAAGCCATGTTACCCTTGTGTGCCACCAAGTGCAGTAGGCATCCATTTCAACAGGCTGTAATAATAGCTCCTTGTTGAAAGGCAGCCTGCTATCCACTTGCAATAGAAAGAGGATAAGAGAGAGATAGACTCACATGCTGGTTTTGTTTTCCAGATGTTGTGTTATTCTTTTTTGCAATGATTTTTAACATTGAAACAGCTGTACGTATAATTGTTATTGTATATTGTTGCATGAAGTAAATGAGGAGAAAGAATTTTTTAGTTATGCTTCCTAGATTGGAAGTTTTTGCTGTGGGCACATGAAGCTTAGTTCCTATTCCTTTCTTTCCATGAAGGTGCCACCAGTCCATCCACCCCTTAACTTTCCTACCCTTTAACCTCCCCAACATCAGTCTTTTAAAATGTATTGTTCTTCCTGTTATCCTATAATGTGTATGTATACACTTAGAGTAAAGTGGAGAATCTAAAAATGGTATAGAAAAAGCAGGGTAGATAATAGCTGGATAGTTCAGTTTTTCAGAGAGAAGGCAGAAGAACTTCGTTGAAGTTATGGAAATGATTTTTGGAACCTCACTTTACTTTAATAGTTCTTACCTGTGAGATCAAAGGCATTTGAATTCCATTCATCTTACCAGTTAGGCCACGGTAGGTCTGCTTTGTTGTTTGGTGCAATACTTCTTATCTAACATCTGTTCCACAGTGCATTTATGGATTGAAAACAGTTAAATCTTGAAATAGTTAAAGGAAAAAAAGTAGTTGCTTAAAGAGTATTGTGTTATATTGTAAGTCACGTGATTGTACAGCCTTTTACCAATCTTTTGATGTAAAATAGTGGATTATATATTTGGCTTCATATTGGAACACCCCCTGGGAGTTAGCAAAAAATACAGAGCATTCTGGTTCAGTTACTCTAGTGGACAGTTGACACTATTTTTTTTAGTTTCTCATCATTCATAATATTCAGGGAGGGCTGACTTGAGAATGGTTCCACTGATTTTTGTTCCAGTTGTGTTTTGCACAAATCCGCATCCATAATGTATTGGCCATAATTGACTATGAGAATTTATTAAAGTAATATAACTTCAACATATATTATGAGTAATTTGATGATGGAATCCTTTTAGATTTTTTTTCCTTCTATAGTTATCGCAGACAATTCAGCAAAATGTTTAAGGATGAATCTTTACCAGGTTCAGTTTGGTTTTTCTGGAAACAGTATCTCACTGTCATTTTGCACTCATCATTGATTTCATCTGTTTAATTAAATGCATGCTTACATTGCCGAAGCATGAATAGATGTGGAGCAGTGTGCTGTGGACAGTAAGAGAGAGAGACAGAGAGAAAGGTCTTCCTTTTCTGTTGGTTCACCCTCCAATGGCCACTGCGGCCGGTGCACTGCGGCTGGCGCACCGCGCTGATCCGAAGCCAGGAGCCAGGTGCTTCTCCTGGTCTCCATGCAGGTGCAGGACCCAAGCACTTGGGCCATCCTCATTGCACTCCCAGGCCACAACAGAGAGCTGGACAGGAAGAGGAGCAACTGGGACAGAATCCGGCGCCCCAACCGGGACTAGAACCCAGTGTGCCGGCGCCACAAGGCGGAGGATTAGCCTATTGAGCCATGGCACCGGCTGGGTGGTGTCTTAATAGGGAAACATTCATTGGCTGTAAATCGTTTAGCATTTTAAAAAAATTATTTGAGCTCCTGTCTGCTAGTTTACTTCCAAAATGCCCCCCAGTAGCCAGGGCAGGGCGAGGGTCAATGCCAGGAACCGGGAATGCAATCCAGGTCTTGTGCATGGTGGCAGGGACTCAGTTTAGCTCTGGCTGTCACCTCTGTCTGCACGAGTCTGCATTGTCAGGAAGTTGGAGTCGGGAGCCAAAGCTGGAAATCGAATCCATGCACTCTGATGTGGGATGTAGATGCCTTACTTGTTAGGTTAAACACCAGTTCCTTATTCAGTATGTTTAACAAAGGAGATGAGGACCATCCAGCTGGTTGGTTGACTGGAAATTAGTTAAAAGAACACTTAAGTGTGAAAGATTTGTGGTTGGACTGATTTTAGATCAATCAGTATTCACTCACAGGAAGGAGAGATGTTTCATTTTTATTCTATAAGTGAATATGTAGTTGTATGTTTCTTATCTCACATTAATTTCTTATTTAGGATTTCAGATTAATGTCTCGTGTTAGTACTTTGCATAGTGTCATCACAGTTATCTCAGGAATGAGGACAGTGTCTTGCTTGTGATTTTTCTATCTCATCATAATCATCTACATGATATTCATTATGGACCTGCAATTTTGCCATCGTTAGTTAAAGAAGTTTATTTTCAGGTTTATTTATTTGAAAGGTAGAGTGACAGAATGAGAGAGTGTGAGAGTGAGAGTGAGAGAAATATCAAATCTTCTGGCTGCTGGTTTATTCCCCAATTGACTGCAGCAGTCAGGGCTGGGCCAGAGTGACAGGAATTCAAGTACTGGACCTACCAGCTGCTGCTTTCTTAGGTACATAAGCAGGATTGGGTCAGAAGTGGAGTGGCAGTGTCAGCACCCCATATGGTCGCGGGTTCTAGTCCCAGCTGCCCTATTTCCAATCCGGCTCTCTGCTGTGGCCTGGGAAAGTGGTGGAGGATGGCTTAGGTTCTTGGGCTCCTGAACCCATGTGGGAGACCAAGAAGAGGCTTCTGGCTCCTGGCTTCAGATCGGCCTGGCCAACTCCGGCCGTAGTGGCCATCTGGGGAGTGAACCAGTGGACGGAAGACCTCTCTCTCTCTCTGCCTCTGTCCCTCTGTAACTCTGACTTTGAAATAAACAAATACAGTCTTAAAAAAGAAAGAAGTGGAGTGGCTGACGCTTGATCACTGGCACTCTTACATGGGATGCAGGTATCCCGGATGACAGCGTAACCTGCTGTGCCACAATGTCTGCTCCTGCCTTGAGAGTTCTGATATCAGTTGTCTTTGACATCACATGTCTTGAAATACACTTTACATTAGGTTTGTGAATAAATTTTAGAAAAATGTAGGACTGAAATTCAATTATTAATAAATGTTATTAATAAATACTGGTAGTCTTGCCGGCGCCGCGGCTCAATAGGCTAATCCTCCGCCTAGCGGCGCCGGCACACCGGGTTCTAGTCCCGGTCGGGGCGCCGGATTCTGTCCCGGTTGCCCCTCTTCCAGGCCAGCCCTCTGCTGTGGCCAGGGAGTGCAGTGGAGGATGGCCCAGGTGCTTGGGCCCTGCACCCCATGGGAGACCAGGAAAAGCACCTGGCTCCTGGCTCCTGCCATCGGATCAGCGCGGTGCGCCGGCTGCAGCGCACCGGCCGCGGCGGCCATTGGAGGGTGAACCAACGGCAAAGGAAGACCTTTCTCTCTGTCTCTCTCTCTCACTGTCCACTCTGCCTGTCAAAAAAAAAAAAAAAAAAAAAAAAAAATACTGGTAGTCTTTAGCATGCTAGTCTCTTCTTAATAGACTGGTAGATTAGTCAGACTAATCTAAATATGCACACTTCTGTTCTAGTGCTTGGTATGTGCCTGCCTCAGGTTGTTTATTTTCAGGTGCTATTGGCAATCTCATTTGCACTCACCTTCTTTTACTTTTATATAGGTGGCTAATCTTGAATTTTTGTCTGTTTTTGGTAACCCACCTGTTCTGTTGTCAATCTTATTTATATCTATTAGTTCTGCCTTTTAATCAGATTTTGAGTCCCTTGAAGACAAGGAATCTAGTCTTACTCTCATGTAGTATCTTCAACACAGAAAGCAGTTTTAGAAATACACTTCCTGAGTTAAATTTATTGAGTTGGTCAGTGTATATGGGCTTGAGAGAACTGGTCCTAAGAACATTTTTGTTTGCTTGGTTTCCTGGGGAGGAAAGAAACAAGGCATATAAGCAGCTGAGTGCATGTATCCTGGTCTGTGCTTTTTCTTTCTGGCTGCTGTGTTAGATTATCTTTCAGGAAAGCTGAGTAGCTTAGCACAGGGAATACTAAAGGGAATGCATTCCTTCCCTCTCCAGGGACTTAAGTAGTGTTTAACACCACTGTAAAATTGTCAGCTGTGGCTTTCTCTAATGTAGAATTTGTCTAAGAAAGATTAAAAGAACAAGGAAGGCTTTGTGTGCTGTTTCTTTTTCTTTTCTTCTCTCCCTCATGCTTCAGGCTATCTGCAAAAAAACATGGAGTATTTTCTTTGGGCCTCTGGGGTGTGCATGTTATGTATGTGTGTGTCTGTCTTAGAGAAAAATAAAAGGCAAAAGCAAGGCAGTGCTTACCAATGGGAGTTATCACCCACAGCTAAAATGAAGAAAAATTACTCCAATGAGTTTGCTTCTATCCAGCTATTTTTTCCATGCAGTGAACCAAACAATTTGCCAGAGACAAAGCATCTGTCTTAGCATGCTATGAAGCAGTGGTCTGGCCATTTGCTGGATGGGGGGAAGAGCTCAGGTGTGTTACACTCTTCACAGGGATGAAAACCTGCAGAGTCAGTTAGCAGGGGTATAATTTGGGCACTACACTCCTTTCTTTTATAATGTCTGAGAGCTTCATGATGGTGACTGTCATTCAGCAAGAAACAAGGAACAACTTTTGTATTTGGCCAGATCATAAGAAAGACCTACATTTGCAGAGCTGAAGTGGTTTTCAGTCTAGCCCCTTCAATCTGCAGATGAGGACAGCAAGTCCAGAACCACACATCACAGTAGTGGTCTGAAGTGAGACCTTACTCCTGGTGTAACCAGAATTGCACCTTTCCTTCCAGGCTATACTATTATTATTATTTTGGTTAGGAAAAGACTATTACAATCCTAACTTTAGCATGAGTTTTAATTTTTGCATATTCCCCTCCAGTATTTGTCCATATTTACATCTTATCACTAATTGTATATATGTTTATGTTTTCCTTTTTACATTTGCCTATACATCATTCTAACGTTCCTATGCAGCATTTGTCACAGTTCCTGTGGGTTTCCATTTTAATTTAGTAAATTATTCCCTTGGTGTTGGATTTAAACAAACAAAAAAAGATTTATCTCTTTGAAAGGCAGAGTTATATAGAGAGGGAGGGAGAAAGCAGAGAGAGAGAGCGATTGTTGTCCACTGGTTCACTCCCCACATGGCTGCAACAACCAGAGCTAGGTCAGACTCAGGCCAGGAGCCAGGAGCTTCTTCCAGGTCTCCCACATGGCTGCAGGGGCCCCAGCACCTGGGCCATCTTCCACTGTTTTCTCAGGTGCATTAGCAGGGAGATGGCTCGGAAGTGCAGCAGTCAGTACTTGAACTGGTGGTCACATGGGATGCTGGCATCACAGGCGGCAGCTTGACTGGCTACGCCACAACACCAGCCCCGATGTCAGACATTTATGTGACTCAATATTTTCTTCTCTGTTTCCCTTTTTGGTCGCGAAGAAGAAAGCAACAGCCAACAGTGTAGTATATACAGCTTTTTATTCTGTGGGGTTATATTTTCTCATAATTTAATAAGTTCCTGGCAGTGGGAATTGTGCTGTAGCTTACCCACATTGGAAGGCTTCACACTGTGTGTGTGGAAAAGTTGTGTGGTTCAAATGTTAGTGCCCCCCACCCAAACTTGCTACTCTTTGTAGGCAAAAGTAGCTGATGAATTAATGCAGGATTTTATGTTTCCTGTGAAATTGATATTTCTACTGAGAAAGATAACAGCATTTTCATTAGTGTACTTGTTAGCTTTATATTATACAAAATCAACATGTTATGAAAATGAAATAAGTTTGTAGTTCTGGGGAAAGTTATAAAGTTAAATCTGTAGGTGACATATTCACATATGTATATAACACATTTTTAAAGAAATGCCTGCACAGAAAGTTACTGCCTATATAAAGTATATATTTGGAGATATTCTTTCTCTAAGAGTCAGGAATATTACAAAGAACAGATACATTTTACTGTACAATACTGTGAGCTATCAAATAACATTACTTTATTTCATAATATTTATCTGTGGACTCTGATTTAACTAATCACTCTTTTTATCATGTGGGAACATGTAGGGAACAAATTACAGGGTCAGGAATAGTACTGTGAACACACTGGGTTAAGCTGCTGCTTTGGGAGCATGCAAGTCATATATAGTGCCAGTTCAAGTCCTGCCTGCTCTGCTACCAGTCCAGCTTTCTGCTGATGCATCCTGAGAGACAGCAGATGCTGGTTGAAGTGCTTGGGCCACCCATGTGGGAAACCTGGATGGAGATCTGGGCTCCTGATTTCAGCCTGGCCTACTCCTGGCTGTTGTGGGAATTTGGAGAGTGAACGAGTAGAATGTCTGTCTCATTCTCTGTTGCTCTACTTTTTGAGTAGATGAAAACAAACTTTTTTTTTTAAAGTAAAGTAAGGTTTTTGTCCTTAATGCTGATTCAAATTGTGTTATTTTACTATATTTTCTTTTCAAAGAGCATTGGTTAAAAAGGGACGGTGTATATTTGCAAATCTCAGTTTAAAATGTTTTGAAAAGTTTGATAGGATCTTTAATAAATGTTTATCTCCAGCAAAACGTTCCCTGGTAGTGGCAACATGAGGGCCAGTGTGCGTGCTTGTTTTCTTGCCCTTTGATTGCATTGCCATACTACTTTTTTGAGATGGCAGCCAAACACTCTTCCCTGTGCTGACTGTAGTGAGTAGTGTCTCCAAGGTGAATGGTCTCTGGAAAGCCCTTCCCCATTCTGGCACAGTTCCTTGCTCTCTTCATCATCCCTACTCACTTTCTGGAAATCCATCTCACTGCTCTAACCTCAGTGCTCTCATCATGTGTGGGCCAGCAGCTGAGCGCTCTGAGAGCTGTGGAGGGGAAGTGTGGTGCCGTCTGTCACATGCCATTGTTGTGAAATCTTCCTCATTACACCAAGAATCTGGGACGACTAACAGCAACGGCTAGTCAGTGACATAAGGTTTGGAAACAATTTTGTAGGCATTTTTTAAAAAGAAGAGAAACTGATGATGATCTAAAAATAAAGCTATTCTTTATTCAGCCGTGTCTCCGAAACCATGAGAAGGTTTTCCAAGTACATTTTGAGCAATAAAGAGAGTGTGTTGTATTTTTCTGTTATTCAGCCTCATCCACTCTCCTTGCAGAGGTCAGCAAGCAGGTGTAACAGCGCTGTGACCCCATCCCTCTGCTGTCTTCACGGTGCTGGGAAAGTGTGCTTTTGCCTCTCCCTAGTTCTGGAAACAGAACGGGAAGCATAAAAAATGGAATGGAGACAGAGAGTGCACTTGGTATATCATTGTGATGATAGCCTTTTCATTCTGTATGTATCAGCTAATAAGGTCTTTTTAAAACTCAGAACACATTGTAGCGTTCTCCTCCTTAAAATCCTCTAGGACATCTCACTGCCCTGGGAATAAGATCCAAACGCTTGGTCATGGTTGTAAAGCTCTAAGGGGCCCCTGCCCACTTTTCATTCCAGTTGTCCTTCAGGGCTGGAGAGCATCTGGCCCGCAGACTGTATAAGACTGAGAAATCATTTGGTCTGGCTCTGCCAAGGCAACTGCAGGCGACTTGAAATTCAATAAATCTATACCTGGCTAAGTTTTAAAAATATATTAATTTTTTATTTATTTGAAAGGCAGAGTTACAGAGAGGCAGAGAGAGAGAGGTCTTCCATTTGCTGGTTCAATCCCCAAATGGCCACAATTGCAGGAGCCAGGCTTATCTGAAGCCAGGAGCCAGGAGCTTCTTCTGAGGCTCCCACGTTGGTGTGGGGCCCAAGGACTTGGGCCATCTTCCAGTACTTTCCCAGGCCACAGCAGAGAGCTGGACCGGAAGTGGAGCAGCTAGAGCTAGAGCCTGTGCCCATATGGGATGCCGGCAATGCAGGCTGCGGCTTTACCCGCTATGCCACAGCGCTGGCCCCAACCTGGCTAATTTTTAAGTTAATAATCTTGTTTTCAACATCCAGATGTCCCTTGGCACAAGAAGGGTTCCTCACCCCTGCCGGGTCGTCAGGAACCACTCATTGGCCTTCCTTCCGTTTTAGGGGCGTGAGTTTCTCTGCCTGTCATTCCTGCGGCGAGTCCATCGTTGGCATAGCCTCAGTTCAGTGATAAGCTCTTCAGCTTGGTCTCCTCTGACCACTCATCCAAGTTTGTCCCCTTTACTTATGTCTTACTCTGTGTCTTTACATTGTGGTTCCTTAATACATCTAGAATTATCCACTCAATTTTATTTCTTTGTTGTTTGTTTATTACTTACTCATACTCATTTGTCTATTACTTGGGGTCTGTCTTTGCTCATGGAATGTAAGTAAATTCCCAGAGAGCAGGACTTGATGGATTTTATTGACTGCTGTATCCTTGGCACCTAGCACCATGCCTGGCACAGAATGAGTTCACTCAATAAAGACTGGTTGAACAAATGCCTGAGTGAACAAAGTAAGACCCTGTTGTATGACTGGAGTTGGACTAATAATAAAAAAAGAGTCTCAGTCTCTATAGACCATCTTTAACATAATCTGGAATTTCTGGAAATCTTTATAGAAACTCAGGGTCAGATTTGCTTGCAAAAATAATCTTGTTGATCATAATTTTCCTTCCTATGGCTCTTCTTGGCAGAGAAGTCAGTTTCCAGGTCAGAACGCTATTGATTTTGGCTCAAGGCCAGTGCACACTTTGTAGTGTTATTGAGGTCCCCCAGGTCCCTCCTTGACTTAAGAAAGTTCTTGCTTGAAGAACTAATTTTTTTTTTTTTTTTTTTGACAGGCAGAGTGGATAGTGAGAGAGAGAGAGACAGAGAGAAAGGTCTTCCTTTTGCCTTTGGTTCACCGTCCAATGGCCGCCACGGCTGGCGCGCTGCGGCCGGCGCACTGGGCTGATCCGAAGGCAGGAGCCGGGTGCTTCTCCCGGTCTCCCATGGGGTGCAGGGCCCAAGCACTTGGGCCATCGTCCACTACACTCCCTGGCCACAGCAGAGAGCTGGCCTGGAAGGGGGACAGCCAGGAAAGAATCCGGCACCCCGACCGGGACTAGAACCCAGTGTGCTGGCGCCACTAGGTGGAGGATTAGCCTATTGGGCTGCGGCGCCGGCCAGAACTAATTTTTTGACAGTTAAAAGACACAATAGAAGTCATCCCTATCACCATTATGGTTTTTTACTTGTTTTGAACAATTATCCAGATTTGCTTAAGGACTCAGTTATTACCAGATCAAATAATATTCCACTTACTTTTTAGTCTAGTGTATCCTGTAAACACCCTGTCTGAGATTCTAATATCAAAGTAAGGAGCAAATTAATGTACAGTTTTTTGGTTAATTTGGGGATTGTCTCTGATTGATATATACTGGTGATCCTTGCTCAATCTTTTTCATTAGTAATTTTATATTTTATAAGTTATATATTGTGGTTGTAAAAACAAGTTTGGAGTTAAGATTAGGTGGATACTACCTGGACAGAAGCTTTGCAGAGCCGGCATTTGAACTGTATGCCTTGGCCAGAGTCTGGAAATAGGATATTCAGATGAAAAGACTGAGAATTTTAAATCCATAAAAATGTAAAGCCATTCCACATCACACTGTAATTTCTGTTAGATGTATTAAGGCATCTCATAGCTATTTATGAAGAAGTGTTTCGGTATTATAATTCAGTTCATTTAACCATCAAAGAACATTGGATCCGTAATTGTGTTAAACCCAACTAAATGAAAAGATGCTGGAGAAAACTTTGAGGTTAAAGGTTAACAAGCAATGATAATCAACAAAGCAGTGTGAGCGTTGACTGAATAGTGGGTTGAGGGACGTAATGTGAAGGTCATTTGAAGACGGGTAGGGTTATATGAAGGTTGGACTGTGCTATGGTTTGGATATCTGGATGTCTCCCAGAGGCAGGGCAGCAGTACTGGGACTGGTAGGATCCAGGAGGTGGGGGTCTAATAAGAGGTCCTTAGGTCACTGGGGGCATGCTCTTGGAAAATAGTTGTAAAAGCCCAAGTTCCTCTTCATCTTGACTGGAGATGTGGCAGCTTATCTTTAACTCGTACTCCTGCTATTGCCTCCTACCACTGTCACCAAAGGCCAAATGAGTGGGGCTGCCGTGGCTTGGAGTTAACTCTCCTCAACTGTGAGTTGGACAGACCTTTCCCTTTATCTAGTTAGTTGTCTCAGGTGTTCCATTACAGTAACAAAAAGGTGACCAGCGTGGACCATATTCAACGATAATACTGAATACATATTAAACTCTTGGTTTTTGTCACTGATGTAGGAAGTTATGGAAGAGAATGTGCTTATTTCTAGCCTCATGCTAAAATAATGGGTGGAGTAAGGTATTGTATATAGGTAACCATTTTCAAATTGTTCAACAGAATGACAGGCATATGTGTGTGTTTGGAGAAGATGAGAAGAGAGAAGACAAGGGGAGATAAGAGAGGGAAGGCGATGGAGAGCAGGTGTATGTGACATATGTTAACTAGAGAATTTTTTCAGAAAATATCAGAGTTCGTGAACTTGAATAAAGGGTGTTTGTTAGTAATCGGACTTCTCTGTCAATATGTTGATTTGATTTTTTTTGTAAATAAAATATTGGGGGGGGGATATAATAAAGACGAGCTGAGTTTGGAAAAACAGGGGCACTTAAAGCGATTTTCCAGTACTTACAAACTCTAGCTTTTGCACAGTCTCTTGCTGTTTATAAGCTAACTCTATTGTCAATCATAATCTAAATAGACTGATGATAAAATAGTGTTTAAATGGTACATTAGTGGATGCTGCTCTAAAATAGTATGTGTAGATAAATAATGTTCTTTAGTATATCAGAACAATATTAGGAAAGTAAAGAGGAGTGAAGTGACCTGTTAATCCTGAGTACCAACAAAGTGGAAGTCAGCTGCCAATGGAAATATTTTGTTTTAAATTCACTGTGTGTACACTTGGGGAAGGAAACCAGTTTTGTTCATTGTTATGCACTGTATGGGGTTTTTTGATTATTTGATTTTAAAATAACTAGTTTGTTTTCATGTTGTACCAAGTGATGCTATTTAAAACTTGAGAGGTAAAAATAGGCACGGTTTGGGGCTGGCGCCGTGGTGTAGCGGGTAAAGCTACTGCAAGCAGTGCTGGCATCCCATATGGGTGCCAGTTCAAGTCTCAGCCACTCCACTTCTGATCCAGCTCTCTGCTGTGGCCTAAGAAAGCAGTAGAGGATGACCCAAGTGCTTGGGTCCCTGCACCCACGTAGAAGACCTGGAAGAACTGGCTGTGCCTCTCTAACTCTGCCTTTCAAATAAATAAATAAATCTTTAAAAAAATAGTCACTATTCTTCAAGTCAAAATGACACACACACACACACACACACAGAACAGTGTTACACTCAGAGTCTGAGTGTAACTTTGATAATACAGATAATACATCTGCTGTCTTTACATAGTCGCCGGCTTCAGGGACTTGTAAAGTGTCTTGAAAAGTTGATACAGGCCGGCACCGCAGCTCAGTAGGCTAATCCTCCGCCTTGCGGCGCCGGCACACCAGGTTCTAGTCCCGGTCGGGGCGCCGATTCTGTCCCGGTTGCCCCTCTTCCAGGCCAGCTCTCTGCTGTGGCCAGGAAGTGCAGTGGAGGATGGCCCAAGTACTTGGGCCCTGCACCCCATGGGAGACCAGGATAAGTACCTGGCTTCTGCCATCAGATCAGTGTGATGCGCCAGCTGCAGCGTGCCGGCTGCGGTGGCCATTGGAGGGTGAACCAACGGCAAAGGAAGACCTTTCTCTCTGTCTCTCTCTCTCTCTCACTGTCCACTCTGCCTGTCAAAAAAAAAAAAAAAAAAAAAAAAAAAAAAGAAAAGAAAAGAAAAGTTGATACATCACTCTTAAATTACTGAGAATGGTGTCTGCCTCTTTAGGCTCTTTCATACAGAACATGACATGTCTTGCTGGACAGTTTTCTTTGTGACTCTTATTCTTTCATGAGGGTCTCTGAAAGCATGAGAATTGTTGTAGCTCAGCTTCCCGTTTATTTTTGAAGGGGACTTTGAGTTTTCACGGAGAGTTTGTTACTCAGGCAGGAGTGCTGGCTGGCGCTGGAGCTAGAATTCAGTGCCGGTTCTTCTAGCCTCTGTAGTGTGTCATTGCAACAAGAGCATGTCTGTGCTCGTATCTGCAGGAATGGGTAACATTTAACAATAACAATTACACTGCTGTGTTGCTTGTAGAATTCTTTATTTTATGTGCTCCACTATAAATGGGAAACTCCTCAAGGGCAGGGATTTTGTCTGTTTTTGTACACCACTGTTTTCCTGGTATTGAGAACACCGTCTGGAAGGTGAGAGCCACCCACTAAACATTTATTTAATGAGCAAGTGAATCAAAACAGCGTGAGCTAGGAATGCATTAGTGGCTGTCCATGTGCCGGCGTTTCCAAGAAACCATCAGTCTGGTAGAACACCACATCCCTCACTACATAGCTGATGTTCCAAACTGAAACATTACAGATAAGCCTCCTGTCAGTGACTGTGGGAGTCCTAGTCCACGAAGCTCTGAGAGTGCAGTGATTTGCAGGTAGCTTTGTGCAAATGATTTCAACAACCCCTTTCCTAGGAGTACTTTTTGGTGAGGGATGGGTCTGGGGCAGTGCAGGTATAAGCAAATGAGGAAAGATGAGAAAGGAATATACCAAGATATAAAGACAAACTATGAGTGTGTCATGGTCTTGAGCAGGGCAGCTTTGCTGCTATGTGGGTGAAGAAATACTTTGAAATAAGTGACATGGTGTGGTCTCTCAAACTCCTTCATGATTCTCTGGTCCTGACAGTTTGTACCATGTAATCAACTGCAACTCAAGATGGTCAGGCCCTCGATTTAGAGATTCTGTTAATTCTCAGCATCACGCGTGGCCACTCGTGACATTTCAGGAGAGTGGGCTGCTCTGTCTGGAGGAAGTGTTTGCCTCTTGGTTCCAAATGCTCTCACCCCATTTTGTGGTTGATTTTATGTCAGTTATTACCATTTGTCCATTATTACTTCATTAGGCTGATAAGAAAATGCTGACTCTCCAAGTTGAGAAAATGTTGAGGATCTGATTCATTTATTATTTACAGAATTCTGGTTTAGCTAAGAAATTGTTGAAATCATGAGTCTAAAATGAAAAACTGAGCTTTTCAGAACAGTCTCTACCAAAATGTCTGAAATGTAATAGTTATGCAAAAAATATTTGTTGTGTGGTATGAGAGGAAAGGAAAGAGAGGAAGGAATATTTTTGTAAAGTGTTGAAGTGTGACCAAGCCCATGGCTCTGTAGCCTGCCTGCATTTTGAAGCTTTGGGTGGTATCCATAGCAGTTGGTGCGACCTTTCAGATTTATGCAACTGAACATCAAGTAGATGAGGTGGAAAAGAGGACTTCTGCTTTCTCTTTAAAAGAATAGTAATTGAAGCAACAGAAACAGCCATCTAAAGTTGCTGTCTGGGTTTGTGCGTGCTGCTTCATCTCTCCACATTCCAGTTTTCTGTTTAGTAAATCAAGGTTGCAAATATGTACTGTGCTGGGTTAGTTGGTGAGGATTAAATGAGATAATGAGTGAAAAAGAATTCGGGTAGAGTGGTGCCTGGCATATCTGTGCTGAGCATCTACTGCAGTGTTCATACTCCAGATGCTGGAGCCGGGCGAGGCTGAGATGGCCGGCGTACTCTGCAGTGAAAGGAGGCCGTACTGTGCGCCTGTTAGAAGGATATGGGCTCTGTGTAGAGACGAGAAAGCTTGTGTTTAATTCATGGAAAGTCATTAATTAGTGAAAATGAAAGAGAGTCTAGGAATCGGAGCAGAGAGCTGGAAACCAAGCAACTTCCGCAAAGATATGCCTTGACCTCCCGGGCAAGCCACAACAGGAACCTCTTTGTTCCTCCATTTCCCTTTGCTGCACAGTAGAATTTAATTTTATTTCTGCTTTTAGTAAAATGATTTGAGGTCTAGGGAGACATACTGAGTTGATGTGGCATAGAAAAGCATTTCAGAAAGGTAAGATAGAGGACAGATATGGGCCACTGCACTGTGAATTAAACATTTTGTTTATCTTGTTGGCCTTTCTAGAATGAGCTGTGATTTCCTTGATTGTCCCATTCATACAGGTGTTCTGTCAGGGTCAGGAGCTGCTCACTGTAAGAAAAGCAGTCTGATGAAAACAGAATGAGCTGGCTGTCACAGTATCCCAGATGGACACACTACTAGATAGCCAGATAAGAACTTTCTTAAAATATTTATGGAGGAAGATTGCTGTAACACATTTGGAGAACAATTACATGCTGTATACCATGTGACAGTAGAAGAAACTTTAGACTTACTTTTGAGAGCGTAGATCCGTTGAAGTATAGTGAAGAAGGTAAATGCTTTATGACATAATAATTTAAATTATTTCAAAGTTGAAAGTTACAGCAGAGAGTTAGACCTTGGGACCCATTCTGTCCCGATCCTTTACTTTGAAAATTTGGAAACTGAGGCTAAACGGTTACTTCTCCCAAAGATGCATTGTAAAATACATAGGTTGTGCAGCTCTAGCTGTTGTAGCCAATTGGGGAGTGAACCATCGAATGGAAGACCTCTTTCTCTCTCTCTCTCTAACTCTGACTTTCAAATAAATAAGTAAATCTTTAAAAATAAAATCTATATTCTTTTTTTAAAAAGAATAGGTTTCTAGGCTGACATGACTAAGAATAACAAGAGCTGGGGATGTGTCATAACTGAACAGGTCCTCTGTGGTAGTTACAGATCTGCGACCTGGTAGTGGTAGAGCTGGAGGAGTCATCCAGCCTTTGTGCCTCCTGAGTGTATCTGGAGCAGTCATCCAGGAAAGCTTTTGGAAGGTGATGGTACTTGGAAAAGATTTTGGGTGTTTGAAAAGAAGCATGATGGCACCAGAACTGTGGAATCAGATAAAGAGGCAGTTTTTCTTTTAACATAAATTGATGGCACAGCTTGGGTTCTTAGCCCCAACTCAGAATGTTCTAAGTTTAAGAACCAAGGAACTGGGGCCAGCACTGTGGTGTAGCGGATAAAGTTGCCACCTGCAATGCCAGCATCCCATATGGGCACCGGTTTGATTCCTGGCTGCTCTACTTCCAATCCAGCTCCCTGCTAATGTGCCTGGGAAAGCAGCAGAAGATGGCCCAAGTACTTGGGTCCCTGCACCCACATGGGAGACCAGAAAAAGCTCCTGGCTCCAGTCAGCTCAGTACTGGCCATTTGGGGAGTGAACCAGCAGGTGGGATCTCTCTCTCTCTCTCTCTTTCTGTGTGTGTGTGTGTGTGTGTGTCCCCTCTCTCTCCCTCTCTCTGTTACTCTGCATTTCAAATAAATTGTTTTAAAAAATCTTTCTTTAAAAAAGGAGGAACCAAGGAGCTTGGGGTAAACTGAGGTAGACCCACCTGAGTTTCAGAGGCTCAGCATCATCAGTTATCTCTTTCCCAGCACAGCTCCCTCTGTGTTGGCTTCTTGTGGCACAGTGGCAACGACAATGAATGTCCTCCCAATTCAGCATACCACAAATGGGCAAACCTCATTCTTATTTTGTCCAATAGGACTCCTGCTTCCACTCCACTGTGGTCCTGCTTCAGTCACATGGCCACTCTTAAATCAGTCACTTGAGGTGACTGGCAAAAGTTGTATTACAACCATGTTTTTCTTTTTTGGGGACTCTTGTGACCCTCCCCCCCACCCAGCCTTCCCAAACTGCTGGTATTTCCACGTAGGTGGGATTCTTCAAGGGGCCTCAAACTGTAGTCACCAAAGAATGAATGAAAGTTACTAAATGAATAAAAGCAGGTCACAGAAATAATAATGACTTCTAAAAATACATATTTTAAAATCTTTCTTTCCTTTCCTAAAGATAGGGGAAATAAGGTGATCTGTTTGAAGACCTCATGCAGAATAAAGTAATAAAAATATCTCCTAGCAGGGTGAAAAGTCAAACTGAACTTGAGACAATGACTTTGAGGAGTCATCCAGCCTTTGTGCCTCCTGAGTGTATTTGGAACAGTCATCCAGGAAAGCTTTTGGAAGGTGATGGTACTTGGAAAAGATTTTGAAGCTTTGAAGAAGTCAAGAACTTGGTGACATGTAGAGGCTTCAGGTCTCGGGAAAATGTAGCTTTCCTGTTCTATTTATCTGTATATTTATCCATATTCTTATCTGTCTATTGATCAATCGAGATTGATCTTCAGTCCTCTGGTTCACTACCCAAATGGCCAGGGCTGGGCTAGGCCAAACCCAGGAGCCTGAAACTCTATCTGGGTCTCCCACATGGATGGCAGGGACTCAAATACTTGGGCCATCTTCTGTTGCCTTCCCAGGTGCATTAGCAGGGAGCTGAATCAGAAGCAGAGTAGTGCTCTGATGTGGGCATCAGAAGTGGTAGCTTCATCTGCTCTGCCACCAAGTTGGCCCTTTGAGGTTTTTAACAGATACAGTGATGATAGATAATGATTTTTTTTCTTCGGACTCATACTTTTTTATGCAGATAGTTTTTTTTTTAAGATTTATTTATTTTATTTGAATGGCAGAGTTATGGAGAGGCAGAAGCAGAGAGAGAGGTCTTCCATCTATCTGCTGGTTTACTCTCCAAATGGCTGCAATGGCCAGAGCTGTGCCAATCAGAAGCCAGGAGCCAGGAGCTTATTCCAGGTCTCCCACGTGGGTGCAGGGGCCCAAGGATTTGGGCCATCTTCTACTGCTTTCCCAGGCCACAGCAGAGAGCTGGATCAGAACTGGAACAGCTGGATCTCAAACCAGCACCCATATGGGATGCCGGCACAGCAGGCGGTGACTTTACCTGCTATACCACTGCACTGATCCCCAAATAGTTCTTGAACTATTTCCTTTAGCCTTAAAAAAAATTAGGTACTTTCTCCTGGAAATTCAGAGCACTAGAACTGAAGCTAGATGAAAATGTTAAGCCTTCTTAAGATGTTTAGTCTTTGGGACTATTTAAGGTATCTACAAAGGTTAATTTTTTTCTATCAGTTCATATATATTAAATTGGTTTTCTGAGTGCACGCGTACACCTTCAACTTTAGCAATCACAGCTTCATTATCATTACTTTGCAGAACTGCAGTTGGTCCTTAAATCTATCTGAATTCCTCAACAATAATTTCTTGAGCTCAACTTGTGTGGTCTCAGATTTTAAAACAAACTGAAGCTGTTACTGCCAATTTCTAACTGACGTTGCATTTGTAGTGATTAAATGCTAGTGGTTGGAGGTTTAGAGAAGGTTTAAGATTATCGTGTTCTAAAAATATCTGTGTGTGTCTGTATGCGTGTGTTCCATGTGTCTGTGTGAATCTGTTGGAGGAGAAAGAGGATATGTTTTGATTAGGCATTTTGCTCTATTCAGAGGATTCTTTGGGAAACTTAAAGCATTTCTGTGGGATTGCACTGTGTAATGACTGTATTCTGATAAAATCATGGTGTGTAACCATTCAGGTAACAGATTATCTCCCAGTTAGCAGTGTGTTGATTTCTGGACAGATGCTTCTCCCTGTATTTAACTACCTCCCTCTCTTATAGTCCCTTCCACCAGGCAGACATAACAAAAATTTTTCAAATGCCACATGTGGTTTTGTTTAGGGTTTGTATGTGAGTGTGTATGGTTTCTGTCTTTTCTGCTTGCTGGGAGATGTTTAAACTCTGTGGAAATTCATTAAAAAGATCCATTGTTCAAGGGTTCTGATAGCATCAACTGGCCCTTTATCTCTCAGGCTGCAGTGGGGCTTCCATTACTATGGAGGGCCTGACTGTTAGAATTGTTCCCACAGAGTTCAGGGACTTGGAATCACAATCGGCCGTACCAGGCTTCGTGGCCTTAATAAGTCCCCTGTTACTGGCATTGCCGGCACTGGCGTACCTATCAGAATCTGGCCTTGCGTCAGCAGAGGGAAGCTTTGGAGCCACCACTGAAGGATCACATGGTTCTTCTCAAGAGCACAAACAAGCACTTTTTGTTTCGGCTCACTAATGTTTGGCAAAGAAATCTAGCTGTAATTATATACCCGCCTTCTTGTTCCTCTCTTCCCATCTAAGTTTTTCTCTCCCCAGCCTCAACTCTATATAAAAGCAACTAGCATTGGATCTGAAATAAATGTCATGAATGAATAATAATTTCTTTCATTTACACAGTAATTAAACCTGTTGAATGCTGACTTAATGCTTTACTGCACTCTAATTTGACTGGAAGATTTGGTGTTGTGAATGCAAAGAAGATGGGGAAGAAATAGAAATTAAATACCTACTGAGACTATTAAGGACGACATCCTTTAAAAGGGTTCTCCCTCCTCTTATTTCACATCTTTTTCTGCTTTCCCTCTGCTTCCTGAGATACTTAATAGGAGTTACTCCCCAAATCATTCCTCACTCTCTGTGTCTAGGACGTCCTAGCACTAAGACGCCACAGCGACAAGATTCACAGCTGTCACTAACAACGATCTGCTTCCAGCATCAGAATTGTGCTGGCCTTCCAGTGCGTTAGAGTTCTTGCTGAGATTTCTTACGTTTTCTTCCTTCTCGATCTTGCAGTTCCAGGGGTGAGGCAGTTGGTTCATATGATCATGTTCGGCATATTGAGCGTCTCTCTGGAAGTCTGACAAATGCATTCAAGGCAGGAGCACTTTAGGAAGCTGTATGGATCTTCTGAAAGTTTGTGCCTACTTACCCTCTGAGTCATAAAACCCATCTCTCTCAAAGTTTCTGTCTCTAAGGTAGGTCCAGGAATGCAAGGTGGCAGCCCACCTTGCTGTTCTTGGAGGAAAGTGCTTTGCAATGCAAGTCAGCTTTATAATCTCTTCACCATGAAAAATAACTGGCCATGTTAATAAATCATTCATTCCAGGAACTTCCTCCACAGGAGCTTCAGCGTCCCCTCCGTGAGTCTTTCACCCTGCCGGGGTACTGCTATTTTATCAGTTGAGTAAGGATTGTTGGAGGTGCTATATCACAAAAAGTGCAGGCAGAAACCCTGGAATCTTCTTCAGTCTTTAACAAATAGTGCATGAGGCTTGCCAACATGATAGGGTCTGCTGCATGGAACCGCAGCTACATGGAACTACTCCCTTACTCTGTTAGAGGAGCTGGCAGTCAGGGGCAAGTGGCTAGACCTCTTGGAGTCTCAGAGAGAAGTCTGATTGTGTTCTGAGTTTGTACAGATTGTGTCCTGTGTGCATTGTGTATAGCGAGGGCTCCCTTGCAGGGCTGTTGGGAGCATTAACTGAGATGATAGGTATGGAAGGTTTGGCACTTTGCCAGAATCAATCAATACTAGTTCTTTACTCTCATTTTAAGACAAAGAGAACAGGGATTTTTATGTGTGTGAGTGTGTGTGTGTGTGTGTGTGTGTGTGTGTGAAGGAATCTCCTGTAAATAGCCCCGTTTCCACTGCTCAGTGCCAATGTTTACATGAATTAATTTTATCTCCTTCCTTTCTTGTCTCACCCTCTCCCCTCCCTTCATTTTTCTTCCAAAGTTATACCAGACTAACTCAGGATAGATTCCCTTTATAGAAATTGGTAAGGGGCCGGCGCCTTGGCACAGTGGCTAATCCTCTGTGGTGCCAGCATTCCGTAGGGACACCAGTTCTAGTCCAGGCTATTCCTCTTCCCATCTAGCTCTCTGCTAAGGCCTGGGAAAGCAGTGGAAAATAGCCCAAGTGCTTGGGTTCCTGCACCTGTGTGGGAAACCCAGGAGAAGCTCCTGGCTTTGGATAGACCCAGCTCTGGCCGTTAGAGCCATTTGGGGAGTGAACCAGTGGAAGGAAGACCCTTCTCTCTGTCTCTCTCATTGTCTGTAACTCTACCTCCCAAATAAGTAAATAAAATCTTTTTTTTTTAAAGTAGTTAAAAAGGTATATCTTGAAATACACAAGGTTTTTAAAAAAGTGATTAAAAATGGTAAATTGATGATAGAATGGGTATTCCTAATACAAGTATGTATCTTTCATATATGTTTTTGTGCTGTTTATTAAAATATTAGGGTGGGCATTTGGCATATTAGTTAAAATATAATTAAAAGCATAGATGTCATAAAAGTACAGCCTGTTTATGCCTAAAATGTATGCTACATAGTTTGTCTAAAAAAATATCTCTAGCCCACTATAGACCTATTGTATCTGAATATTAGAATTTAAATCTTGGGGTTGAAAATAAGGCCAATTAAGATAACTAAACATAAAACAATCTAAATACTGGAATTTAAGTCTGGCTCCTTGTTGCAATAACCTGGAACACTTTAAAATACAGGTGCAACCCCTGGCAATTTAAATCAGTTTAAATCAGCATATTTGAAGGACTGGGCCTGGATGTCATTTGTTAAGGTTCATATGGTTGTGCTCGCTTCAGCAGCACATACACTAAAAAAGGTTCATATGGTTATTCTAAATGTGCAGGCAGGATTAAGATTTAACTGTGTATCTAGGTGCTTCTTAATATCTGAAACTAAAACTATTACATGAACTGGCTTAGTTCATTTAATCCTTGCAATAACCTTGTGAGGCACAGCTGGCAATATCCCTATTTTCAGATAAGACATGATAGGTGTTTGTAGAGGTGTGCAATACTAATATCAAGAATGAAAGCTACTTGTCTTTCTGATGTTATAATAAATAGTATATATACTATTTACATCACTTGGGGTGCACATACATTTTTACTTGGTGGATATAATCTGTGTATGAGACATTGGTTTTGATGTGAATTTAATCTGACCACTCAATATACTTTGGAACCAAATATTTATGTGATGAGTGCTTTTGAAACAGAAATACCCACAGATTCACGTTATAAGTTCGTTTTGTTAATCTAAGTATAAAAGAGAATTGATTTGAAAAAGAGGGCTTATTACTGACCTGTAGTTCTGGGTGGGCTTCCAGTGAATTGGAGGGCAGAATCAATTGCACATTCTTTAATTTCCAGTGAAACACTTCAGTGTTTATTTCCTAAATTGTGCCTTCCCCGTCATGGCTTCCTTTTGAATGTACCCAATTTCCCCTCCTTCCCACCTCTGGTTTTTGAGGGACTTGGTTATAAGTACTGGTGTTTTTCCCTAGAGGAGTGACTTGATAATTCTGTCTCTGTAGGGATGATGAAGAAGAAGATGATTATGTGGGGAGGAAATTTACCACAAATTTAAGCTACACTCACATATTAAAAAATGTATATTTCTGAGTGCTTGCTAGGTGGAACTTTTGTGGAGCCTTCCAAATGGACTGCCTGGGGGAAAAGCGGTCCTTGACTGTGACCACAAAAGTTGTCCTTGCTTTTACGTTCGAAGGTCCTTCAGAGAGTGTGTGGAAAAATGGAATTAGGCCGGTGCCGCAGCTCAATAGGCTAATCCTCCACCTGCGGCGCCGGCACCCCAGGTTCTAGTCCCGGTTGGGGCACCGAATTCTGTCCCGGTTGCCCCTCTTCCAGGCCAGCTCTCTGCTGTGGCCTGGGAGAGCAGTGGAGGATGGCCCAAGTACTTGGGCCCTGCACCCGCATAGGAGACCAGGAGAGGCACCTGGCTCCTGGCTTCAGATCAGCATGGTGCGCCAGCCATGGCGGCCATTGGAGGGTGAAACAAAGGCAAAGGAAGACCTTTCTCTCTGTTTCTCTATCTCACTGTCCACTCTGCCTGTCAAAAAAAAAAAAAATGGAATTAAAAGTTTCTTATGGCGCAAAATATTTTGAAATCCATGCGTACAAAGACTTTTCAGAAAGTTTTTAGAAACTGAATTATGAAAAAAATCTGAATGGATTTCAAAATTGTTTGCACCAAAATAAACTTATCTGTAGCCCATTTCTGTGAGCTTTTTGAAGTATTCTCATATTTCAACAAGTTGCTCAAAGGTGCCCAGTTTTGCATTTGAGATTATTTACTTCATTCTTACTAATGGCGTAGAGAGCCCTGCTTGTGCATGCATGCACATCTGTTCAGTAAATATATTTTGAGTTCCTTCTGCAACCGATGCACTGTTGCACGTATTAAAGTTACAGCACCAAAAGAAAAAAAAAAGAAAGAAAAATAAAGTTATAGCACCAAACAACATGGACAAAAATCTAAGGTCTCATGGGACTTCAATTCCAGTGGGAAATATAAAGAGAGAAGTACATGAACCTTAAAGTATGTTGGAGGGGCCGGCTCTGTGGCGTAACAGGTAAAGCCGCCGCCTGCAGTACCAGCATCCTGTGTGGGCACTGATTCCAGTCCCGGTTGCTCCACTTCCAGTCGAGCTCCCTACTAATGGCCTGGGAAGGCAGTGGAAGATGGCCCAAGTGCTTGGACCCCTGAAGAAGCTTGGGAGACCCGGAAGAAGTTCCTGGCTCCTGATTGGCCCAGCTCCTGCTATAGCAGCCATTTGGGGGAGTGAACCAGCGGATGGAAGACCTCTCTCTCTCTCTGCTTCTGCCTCATTGTAATTCTGCCTTTCAAATAAATATTAAAAAAAAAAAAAGTATTCTGGAAAGTGATTGGTACTATTTTGAGGGGAAAAAAAAAAAAACCATGGGGGCTGGCTCTGTGGCATAGTGGTTAAAGCCACCGGTTGCAGTGCTGGCATCCCATGTGGATTCTGGTTAAAGCCCTGGCTGCTCTACTTCCCATCCAGCTCCCTGCTAATGCACACGGCAAAACAGTGGAAGGTTGCCCAAGTCCTTGGGTCCCTGCACCTATGTGGGAGAGCTTTATGATATGCTTACTATCTATCCATAAGAGTTTTAAGAACAAAATTTAACAAAAAAAATTTTTTTGTTATAGGAATTTATAGCCTCATAATTTGGGATAAAGGCTGTACCGAAGTATAATCTCTAGTGGATTTGGTTATAGCATAGCACTTGAAGGAGAGAAGAAAAGCCATAAAACCTCTAGAAAATAACCCATTTCTGAAATCTGCATGATAAATTTTCAGTGCCCCCTAATTTTTCCATCATGGACTTCTCATGCTGATGGGCTGGTATACCAAAATGAGCAGTGTGTGAATCAGAAGATGTGGCTCGTTGTTCTGGTTGTACCATAGTTACTTGTAGGGCTTCTAGGGAAAATTATTAAGCTATTATGTGTCTATTTTAGCTGTTGAAGGTAATTTCCTCCTCCTTGCTTGTTAAAGCATCTGCTCTAAAGACTGGATGAAAGAAGCTGTAACACGTTAAATTTTGAAGTACTGTGTGAATACAGTGTATATTTTTGAAAATATTCCAAGACACACAATGTTAGCTGTACAAGAGTTTAAAAAAAGAGAACAAAAATCTTCTGCCATCCTTTCTAATTGCTTATTGAAAGTCTATGTTGTATAAAACACAGTTATGGACGCCTTAGTTCCTTTTTTTTGGAGCAAGGCATGTTTACTGTGGGTTTAATGGGTATATCATGACTTAGAACGTCACCAGTGAACTTTTTTTTAAGTATTGCTCTTTTTTTTGGTTTATTCATTCAATATTTTAAAAATAAGTTCTTATGTCCCAGATGTCATCTTTTTGTTAATTTTATTCCCCACTCCCCAAAGAAACCTTTTATTTAAGGAATACAAACTTCATGCATTTCATGAGTACAACTTTAGGAATGTAATGATTCTTCCCACCATACCCACCCTCCCACTCATCCCCCTCCTCCCTCTCTCATTCCTATTCCCATTCTCTACTAAGATCCATTTTCAATTAACTTTATACACAGAAGACCAACTGTAAACTAAGTAAAGAGTTCAACCATTTGCACCAAAAAAAAAAAAAAAATGTTACTCAACAGTTGAGACAAGGGCTGTACCAATGAAATTTGAAAAAACCTAAAAAGGAAGCTAATGAAAATAGTAGTACAGATTAAATGATTACCAACAAAAAACATACAAAAAACACACAAAGTACACTAAACATGGGGCAGTATACTGAAAGACATCCTAACATTAGGTAATGTAATGGGTGTTGGTGAGGTTCCACCTTGTCAGTTGTTGAGAGTGGAGGAAGAAGGGTTATCTGAAACCAGATGGAGTGACTCATACCAGACTGTCTTAGAATGCACACAGTAAGTGAAGAAACTGGTAGAGGCTTGAGGTGTGTGTAGAAAGAGTGTTTTGTGCATTCCTACACAGCTCAGTTCAACTGGCCGCAGTTTTCTGATTTACCTGTTGTTTCTTGCAGGTGAAATAGCACATAAGCAAATGTGAAATTCAGATTATACTCAAATTCTTCCTGCCAAATCAAGCAGGTAACAGATTCATGTTTTCAAAATAAGCTTTGTAACAGAACTATCTGTACAAAAAAAAAAAAAAAAAAAGAAAAAAGAAAAGAAAAGGAAAGAAAAAAACACACGATGCAGTCAGGGAACTGCAAATAGAGTGGAATCTGCGAAGGGTGGCCTGGAAGAAGTGCTAAGAAGAAGCACGGTGGTTGGTCAAAAGGAGCTTCTTACCCGTGACTCAAAGCCCTCAAGTGGTGCTGTCATCGTATATCTTTTGTTGTCCTCTGCATCAGTATTTGAATATTCTTGTAAGGAGCTGAATCGAGTCATGAGGGATGCAAGTTGCACACAGTTGTACAAATTATCTGTAGTCACTGTTCTGAGAGAATATCGGTGGGACCTCCAATCCCACTGACGGCTAGAAAATACCTTTCTGGTCTCTGGTCGCAGATGGAAATGTTTGATTTCTGTTTGACTTAAAAAAGTGATATGGGAATTGTCTGGAATGAAGAGGTGAGAGATAAATAGCTCAATTCTGTATTCTTCCTTCATCTTTTTACTTGAGCAGAGATGTGTGTTTCTACCGTTCATTCAAATTATTAAACACAAACAGGGAGCAAGATAATAAGAGCAGATGATTAGAGAGAGGCCCATCTGCCCCATCTCCAGCCTTTCCTTTTTCAACCTCATTTCTACCCAGATTAGCAGATGGCACCAGTTCTTGGCCAGTGTCTCCCGTTTTCTGATTATAGGGGGTTGTGCTTTTGCCCGCCTCCTTTAAAACAACAACAAAAAAATTGATAATGACTGACTGGATGCTCATTGGCCAGGGTACCAGTTCCTGAGGACTAGACAGAACCTTGGCATTCAACCCAACCTTCTGTGTTGCATTAGCATGATTCTGCCTGGCAACAGAAAGCTTGGTGGAATTAAGCTTGGGCTTTCAGATACTGGAGGATTGTCAGTGGTAGCTGGAAACAACTGGTACTAGGAAAGCCCAGAACTCTGAGGAAAATAAAAACAATGGGTTGTTAGTCACAGTCAGGGAAGGAAAGGAAAGATGGCTACTGCCAGTGGTGACTGGTGTTACACTGGGCGATACAGCACAAGTGCAGATTCGTTAATTCCAATTTTGCATGTGACCTCTCTGTAAAAGGAAACGGCCTTCTAACTAAACAGAGGAAAAGAAGATTTGACAGATGAGATAGAAGTTCAAGGTGGAAGAACAGATCATAAGGGAACACCTGCCCACCTGCATAGAAAGGATTCAAGGCGCAATGAATTACTAACTCATAGTCATTGTTGAGACGAATACACTTGGGTTTAATAAGAACAATATAAGTAAATCCTGTGACCTTTAATTTGATACATAGGCAGCATTTCAGAGCAAGTGATGCAATAAATAAACACCAAAAGTGCTTACAGAAAGACAGCATGAATTCTCCACTTGCTCTCTAGTAAGGCTTCTGAGACAGTAACTCAGGTCCATGTCATAGACATAATTCATTTAGACTTCAGCAAAATTTTTGGTCTGGTCTCCCACAATCTCTTTGTGAACAAGTAGAGAAATACATGTGGGGTGGCATTATGATTGCCAAGATTCATAATTAAGTTTATAGCTATTTCTAAGAGCAATGGGTTAAGAAAATTTGTCTCACTTTATATATAATTTTCTATTCCATAAATGTCTATCCATGGCTGTATTTTATTCAGATTCTTTTGTCCTTGACTGGGATGAAGGTAGACTTTCAAAGGATACAAAAATAGAAGGGATCATAAATGTGGTAAGGAAACAGGACATGTGGATTTTCACTGTCTTGGCAGTGACCAAATTAAAATTTACAAGGATTAGAGGTAAACTTATGTTTGAAAACCCAACTGTGAAAATAAAGAATTGAGAGAGGTGAGACTTTTAATTTTTAGCTGACCCATTCACTGAGTTATCAGCATGTAGTTGGCTGACAGTAAAACGAATGGTATTTTTGAGGATGTTAATAAAAATCTATTTTATGTGTGTGATTCTCCTTTGTGTGCATTTGAGGACAGAGAATGGGAAAATTGAAGGTAATGTTTGACTTAGTCACAGAAAATGTTGATGCTCACATTCTACACATTTTACCTTCCTTGTACATTACTCTTAATCTTTACATTCAAAAGATCCAAGTAACAATGGAAACTCAGTGGATTAAAAGCTGATTTGAGAAGGACAGAGTAAAGCTGTATTCAGAGAGGTATTTTCAGATAGCAGTTTAATTACATTTAATTTTCTCATTTTTTTTAACTAAATGAACAGCTTTAAGCATTGGAGTTTATATGAAAATTCACTCCTTTAGTGAAAGTTTTAGAAAATTGATAGTATCTTTCAAGTATTAGGGCTTGATGTGCTCAAATTTATTGTATTACGCATTTAAAAATTCAGTTCCGTGTGTGTTTTGCTCACTACATGCATAATACACTGTAATTAGGAACTCAGAACCAATAAAAAACATATTTCCTGTTCACCGAAAACTAATAATTGAATTTAGGAGGAACTAGGACAAGTTTCAAGGTTGAGGGATAGATTTGACCAGCAGGGCTTCTGACACCTGTTCCTGCAGGAAGAACTTGGATAGACAGCAGGAGTCTGAAGGTCTGGCAGACTTGGATCAGACTTTTAAAGCTGATTTTCACAAACTGCTCCTCATTAAACACTTAGAATGCTTTTATTCTGATGTGAAGCATAGTTTCCTTCTAGACCTAAAATTAATTTGGTGCTTGGAGAACTTCATTCAAATTCATTACTTTCATCTCACAAAACTGAGACTTAACACCGAGACGCTTTATAAAGTGGATTTAATTTAGTTCACTAAGAGTTTTCTACTAATCACAGCCTTCTCATGGGCCTGTAATTCCCTGAAGGTGGGGCATGTTTTCTCTCTTCCTATCTGTAGGGCCTTTCACATTGCCTGGCACATCACTGGTATCTCAACAATACTAAGATAAATAGTCAAGATATTAATATCAGAATCCCCATTTTTAAATGATTTTATTTATTTGTTTGAAAAGCAGAGCTACAGACAGAGAGGGAGAGACGGAAAAAAGTCTTCCATCTACTGGTTCATTCTCCAGTTGGCCCCAGTGGCCAGAGCTGTGCCAATCTGAAGCCAGGAACCAGGAAACTCCTCTGGGTCTCCCAAGTGATACAGGGGCCCAAACACTTGGGCCGTCTTCTGCTGCTTTCCCAGGCCATAAGCAGAGAGCTGGATCGGAAAAAGAACAGCTAGGACATGAACTGGCACCCACATGGAATGCTGGTGCTGTAGGCAGAGGCTTAGCTTACCATGCCACAGCACCATCCCCCAGAACACCCAATTTTTTAAGATTTATTTATTTTTTATTTGGAAAGCAGAGTTACAGAGAGGCAGAGGCAGAGAAAGACAGAGAGAGAGAGAGAGAGAGAGAGAGAGAGAGATTCCATTCCCTGGTTCACTCCTCAAACTATAACAGCCGGAGCTGAACTGATTAGGAGCCAGGAGCCAGGAGCTTCTTCCAGGTCTCCCACGTGGGTGCAGAGGCCCAAGGACTTGGGTCATCTTTTACTGCTTTTCCAGGCCATAGCAGAGAGCTAGATGGGAACCAGCTCTCACATGGGATGCCAGAAACTGTAGGCAACGACTCCACCCACCATGCCACAGTGCTGTCTCCTTCCCATTTTCTGTAATAAGAAACTGAATCTTCTGGGTGGCGCCGCAGCTAACTTGGCTAATCCTCCCGCCTGCAGCACCGGCACCCCGGGTTCTAGTCCCGCTCAGGGTGCTGGTTTCTGTCCCGGTTGCCCCTCTTCCAGGCCAGCTCTCTGCTGTGGCCCGGGAGGGCAGTGGAGGAAGGATCAGGTCCTTGGGCCCTGTACCTGCATGGGAGACCAGGAGGAAGCACCTGGTTCCTGGCTTCAGATCGGCGCAGCATACCAGCCGTAGCAGCCATTTGGGGGGTGAACCAATGGAAGGAAGACCTTTCTCTGTCTCTCTCTCTCTCTCACTGTCCAACTCTGCCTGTCAAAAAATAAATTAATTAAAATTAAAATAAAAAATCTTCAATTGCTGATGTGATCTAGCATTTCATTACAGAAAGGAATCTTATTAAAAGAGCAAGTCTAAATATTTTGTGTGACAAAGAGAAGATAAACGTTCTCACTGATCCTAAGGTACTTTTTGGTGTTTAGTAGGGGAAGGAAGCAGATGCATTGCTTCGTATTCAGGATTCATTGCTAATTCTCTTGGACCCAGAATGATTTGGGGAAGGTGGTATAGGTAAAGGACTTCAGGATCCTTGAGATCTATGTCTAGTTTGCTTTCCTTCCTTCCTTCCTTCCTTCCTTCCTTCCTTCCTTCCTTCCTTCCTTCCTTATATTTATTTAAAAGAGTTAGAGAGAGAGAGGAAAGAGAGAGACAGATCTTCCATCCACTGGTTCACTCCTCAAAAGACTAGGCCAGGGTGAAAGTAGGAACCTGGAACTCCATCCAGGGTCCCAGCTTCACAACTGCTTGGCCATCTTCTGCTGCTTTCTCAGTTACATTAGCAACTGGAAGTGGAGCAGCTGGGACTAGAATCAGTACTCATATAGAGTGGGCTTAACCCACTACACCATGATGCTGGCTCCTCTGTGTCCATTTTTTTCTAATCTAGCATGCCCTCAGGATGTAGGACACATTCCTCTGTAGTATTTATCATTTCTTTTTTTTTTTAAGATTTATTTTATTTGTTTGAAAGACAGAGTTACAGAGAGAGGTAGAGACAGAGAGAGAGGTCTTCCATCTGCTGGTTCACTCCCCTGGATTGCCACAATGGCCAGAACTGCACAGATCCGAAGCCAGGAGCCAGGAGCTTCTTCCAGGTCTCCCAGGAGGGTGCAGAGGCCCAAACACTTGGGCCGTATTCTACTGCTTTCCCAGGCCATAGCAGAGCGCTGGATCAGAAGAGGAGCAGCCAGGACTAGAACCGGCACCCGTATGGGATGCTGGCGCTTCAGGCCAGGGCTTTAAGCCACTGTGCCACAGCGCCAGCCCCGTAGTTATCATTTCTAATTCCCCAGTGAGCAAAACTCTGCCTTTCTGTTTTCATCCTTAGGTGAAGCACTGTAGGCAGTGTTTCAGGTATAGGCACTGTCCAGCATAGGTACATTTTAAACAGTCTGTTTGCTATACATACATGCTTTGCTCCTGACACATTGATCTGACCTATGGCGTTCCATCTGCTGGTTTATTCCCCAAAAGCCCACAGTAGGTGCGGCTGGGCCAGGCAGAATCTAAGAGCTTGAAACTCAGTCTGGGCCTTCCAAGTGGATGGCAGAGGCCAAACTGCTTCAGCCGTTACCAACTGCCTCCCAGGATGTGTGTCAGCAGGACTCGAATCAGAAGTGGAAGCAGAATTCAAACCCCGCATCTTACCTGCTGTAGCAAATGCCTATCCTGAATTTTCGTTTATTGACTGCAAATTTTCATTCTTATTTATGCAGTACTGTTTCATGCTGATACTTTGTGCCTTGTTTTGTTTACCCCCTAGTAAACTAAAGTTATATACTGCCTTGTTTTGTACTTCTTTTGGAGGTCAGGCTCATGCAGAAATGACTTTATTATATGGCTTTCTGAATTAAAGCATGATTTAGAAATGGGTACCAAAGTGAGTTTTCACTCCAAATTCTGTTTGATCGTGTAGTCACTGAGGTTGTGAAAACTTGACTCACACTTGCTTGGCCAGTAAGGAAATTTCCTGGCTCACATATCAGGAAGGCAAGAGGTAAGGAAGGCCTCAGGTTGATTTAGTGACCTAATGGCGTGTCTGTCCCCAAAGACCAGTTTCTTTCCATGTTATCAGTGTGCAGCCATAATGTCAGCATCCATCACTGAATCTGCTTGTTCTTGTGAATGCTGTCAGTAGGTTCAGGGCCACATGCTTTGTATGCAACTAATTGCAGAAAGGTGGGAGTGTGCATAGGGAGGAATTGGACAGGGACTGAAAGCAAGCTGCTTCCTCCCCCAGAGACTAAAAGTGCGTCCCTTCTCGGCCCCTGTAGGGCATTTGCATAGAAACAATCTCCTTGGCTTGTTCTGTGCTGATTGACTTAGGCCAGAATTTCTGCCACAGTTCTGGGTAGGAGAATGAGCGAACCCTGATCTCTTATCCAGACCTGGAGCTTGAATCACATCCTCACGTGGCCTGGCCCCCCCTCACTGGAGAAAGGACTGAAGGGATGTTAGAGAATTAACCTCAGTTTGACTCTGAGTTGACTCTTCCAATACTGCAAACCAGTGTCTAAACATAGTTCAAGTTGCCGTCAACAAGAGTACAGGTTCTCTGTGCTAGGAGTATTACCCCAGGGTAGGAGTATTGCCCCAGGGTAGGAGTGTTACTCCAGGGTAGGAGTATTGCCCCAGGGTAGGAGTATTACCCCAGGGTAGGAGTATTGCCCCAGGGTAGGAGTGTTACCCCAGAGACTAATATGAGAGAAGTACATCCAAATGCCTCAGTCGTGTTACTCTTTCCACCCACAGCAGTCTGTTTATTTCAGCTTCGGGAAGTCAGAGTGGTGATGAAGGTACAAATACAGATTGATGGTCTAAGATAGTGCTCTCCAGGGAAATTGGAGTCTAGTGGATGAAGAAGAAAAAAAAAACAATAGTCACATAATCCTGTCTTTTGCAACAACATGGATGCAATTGGAAGCCATTGTGCTTAGTGAAATATCCCATGTTTTCTGAGATTTGTGGTAGCTGATATATAGAGTACAAAATTTTTAATATATATGAATGAAATTGACATCTTGGGGTTTATTATTTATAATCTTTGTCTACTTCTGTGGAACAGTGGTCTCTCTCCATTTTGTACTTGTTGGACCCTTCATTTAATGGAAGATTAAGCTTGTGATTTACAGTAAATTAAAAATATGTTATCTCAAAGAGTAAAAGAAAAAAAGAAAAGGAGGAAGGAGAGAAGTATCATTACATTCTTAGGATTGTATCTGTGAAACATGAGATTCGTTCTCTTTACATTGATAAAAAAGGAATAAAGGGCTCATTGCCATGTTTGATGCAGAGGTCCTCACCCGTAGGAGTTCAAAGTTGTATTGTGGAGGAGACAAAACTTCTCTGCTGTCCCCAGCATGGCTACTTTCTTTCTGTCCTTTGATAAGTGAAGTATTTTCATGACATGCCACAACATAATTTTCCATGAAAAAATGTGTTTATTTATTTGAGAAGTAGAGAACACTCTCCCATCCAGTGGTTCACTCCTAAAATGTCCACAAGTACCCTGCCTGGAAGCTGTGTCTGAGGGAGGGTGGAAGGAGGATAAAGAGAGAAAGAGGGAGAGAGAGAGAGAGAGAGAGTGCATGAGCCTCCACCTTCTTCCTCTATCTGCTGGTCCACTCTTTAAATGCCTACAAGGGCCAGGACTGGGAGCTGGGAATTCAAACCAGGTCTCCCAGGGGGTTGCATGAATCCACTTGAGCTATTACCACTGCCTTCCAGGGTTTGCATTAGCAGGAAGCTGGAGTCAGGAGCCATGGCCTGGAATCTAACCCAGGCACTCCTATATGAAATGTAGATACCTTAATTGCTACACTAACCACTTATCCTTTGAATTAAAAAATATATATATATTTGAAGGAGTTGTTGGGGGTGGGGGGTGGAGTGAGAGAGAGAGAGACTCTCCCACCTGCTGGTTCACTCCCCAGATGGTTGCAGTGGCCAGGACTGAGCCAGGCTGAAGCCAGGAGCTTCATCTGTATCTCCCACATGAGTGGCAGGGGCCCAAGTTACTTGGGCCATCTTATGCTGCTCTTCCCAGACCATTAGGGAGTGGAGCCTCTGGGACACAGTTGGCACCCAGATGGGATGCTGGCTTCGCAGGCGGCAGCTTTACCTGCTATGCTGGCCCCTACTCCTGCAATTTTTAAAATATATTTTAATGTTAAAAATTTTAGCAAAGCCTTGAGCTAGCCAAGATTTCTCCTTGATCTTAAATGAACTTTAAAGAATATGTGCATGTGTTGGCACAAGTGTGAAGGAGAGGGAGAATCCTGGGTGCTAAGTATAATATAATTAACTAGACTCCAAGGCAAGGGGATTGGGAACCTAGGGAGACAAAGCTGAGTTGGAAGAACTATGAAGGTTATCATGAAGCAGGTGAATGTGGTGTGTTAAAGGGCAGATAGAATTATGGCAGATCAAAATGAAGGCATTCCAAAAGTAGGTGATGGTTTGTGTGGAGACCTTGCTCTTGGGAAGTGTGGTGTACAAATGTGCAGCAGCAGCGACTTGTCAGATGTTCTGGATACAGGAAAAGGAAAGATCCACATCGGTCTCTCAGCTATGGTTGAGGTCACAGATTTTGATAGGCAATAGAGAAGTATTAAAAGAAGTTATTTAGCGCTTGTTCTAAGCCGTGCATTTACACAGCAGTCTACATCTGCTTTACTCTGTTTCTCGTAAGCTGCACAGTGAGCTAGCACTTCGCATCTGCTTGATTTTCAATTACCTGCAGGCACCTTACATAGCATAACCTGCAGACTCTAGGAGCAACCTCAGAATTCAAGCTGCAGTTTTCACAGCGGATGCCCTGCCCTTTGATACATACTGTATCTGAAGCAAGTCCATTAACAAAAAAGTAACATTAAAACATGACAAGAAGCAGTATAAATCAACCCTCCACATTTCTCATCCCATGTGCATTTAGATGTGATAGGTTTACTTGCTTGATTCTCACCAAGAAGAAACTGGCATCATGTTCTATGAGCTCATTAATAATTAAGACTAACTTAATTGTCTCCATGTACTGGGAAGGCTAGAAAGGTCACAGGACCAAACTCTCGCCTTAGTTTTCCTTTTTTTTTGGTATTTACTGGCTGTGTTGACCGCATAAACCTCTTCCTTCATTTTCAGTTTTCTTAAAAAAAAATGGTGATTATTCTCTCCTGTCCTCCAAATGTAGATTTACAAGGCTCAAGTAGGTGAATGTGTACGCTAACGATGTTTAAATTATGGAAGAAGTAAACAAGCATGCACAAACCGTTAAAAATAAATGCAAAATGAGTTCTCTTGTACCTGTTTGCCATTTCACATTCTTGAAAAATCCTATTGAGTGTCTCTTGTGAATCAAACTCCATCGCAGGATCTAGAAATATTTCTGTGAATACAGAAGCCCAAAAGCTCTGCCCTGTGGAATGTGGGTCCTCAGACAGTGCACAACTGGACAAGTGAAATACAGACCACATCAGGTGTGGTCATGAGCAGTGATGACAAATAGACCAGGTAGAGGGGATTTTGAGTGCTAAGGTAATGTGTGTGGGGAGGGAGGGTTTACCCTGCTGTTTAAAATAGCGTGTTCAGAAAAGACTATTGATCAGGTAACATTTGAACATGGAGTTAGCATTTGAGACCTGAAAGAGCAGAGGGAATGAGCCATGTGAATGTCAGGGGATAGAATGTTACAGGCACAAGGATGCCAACTACAAAAGCTCCAAGGCAGACATAAGCTTTAAAGGGTACCCCTGGCAAAGCTAATGGTCAGTGCATGGTGGGATCAGGGAGTGGAAGGGGTCAGAAGAGGAGGATGGAGGGAAGAGACTGCGTGGGGCCCTGTGGGCCACCATAAAGACTTTGGCTGAGAACCTGCGAGAGGGTTGCTCATAGAGAAATCACGTGCACTATTTACTTTTTAAAGGACATCTCTGGATGCTGTGTGGAGGGTAGGGACCAAAGTAGACACAAGGAGACTGGTTAGGCAGATAATATAGTAAACATCAGGGGAGAAATGGTGGTGGCAGAGGTGGTGAGAAGGGGCTTGGGGTAAGCGGTGACAACGTTTGCTGACAGGTTAGATAGATGAAGTGAAAGAAGGAGATTACTTATTTGACATTTTAACACTCCTCATTATATTAATAAAATAATGTATCATGTACTCATTTTCTTGTAGGAGAAGGTGAAAGAGCTATTTACAGCTTCTGTGGATTGTGTATTGTATGCTAAGCATGGTTCTAACCACTGTGTTGTTAGACCATTTTACAGATGAGGAAACCAAAATTGAGGCAGGAAAAAGGAAGCCATTTTTCCAAGCTTGCATAGCTAACTAGAATTCTCTGCTGTTTAACTGTTGAACCTGTTGTAAATACATTTTCATTTATGAAATACTAGTCAAACATCTTCTGTGGTAGGTGCCTGGATTTTTACTTCCTCGTATTTTGTTCATAACATAGCATGCATTGTTATAAATTTTACTTTTGGGGCATTGAGGGGCAACAGGTTAAGCTGCTACCTGCAATGCTAGCATTCCATTTGGGCTCCGGTTCGAGTCCTGGCTGCTCCACTTCCAATTCAGCTCCCTTCTCTGCTAATGCAACCAGGAAAGCAAAAGATGGCCCAAGTCTTTGGGCCCCTCACCCACGTAGGAGACCTGGAAGGGGCACCTGACTACTGGCTTCAGCCTGGCCCAGCCCCGGCCATTGCAGCCATTTGGGGAGTGAACCAAATGTTCTGTGACTCTGCCTTTCAAATAAAAAAAACAAACCTTAAAAAAATTAATAAGGGCCGGCGCCGCGGCTCACTAGGCTAATCCTCCGCCTAGCGGCGCCGGCACACCGGGTTCTAGTCCCGGTCGGGGCACCGGATTCTGTCCCGGTTGCCCCTCTTCCAGGCCAGCCCTCTGCTGTGGCCCGGGAGTGCAGTGGAGGATGGCCCAGGTGCTTGGGCCCTGCACCCCATGGGAGACCAGGAAAAGCACCTGGCTCCTGGCTCCTGCCATCGGATCAGCGCGGTGCGCCGGCCGCAGCGCACCGGCCGTGGCGGCCATTGGAGGGTGAACCAACGGCAAAGGAAGACCTTTCTCTCTGTCTCTCTCTCTCACTGTCCACTCTGCCTGTCAAAAAAAAAAAATTAATAAGACAAATACATTTTACTTTTGTGTTTAGGTGTATACTATGCCCTAAGCCCCTTGAGGGATAGAAACTGTTGAGTCTCTGACACATTGTAGCTATGAGTAGATTTCTGGAAAAACTAAATGTAAAGCTTTGTTCTAGGCACTGGTAAATAAAGATCATGACCTGTTTGCCCCAGGAGCTTTCATGAGTTGTGGTAGATCAATTTCTAAACAGCGAAATTACCGCATAGGGGGCTGTTGTAACAGGCCTCTGGTTCAAGGGAAAGATTGACTTGCTCAAGGAAGGAGCTTTGGGAGCTGCTGGAGGTGGAGCCCAACTTTGGTGTTAAAGGGCTGAGTGGCCTGCTGAAGAGGAAGTAGGGGTGTCTGGGGCCAGGTACCACCTGTGCAGGATCACACAGGCCACGAAGGACTGTTGGAGCCTGCAACAGCCAGATTCCTAAACATGATCCATGGCAGCAAATAAAATTTAAAATTTCATAAGTGGAATTTTTGTGTATTTTATGGGCATGTCCCAGACTTCTTTGAAAATTGGTTTTGTATGTTTAGCATATGGGACAACTTGAAGTCAGAATATTTGATTCACATCATATGCCAGTCCTTTGAAATTCTGATGATGGAGTATGTATATATTGTTTATAACATTACCTCCTTTCTGACATCAGAATCTAGCGTTTAAATGGAAACAAATGCGTGCCTGTCTTAGTGCTTCAGTGCAGTGAGGAAAGAAGCGAGGCCCATGACTGGGTTTCCAACAAGTCAGCCAATGCATAAGATGCCCCATACTGTAGCACTGTTCATTATGGATGTTTTTATTCCTCAGCTTCTTAGTTCTACTCAAAATCTAACATTAGTCTAACTACCAAAGGACAGACACCAGAGCACATGGCAAGCTTTCTTTCAGAGAGACAACTGGAAAAACTTTCACAGGGGCTCACGTGATGCCATTTGTACGTGTTTTTTTTTTTTTTTTTCCTTCCATGGTGACACTTAAAATTCATTCCACATTGCCCACCAGAGAAAGGAGGGAGGAAGCCTGCATTTGATAGCTTTGTATGTTCCTCCAAAGAAAGAGAGTGCTTTCAAAAAGCAAGGCAACCTTTCAGATGTTGTCTGAACAAAGCTATGGAAATGTGAGACGAGAGCAGCATCTGGAGGCTTTCAAACACTGGAACACGGGCTGCACGCTTCTTTTGCTGTTGGAGGAGTGAAAAGCTGTTTCCTGTCATTTCCCATCTTGTCACATCCAGGACCAACATCCTGCTACTTCTCGCACCAGCTGTTGTTGTGTTTTTTTTTCCCCCCTCCGTAGACAGATGGTACAAGAGCTTTGATAATCTACTCCCCCCTACCCCCGGCCCCGCCACCACCACCACCGCTGTTGTAAGGGAGTTGGCTGTGTGGCACCTTTATAGAAGGATCACTTGCCCCTGCCACTCACTCTCTCCTGTTAATAGAGTCTGCAAGGGTGCGGAGGGAACCCTCTGGAGACTTGAATGAGGACAGCGTGCTTTTGTGGTGTGGGAAGTGCATCTCTGCAGATGCATCCGTTTTGTTACAGAAAAGGGGAAGAGTTGGGAGCGTGAACTTTGGGGCCTTTGTTTCCGTAAGATGTTAGGGTTTTTGATAAAGATTTCCCTCTACTCTGAATCCAAGATAGGAGTTTTCTAAGTATGCTCTTTACTATTCCTAGGGTTTAACACAGTAGAGTTGGCCATAGTTTATACATTATCTTTTCACATGGCTTGCTATTTATCTTGAATTGCTCTTTTTACACCTGTTACTTTAAATTTCTCTCTTGGGTTCTTCATAGAGAATAGACCTTATGAGGCCGGCACTGTGGCGTGGTGGGTTAACGCCTTGGCCTGAAGCACCGGCATCCCATATGGGTGCCAGTTCTAGTCCCAACTGTTCCACTTCTGATCCAGCTCTCTGCTATGGCCTGGGATAGCAGTAGCAGATGGCCCAACTCCTTGGGCCCTGCACCCACATGGTAGACCCCGGAAGAAGCTCCTGGCTCCTGGCATCAGATCGGCACAGCTCCGGCCGTTGCGGCCAACTGGGGAGTGAACCATCAGATGGAAGACCTCTCTCTCTGCCTCTCCTTCTCTTTGTGTGCAACTCTGACATTCAAATAAATAAATAAGTCTTTAAAAAAAAAGAGATTAGAAACTTAAAAATTAATGCAGGAAATGCTGTACACATAGAAAAAATAAGGTCTGGGAACAACTGTGGATTTGTTTAAATCTTATTACATTTGTTGGTATAAAATAATAATAACTGGAAACAACAGAGCTTACTTCCTCTCCCCAAATTTAATAGCTGTGTTTCTAGGTGTAACAGTAACACGTTCTTTGTAGAAAACTTAAAAAATCTATTACCGGAAAAGTATAATCCTTCCTGATTCTATAATAACCACACTTACATTTGATATATTTCCTTGTAGCTTTTTTCTTCAGAATTACATGTGTGTGGACTTCTCTTACGTATGTCTAAGCTTACACTGATATTTTGGCTATCATCCCGAACAGATTTTGTGGTGGTGGTATTGGTGGTGAGAATGGTACTGGCTAAGATTCATTCAACATTTATTATGGGACAATCACTGTGTTAGGGGCTTTACATGCATTGCACATTTCAATTCTCACATAGGTCCTGGAAAGAAAAGATTCCTTTCCTTTATTTTAGACACGGGAAATGTGAGCTGAGAAACATAAGTAATTGGCCTAAGATCACGCAGTACATGCAAGGTGGCTGGGACTTGAACCCAGTCTGACATCCAGCCTCATGCCGTTTGTTGTTTCTCATTTTTCTTTAAAATGTCTGAATATTTTAAAGACTCTGTTACATATTGCCTAGTGTTTTCTATAAATTTATGCTTTTCACATTACATATTATATTCTTACCATATTCAGATTCCATAAAGGTACATTTTACTTTTACCACATGTTTGAGGTGCATGACTGATCAGTTTCTACATTATCCTTTTTTTTTTAATTACTAGAGAGATTGGACCCTACGCATGTGTTATTTATCTTTTTTTTTTTCTTTTTTTGATAGGCAGAGTGGACAGTGAGAGAGAGAGAGAGACAGAGAGAAAGGTCTTCCTTTTGTCGTTGGTTCACCCTCCAATGGCTGCCGCGGCCGGCGCGCTGTGGCTAGTGCACCGCGCTGATCCGATGGCAGGAGCCAGGTACTTATCCTGGTCTCCCATGGGGTGCAGGGCCCAAGCACTTGGGCCATCCTCCACTGCACTCCCTGGCCACAGCAGAGAGCTGGCATGGAAGAGGGGCAACCGGGACAGAATCCGGCGCCCCGACTGGGACTAGAACCCGGGGTGCCAGTGCCGCAAGGCGGAGGATTAGCCTAGTGAGCCGCGGCGCCGGCCCGTTATTTATCATTTTAATTTCATTTGTATATTGTTCATAACCTGTACAACCTATTGACCTTTTTTGTGTATATGTGTATATACAGTCTCATCATGGTTAAAGATACTAATCCTCTGTCATGTTTGATAAAAACATGTTTCCTTCTGTTATTTGCTTCCTGTTTTTCAAAAAAAATTGTTGCTTGCATGTTTTCAATATGTACGTATTCACATTTCTGAATTCTTCTCTGGAAAATCAGTTATTTAGCTGATCCAAAGCAAGGAGCCAGGAGTTTCTTTCAGCTCTCCCACGTGGGTACAGGGGCCGAAGGCCTTGGGCCATCTTCTATTGCTTTCCCAGGCCATAGCAGAGAGCTGGATCGGAAATGGAGCAGCCGGGACTCGAACTGGTGCCACTTTACCTGCTAGGCCACAGTGCCGGCCCCAGTATTATTTTGATATAGTGTGTTCCAGCTTTTCTGTTTCTTTTAGAACTGTGCATATTTACCTTGCCTACCTTTAAAATGTTAAGGCATTTATTTTTAGTGCCTGCCCAGAGTGACATATGTCAAAATATTTTTCCAGCTGTAAAGTGCTGTTCAAACATAAGGTGTTGTCTTTGTTCCTCCCTGAGGACTAACAGTCAGGTACAGTGTTGATTAACAGCGCTGTATTTTGTGTGAGTCCCATTTTATTAAAGGATGCCTTAGCTGTGTCGTGGGGATTTTTTTTAAAATTTATTTATTTATTTGAAAGAGTTTCAGAGAGAGCACACGCATGAGAGAGAGAGATCTTCCATCTGCTGGTTCATTTCCTAGATGGCCACAATGGCCAGGCTGAAGTCAGGGAGCCAGGAGCTTCTTCCAGTGGCATGGTGACAGGGGTCCAAGCACTTGGGCCATCCTCTCCTGCTTTCCCACACCATTGGCAGGGAGCTGGATTGGAAGTGGAGCAGCTGAGGAATGAACCAGCACCCATATGGGATGCTGGTAATGCAGGCAGCAGCTTCACCAGATACACAAAACTGGCATTGGGACACTGCTAAGTCAGAAGAAAAACAATCATCATTTGGCCTTCTCCAGTTGAAAGTAAATGACATTTGAAATGGAGTTAACCAGTTTGTCTTTTGCCTACAAACTGCTAATTGTGATTTTAAAGGCAGCAACAACAGTCTTTTTTTTTTTTTTTTTTTGACAGGCAGAGTTAGACAGTGAGAGAGAGAGAGAGAGAGACAGAGAAAGGTCTTCCTTCTGTTGGTTCACCGCCTAAATTGTTGTCACGGCCGGCGCACAGCGCCGATCCGAAGCCAGGAGCCAGGTGCTTCCTCCTGGTCTCCCATGTGGGTGCAGGGCCCCAAGCACTTGGGCCATCCTCCACTGCCTTCCTGGGCCACAGCAGAGAGCTAGACTGGAAGAGGAGCAACCGGGACAGAACCAGCACCCTGACCGGGACTAGAACCTGGGGTACCAGCGCCGCAGGTGGAGGATTAGCCTTGTGAGCCACGGCACCAGCCCAACAACAATCTTAAAGAATATAATAACAATTTTTTCGTCTGTATTCATGGTATTTTGGAAGTTTCATTTTCAGATGTATCCAAAGTAGCATTACATAGTGTGATATGATCATTTTATATCGCTCTGTCTCGCTCTCTTTGACACTCTCATCATCTAACCCTTCTGAACACTTGTATTTTGGGTGGCTCTAAGGCTTGCCCTTGCCAGTGAAATATGTGGGTGGCTTCTGGCTGTGTACTTTGCCATGTTCTCTTTTCCTCTGTGTGGGGGCCGGCGCTGTGACACAGAAGGTTAACGCCCTGGCCTGAAGCGCTGGCATCCCATGTGGGCGCCAGTTCTAGTCCCGGCTGCTCCACTTCCAATCCAGCTCTCTGCTGTGACCTGGGAAAGCAGTAGAAGATGGCCCAACTCCTTGGGCCCCTGCACCCACGTGGGAGACCCAGAAGAAGCTCCTGGCTGCTGCCTTCGGATCGGCGCAGCTCCGGCCATTGTGGCCAACTGGGGAGTGAACCATCAGATGGAAGACCTCTCTCTCTCTCTCTCTGCCTCTCCTCTCTGTGTATCTCTGACTTTCAAATAAATAAATAAATCTTAAAAAGAAAAGCTAACATTTCCTTTAAAAAAATAAAATAAAAGTAGCAGTGTTCAAGTTGGTGGCCACTCTGCTGCCTGACTATGAGCAGCAGAGCCCCTGCTGACTCAGTCATAGTAGACGCACAGTGTGAACAAGAAATCAACCTGTGTTGTTTTCATCAGCTGTGGTTTTGCAATTGGCACCACAGCATCAGCTAGCCTGTCCCAACAGATGCAGGCTGATAGGAATGTGTTTAAGATGCATCATAAGGATCTTTTGGTTGTTCAATCTAAAGACCTTAAATTAGAACCAAATTGGATAATCTCCAGAATTGTCTCCCAAGATGTGTCCATGCTACCACACTGCACACAAAATAGGATTGGAAATTGGGAGGCAACGCCTACAAGGGGAGTTCAGTGCCCTGTTGGACAGCCTAGGGAGAGATTTACTTGACATGAGTAATTTTAAATATGCGCTTGATTTGGTCTTTAGTAATGAGGACTGCCAGGTTACTAGTAACTCTTATAGAAGGTAAACCTTTAAAACAAGTGTGCTAGCTATTATGTGTTGATTTGAAATTAGGAAAAGGGCAAGATTTCTGCCAAGGGCCTGATTTTCAAGGATGACTAAATATGAGCATGAAGGGAGTCACTGAGGATGGAAAAGGTCACTCAGTCCTTTTGGCTGAAGAAAAACTCAAGTCGCTTGGTTCTGGACTGACATCCAGCTCTGAAAGGCTTGTGGACGTGAACCTTGACAAAACAAAGCTGGCATCAAGCATGTCTCCCTCCACATTTCTCTTGTCGTATTCAGTTCTCTCTTTTCCCTCTTGGCCCTGGGTCTGCCGGGTTCCAGTTGGGGCATCTGTGATATAGGGAGAAAGCGGAGAGAGACCATGAACAGGCAGTGTTTGACCACCTCCCTGGATGGCTGGGGTCGGGGAGAGAGCTGGGTTGGAAGAGGCAGCAGAGGAGTCCTAAGCAGAGAAGGTAGAAGGTCAGTCCCCACACTGCTCAGTCTTGCCCCTGGGCTCTGGCATCCAGGGTGCTTCTGGTCTGCCTTTGTTTTTCATATTTCACTCTCTCTTAAGAGGCCCCCTTTCTAAACATGTCTGTTTATGGTTTAACTCACATGTGACTTTAAAATCCATGTTGCTGCACAAATCAGGTGAAAATCATGAGTCCTTATGGAGTCCAGTGCTCCGGAGCAAGGAATTTGCCTTCCTTTCTTTGGTCTCCCATCACCCTTTCTTCTTTTCCCTCCTCATATCTCTCTTTTTCTCCTGATCTTTCTTTTCCTGTTCCTTTTCTATTTTTTTTTTTTTTTTTTTTTTTTTGACAGGCAGAGTGGACAGTGAGAGAGAGAGACAGAGAGAAAGGTCTTCCTTTTGCCGTTGGTTCACCCTCCAATGGCTGCCGGCCGCTGCGCTGATCCGATGGCAGGAGCCAGGTGCTTTTCCTGGTCTCCCATGGGGTGCAGGGCCCAAGCACTTGGGCCATCCTCCACTGCACTCCCGGGCCACAGCAGAGAGCTGGCCTGGAAGAGGGGCAACCGGGACAGAATCTGGCGCCCCGACCGGGACTAGAACCTGGTGTGCCGGCGCCGCAAGGCAGAGGATTAGCCTAGTGAGCCGCGGTGCCGGCCTCCTTTTCCATTTCTCCCTGGTCTTTTCCTTAGTGTATTACCCATACTGCTTTCCCTGATTAAACAGGCCTCAGTAATCCGTGGAGGTACCTAGTGCATAGGTAGTAATTGTTATCCTTTACAGGTAACTTTTCATTGACTGATGTTAGAAGACTGACTTTGTCTTCACAGTTAGGAAGATCAGATTAAGCTTAATATTTGAAAGCTCGCCATCCTGACACTGAAAATACAACTTGTCCAAGCTCTTCAGTTGAAAGAAAACTATGTGATATGATCAGTGTGTGATAATGGCTTTTCAGGTCAGATAGCTGGGTTATATTTATAATTTAAGATATTTCTCTACTACTATTATAAAAAATAAAAGAGATGATAGTATAGCAAGAGTATTTTCTGGAGTTTGGGTTATAGAGAAGTAAGTGCTAGTGAATAGGAGAATGTGGGTGTGTATGTGTGCCTGTTCGTTTTTTTTTTTGGGGGGGGGGAGTTGGAGAAAGGAGGAGAAAGAATATTTCATATAGAAAACTTTTATAGGAGCTAGCACATGTCATTGAAGACACACTTTATTGGAAAAAATCAGTCCATTTTAAAGTTTTGTCCAATAAAAGGTGAAAATATGGGGCCCCAGCTGGAAATGGAAAGGTTATTTGAGCCACTGGTTTGCGGCTGTGTCCACCTGTGATGTGATGAACGCGATTTGATTATTAATCTCTTCTGTGAGTCAAAGCTTGAGCCCTTTCCTAAAGCCTGTGGTAACAATTTACTGACACTCTAAGCCTTGAGGACTAACTTGGGTTGGGAAAAATAAATCTTGTCTCCTGAAATTCTCGTCTTGTTAAACTCAGAGCAGCCAGCAGAGGAGATGAGAAGTGTCTCCAGCCTGGAACCTGAGAGATGGAAACTGATGAAATCAAGAGCAGTTTCAGGTCTCTGACTTCCGCCGCTGATGAGTAGTTGGATCGAATGATGGCAGCAAAATTGGCCTCACTTCATTGAATTACCTGTGTCCCCTGGTGCCTAGTCAGCATTTGACTGTCAGTCTTAATAAGGTCCAGTCATGATCCTCGGGAGGTACCTTGGGAGGTGGCTATGGCTGGGCAGGGTGGATGAACTAGAGGAGTTTTTAATTTCTTTGTTGGCCACCTTCATATCGGCCATAGGCAAGGTTCACCCACTACTGTCTTCCTCAACTTGGGATGCTTTTCAGTTATCATTTTTTAATTAACTGTTTTTCCCTTAGAAAAATGTTCGAAAGCAAATATTGTATCACTAAAAAACAGCAGGTATGAAGTGTCATGTGAAAGAGACTATAAAATTGAATATAATACACTTAAAATATTGTGAGATTCTGTTAGCTACTGTTGGCTATGAAAGATCCTGAATCTAAGGTCTACACTTGCTTCTCTGGGAAGAAGGGAGCTTAGAGAGGCAAAAATTTTAAATTGAAAGAAGCACCTAGTAAGGTGCTATCCTTAACTAGTTGTAAGGACTGGAAAGGAAAGGCATAAATCAGGCATGCCCATTTTTCTTATTCTCTTGTTTTCTATGTTTTTTTAAGGTTTATTTTATTTATTTGAAATATAGAATAACAGAGAGAAGCAGAGACAGAGAGAAAAAGAGATCTGCCATCCATGGTTTCACTCCTCAAATGGCTGCAGTGGCCAGAAGCCAGGAACTCCATGCTGGTCTCCCATGTGGGTTGCAGAGGCCCAAGTACTTGAGCCGTTTTCCATTGCCTTCCCAGGCATATTAGCAGGGAGCTGGATCAGAAGGGGAGCGTCTGGAACTTGAATTGGTGTCCAGTATGAGATGCCTGAGTTGCAACCAGGGGCTTTACCTGCTGCACTACAGTGCTTGCCCTGGCTCTACCTTGGGTGTTTTTGAAGATGGAAAAAGCCCTTAAACTTACCAGCATAGTCAAAAATATTTGAAGTATTCTTATTTTTGTTGTGTGTCCTGATTCTCATCTCAGTATTTTGTCCAGAGATAAATGGGTATTTGTTAAATGGGCCAGGATTTCTGTCTTGTTACTTGGTTTTATCGGCTCCTTCTCTAAATACTGTATTCTTTTTCCCCCTCTTGTTCTGCTTCTTCCGTAGGTGTGTGTGTGTGTGTGTGTGTGCTCACTACATGTGACTGGTTTCTCTTAACACACAGACATTTGTGTTGGCTTATTTTGTGTGCCTGTACACAGACATACACACACCTCTTCAAATGACACATCTGTAAGGCAGGGTAACAGGTTGAGTTATCTCGTTAACAAGGTATTTTTTTCTCTCAAACAGGTTGTTTGAGAGAACTTTGTTCCAGAATACTCCACAGAGACAAGGGAACTTTAATGGAATAGCTTTTCCTGTGTTTTTACTTGCAAGTAGCTTCAAAAAGACAGTTTCAAACAAACTGCTTGTGATGTGAATGTGATGTCTTACTCTGTAGTCAGTCACAATGCGTGCAACACTAAACTGTTGCCATTTTCTTGGAACTAGAAAGCTATGAGCATAATGTTTCTTTTACATCTCTGGAAAAATCTTAATATCCAGCTGTTGTGGTAGTAACAGTTGTCACTTGCTTTATTATAACCAAACAACACTATCTCAAGTGTATGAAGATAAATTTCAGTGACTAGTACTTTGCCCACTCTCTCCACAATTCTGCTACATTTCAGTTTCTTTTTTTTTTAAACCAACTGAGAGCTGATTTAACTGTGTCATCTGGGGAAGAAAAAGTCTTGTATGTCCTGTATCCCAGTGCCTGGGACCATGCCTAATGAGGATTAGTATCAACAGTAACAGTAAACATTTTGTTCAGTGCTCACAATAAACCAGGCATTATACTTTAAGTGCATAATCTCATTTAGTGCTCACAAAAATTAAGTGAATGAGTGCTAGATATCATTATCTTTATTTTTACAGATTTAGATACAAAAATATGAGTTTGAATAACTGCACAAAATTTCCCAGCTAAGGGGCTGTACTGGGATTTAAATGCAGGTATATCTGAATTCTGTGTTTATATTTGCTTTTTTTTAAGATTTATTTATTTATTTGAAAGAGTTACACAAAAAGAGGAGAGTCAGAGAGAGAGAGAGAGAGACAGAGACAGAGAGTTCTTCCATCCTCTGGTTCACTCCCCAGTCAGCTGCAACGCTGATCTGCGCTGGTGCTGTGCTGATCTGAAGCCAGGAGCCAGAAGCTTCCTCCAGGTGACTTGGGCCATCTTCCAGTGCTTTCCCAGGCCACAGCAGAGAGCTGGATCAGAAGTGGAGCAGCCAGAACATGGACCAGTGCCCATATGGGATGCTGGCACTGCAGGTGGCGGCTTCACCCACTAAACCACAGTGCTGGCTCCTACATTTGTAACTACTAAATATAACATAGGTCAATAACTTGCTCCATGTAATACAGAGTCCTTTACTGACAAGCTTTTAAGGACAATAAAATAGAATGTTGAGATGAGAAAACCCATGTTGTGAGTGAATTGTCTGTGATTCAGTGTGTTCATACCAGGAAGCAATATGTAGCACATTGTGAATAGTGCACCAAATGAAATGAAATGGAATTTCATTCTTGAATGAATTACCCACATCTCTTTTTAAGAAAAGTTGGTAGAGCATTTAACTGGTCATGTCTCAGGGAAATGTCTCTATTCTAGTCCTGTCTGAATTCTATTCTGTACATGTTCTTGTTTTGCAGCACCACTAACCACTTTTTTTGTCTTGTGCCTGGACCATGCTGGGCTGCATTTCTGAGTTCTCAGTCTCCCTGTCTGCAGTTAACTCAAAACGCTACCTCTAAATTCAGGCTAATTTCTGTGTTTCTGGCGGTTGCTGCTGGGGAACTGAAAATACTGCTTCATTTCAGAATGAGGCTGTTGGTTCACACCAGAAGATAAATTTCAGTAGCATGAAGGCAAATCTCAGGCTATTAAGAAAACCACACAAAGATTTCGAGTTTAGGTGTAACTTACTCTAAAAAGAGTTAATGAGGAGGGATGTTTTCCAGATGATGCAGCAGTGACCTGAGTTGACAGAAAACAGAAGGGAGAAAGGTCGTTTTAAGGGTGTCATTTTGACAGACTGAAATACTCTAAGTTCATTGTATCACATGCAGTTGACATTGTTATTGTTGGCTAGAGGGAAGATTCTTCAGTATTCCCTTGTGTAGCACTTCTGCCTCTTTCTTGTTTAAGACCAGGACGGGACATTCCTGGCAGATTTGGGACATGAGGAGGTGATCATCAAGGTGAACCTGTCTTATGCTCTGTCTGACCTAATATTTTGAGAAAAGCACAGCAGAAATAAGGAATTCATGGGTGATTGCTCAGAGAGTGCGGCTGTGACAGTTTATCTTTCTTCAGTTGCTTCTGCCACGTGGTGCGTTCTTTCTTCCTCACACAGTGTGCAGTCCACCGTGGAGCAAAAGGAAGGAAAATGTACATTTCCTCAACAAACTCTTTTGTTATTGTCAGGATAGAGTGTGGTACACAACATATCTGTATGCTGACATGGTTGTGAACAGGTGTATTTGTTGGTGCTATGAAACTATTAGGAGGCATTAGGCTCCACTCCAGATTAAAGTTTAATAATTTTCATCACTTATGATATAACTAAATCAGAGCAGCCAAATATTTAGCCAAAAAATAAAAGAGCATGTCAACTTTGTCAGAGTTGAACACACATTTTTTTTATTTCTCCATAACATATCGTTCTTCCTTTATGGGAGAAGGGAGAGGCTGGGAATAGGAGGATGGGACGTTGTGAAGTTCGGATTCTATTGATCAGAATCAAGTTTAGCTTGCCCTGGTATGTAAATTAGAAATTTGTGGTTGAGTGGAATTGATTTTACTGAGACTAAATTAATCACAGTCCTTAATCACTGTAACCTTTAAACATTGCAGTCTTGGCCACAGCTGCAGGGCAGAGCAGTGCTCCTCTGAGTTCCGTGCTGTCATTTCATGAAAGGCCAAATGCCCGTGACTTGTGCATACAAGAATTCCCGTGTTCAGGTCGCAGAGCTGGTTCCCTGCCCTGCAGAGCATGAGCTGGGCATCCCCACAGGGCCAGGAGGCTGCCGTGGCTTCTTCAGCCTTGGGGTTTTCCTCCTCACATGGAAGTGGTTTTGGTTGTTTTTTTCTTGTTGTTTTTGATTTTTTTCCCCTACAGATGCAGTCAGACTGCCCACAGGAAGGCAGTCTTTACAATTAAAATTGGAAATTCAATGATGTTGTGACAGCTTTTTTTAATATTTATATATATATATATATTTAACTGATCACATTTTTAACTCTTAAGAAGGGTGAATTGGAAAATTTGTAAAGAAACGGAGGCATAGAGAAGTTAATTAACTCCTCAGATCTCATCCCTGGAGCCCAAGAGGAGAGTTGAGAATAGAATTTAGGTCTTATTTTTTACTTTTTTTTTTTTTTAATGGTGGGAGTGCTCATTTCAATTCCTTGGTCTTTATTTCTTGCAGTCTCCCAGAATCAAACCATCATTCAGCCTCTTAGAAAAATGCAAATTACTTCCCCTGTTTAGTTGGCATATCTGAAAATAATTTTGTGTAATTTTTTTACACCTCTTTTGGAGGCTGTCCATAAAACGTAGCCCTGTAGGATTCTTTACACTTTTTTTTCTTTACTATTCTTTGTGGGTTTTTTTTGTTTGTTTGTTTGTTATAAGTTTTAAGCCTTTTATTTAGTAAGAGAAATGCATAGGAGAGTGAGGGCCCTATCTAAAAGAGAGGGAAATTTGGATGCATATGGAGCACCAGGAGTCAGCCTTGAAGAGGAGCCTGCAGGCCAGAAAGCGTGGAGCCGGTGGCACAGGAGCAGCACTGGGTCCACTGTGTTTCAGGCCTTTAATCCACTTCCAAAGGAGAGTGGTTAATTATTCTGGCCAGTGACGACACAGGTGTGGTCAGGTAGGGGCATGAGGTCACACAGGGGCATGGTGAAGGTGGTCTTCCAGCTCACAAACCTAATCCATTTTATCCTGTGTGTCTGCCTACAACATTCCCCCCTCAGAGACCCCATTCCCTTAATCCTAAGGGATGTTGAAGGATGTAGACTCATCCATCTTCTATGGCTGCTTCCTGCTTATGAGGGGCATAATGTAAGATCTGCCTGTCCTTGGTCTGGAAGTCTCTGCCTATCTTGCCTAACAAATTTGCTTTGTGAGCTGGAGCATTAACTGCTATTCTTACGATGTCCTTTTTGCATTTCTTTATTTGATGAGTTCTACATTCACAGTTGGAGGAATTAAAGCGTATCAGTATTGCTCTCGGCCTTTTGGCTTAGATCAAGTGTAAAGCATAATCAGTGTAATAAATAATAAAGTGCAGCCAAATCAATCATCTTTAAAGTCGGTGAACATCTGGATTTCACAGAAATCTCACCATGTTAGGACTAAAAAAATATTCCTGGGACCTAATGATCAACTTTTGCCTACTTAATTTTGTAAATGAGGACACTGAGAGCTGTAGGTGAAGCGGCTTGCTGAAGGTAATCTGCTAGAACAACCCGAGCCTCACACCTAGCTGATCTGACTCCTATTCAGTTTTCCTTTCTGTGTCATTGACTTTTTTTCTTTGCAAAAAAAGATCCTGGTTTACAAATATTTCGCAGATTTTTCATAAATAACAAGTAGTGCTCAATAAATCTGACGTTAGTTGTTATTTATGCTAAGCTACTGAAAAATGAAATTTATCTATAAATCTACATTGCTGAGCTGCCTATAGCAGGAGAGAGATGATTTTGAAACTTACTTAAAAATAGTGTTGGTGGACAGTCTTTTTTTTATATTACATATGGGGTTACCTGAGATCATTTACACTTGTTTCCACTGAGTTGTCCGTAATGTTCATAGTCAGAACAGAAGCATAAGGTTCTGAATCTGGAACTTCTATCCAGCCTTGGCCCTGAAACTTACTAGCTCTGTTACCTTTAATAGCTTACGTAGCCTCTTTCTTCCTTCATCCATACCACCTTTCTCATAAGATTCCTGAAACAAATAAGCTAATAAAAATTAAACTCATTTTTTAAAGATTTACTTGTTTATTTGAAAGGCAGAGTTACAGAGAGAGAGAAGGAGAGGTGGAGACAGATCTTCCATCTGCTGGTTCACTCCCAAGGTGGTCGCTGTGGCAAGGATGGGCCAGGCCAAAGCCAAGAGCTTCTTCCATGTCTTCCATGTAGGGGCAGGGACCCAAGGACTTTGGCCATCTTCAGATGCTTTCCCAGGCATATTGACAGGGAGCTGGATCAAAAGTGGAGCAGCAGGGACTTGAACGGGCATCTATAAACAGCTGTGCCACAATGCTGGCCCCAAAAGTCAAATTCTTAGAGAACTGCTGGACATATATGTGAGTGTTCATTGGATGTTAGCCAATACTGTGGCTGTTATGGATTGATTTGTTGTTTATTAAAGTTTCATGTATAGTTTTACATTTGTTTACTGGAGATGCTAAATATAACTTGGACATCTTACTCCACTGGTTCTGTTTTAGCTTCTCTCCCAATAGACTTGGTCTGATAGCCAGATTATCCTACTGCGTCAGTTCTGATGCTGATTGTCCTTTTACTTTTGGGTCACTTTTGGACCAGGGCTCCCAGATCGGAGATTGGGCAAGATATATGCAAAAGGAGAACAGGAATATTCAAGCAACATGATTGTGGAGTGGTTCTTTCTACTGATAATTGTTGAAGGGGCATTCTTTGCCAAACACAGGCACACACTGATACTACAGGACATGGTGCCCACTTGAATTCCATCCCTTCAGACAGGACTCTTCCTAGTTTCCTGTCATTTATATCTTTCTAAACCAACATCAGGCAGCATTCTTTTTAGATAAGCATTTAATAGAACACAATATCAATAAATCAAAATTATAGAGTTGCATCCTGAAGAACCCCTCACTGTCACTTGCATCTCTACTCAAGGCAACAGCATCTTTAGAGCCACTTGTTGGCTTGCTCAAAGTCAGCAGTTACAACACTCTGTTACAGTTACCTGGTTTGTCAGACTCTACAGGAGTACAGCTGTGAGTCCTTGAGAGCAGGGAATGTGTTTGGCTTATCACTATATTTACATTATGGGTGCCGGCATTGTGGTGTAGCAGGTAAAGCTGCTGTCTGCAATGCCAGCATCCCATATGGGTGCCAATTCCTGTTTTGGCTGCTTCACTCCCAATCCAGCTCCCTGTGAACAGCCTGCAAAAAGCAATGGAAGATGGCCAAACTGCTTGGGCTCCTGCTACCTGTGTGGGAGACCTGGAAGAAGCTCCTGGCACCTGACTTTGGCTTGGCCCAGCCCAGGTCGTTGTGAGGAGTGAACCAGAAGTTGGAAGATCTTCATCTGTCTCTCCTTCTGTGTGTGTGACACTACCTTTCAAATAAATAAATCAGTCTTTAAAAAATATATTTATTGTATAGCACAAAGAGTTAGAATTTTTTTTTTTGGATGAATCTTGAATGCTCCAGAAATGGTAGAATCCATAGGCTTCATATCCAAGCCAGCAATCACATGTATGTCTCTCCACTTAACCGGTACCCACTGCTCTCCCACCTCTTATGGTCTTCTTAGAGAACATTATTTAAATTCTCTGGAGTTTATCAGGATTAATTTGCCTATAAGACTTATGCTTAAACTAGAGGTTTTTGTTCTGAGGTGTGCACTGGATTAAGAGGAAGGGGGCAGCAAAGAATGTATCAACTTCCACCTGGAAGATCCTGAATTTCGGGCTCCTGAAACCTCCCTCTGTGCCCCTTCTAGGTTGGGGCACCCACACAGCGACTCACACTTCCTCTGTTTACTACAGTGAAATAATGTGGAGAGCGTAGCAGTATCTTTGTGAAGGACGGGAAGGATGATTTCCTAAAGTTGGCAAGTCCAGAAGATGATCTGCACAGCAGCTCCTTCCTGCTGCCTTGCTCGGGTCACTGCCCCCTGCTAGTTTTAATCTGTTGAATTTTTCCAAATCGGCTTGTGTATTTAAGAAAATTACCCATATTTGCATGCAGCCTTCAGTCTTGCTTTCGATCTCCTTTAGGGAGAGGAAATGTATATTTGAATACACCGGTTAATCTCTGACCTTTAGCTAATTATTAGATTGAGATAAATGTGTGTAGGTGACAAATTGCCTTTAATAACATTTAATCTGCATGCTGACATTAATGTCTGGTTTAGTGTCCCAATTCCATAGCAGCAAAGAGCATGGACTTTTATCTTAATTTGACCTATTTACAAAAAGGTGTTTGTGGTGAGGGTAAATTTTTGATTAACTTAATAGCATGTTTTACATGCGCAACAATCAAATATTGATGTAAGAAAAGGCTACCTAGATGACATATTTCCCAGTCTGCCATAATTGGCAAAAAAAAAAAAAAAAATTGGAGAAAAGACTTACAAGTGACTAAAACTGAATGAGAGCCTCAGAGCTGTCTAAAATCCAATACTGAGGAGCAAATTGGTAGTGTCTGGAAGAAGGCTCTTCTCATTTATTGCCACAAAGGCTGTTCACTGAACTTTGGTAGGTGTTAGGATAATAGATTTTAACACAGGGTAATAGATTTTAACACCTTTTTGATTTGCTAAATCACATCAAAGGGGACAATTAAGTAAGCCAGCCATTCAATTAGGGAGTGAAAGGCCTGGAAAGTGGCATTCTTTGTGGACTTGTTATATGCCAGCCAAGTGCTAACCACTTTGGCTTTTGAGTTCTTGTTTAACTCAAGAAAAGCATTTGTATAGGCAACTCTCTATCTGGTGGTCTCTGTATTTATTTATCAGAGACACTCTAGAGGGGATGAGGGGTGGGATAGGGTGGTAGGAGAGTGCAAGTACATGCTCCCCAAATACCTGCAACAGCCAGTGCTGAATCAAGGACCAAAGCTAGGAGCTGGGAACTCAATCCAGGTCTCCAGGTAGGTGAGAGGAATTAAGTTATTTGAGCCATCACTGCTGCCTCCCAGGGTCTGCGTTAGATAGAAGCTGGTGTCTGTAGCTTGAGCCAGGAATTGAACTCAGGCAGCGTGACGTGGGACATGGGTACCCTTAAAAATTTTTTTTGAGATGTGTCAGCTTTGCCAAGGTCCATCAGAGAAAGGTGACGCTTAGGTCTCACAATCCACATGGAGGGACAACTTTGTTTCTCCAGGAGATCCACACGCCCACCTGGACACACTGCAGAGGCAGAGCCTCCAGAAAAGCAGCTCCTCCCAGCTCCAAGGTGGGACGATCCGGAGGAACCGCCAGCAGAGGTGTACCACTGTCCACGCATACCTCTTCCTGCATCATCAGCCCACCTGAAGTCCCCCATGTCCTTCTCCTCCAGAGAGGTCGTGAAATATATTTCTCATACCCCAAACCAGTCACTGAGGGATTGTAGTGTGACTCCATTTCTGTGGCGCATTCGTGAAGTATTTTACCCAACCAGGACAGTGAAGACTATGTACAATGCTACCCTACTTTTTTGATGTCTTAAACCTGCAAATTGTGAAATACAAGTATTACAATGTGATCAGCCTGGTTTTACCTCCTGAATTTGGATGAATTCTAGGACATGGGCAAGATCAGGTTATAGACTTCAAAGATTGATGGTGAACCCACTGAAGCAAATAATTCCCATGAGATGATTCTGCCGGCAGCCAGCTAGTAGTCTTTTTTGGTGATACTCCAGTTGTTGCAGTGTAACTTTAAATGCCATAAATCCATTAGAGTCCTAGTAAATTTTGTCCTTTTTTTAGACCAAAAAAATTTATTTTCACTTTAGTTGAAAGTTGGAGAGACAGGCAGAGAGACATACAGAGATCTTCCACCCGTTGATTCATTTCCCAAATGCTCACAAGAGCCAGGGCTGGATCAGGCTGAAGCCAGGAGCTCAGAACTCAATCCAAATTTTGCACATGGGTGGCAAGACAACTACTTGAGCCATTATCTGCTGCTTCCCTGGGTGCACTTTCATGAAACTGGATCTGAAACAGAGCAGCTGGGACTTGAATGAGACACTCTGATATGTGATGCTGGTGTCCCAGGTTGGGTCTTAACTGCTGTGCCAAGAATCACGCCCGTGATGCAGGCATCTCTTAACCAGCCTCTTGACTGCTAGGCTAAATGCCTACCCTTAACTGGTGATTTCCTGATGAACTTTGACTTCATTGTGGTTTATAAGATCATTATCACCAATGATAAATGCAGTTTAATTTCTTTTATCAATTGGCCAGACAGGGAAACTTGAGTTAAGTGAGATCGTTAACAACTTTCTTTAGCACTTCAAGAGCCAAGTTACAGATTTGCCAGTTCCTTATGTCATTACTAACTGACCTCACTGGTGAATGTAATTTTAAAATCTGGAGATTGGAATGGATCTATTTCACACTGTGTAGTTCTTTGTGCTGAGTGGGTGGTGTTTTGATGGAAGGCAGTGGGAGGGTGATACTGCAAGGGTACAGGTGTTGGAGTCTGCTTCTGTGTTAACTGATGAGGGGTAAATTTCTCAACTTCATTATCCCTTGATTTCCTCATCTTTAAGGTGTGGATAATCAGTGAATAAAATGTAAGCGGTTAGAAGACTTCGTGGCTGATAGTTAGGGCTTATGAATGGTGAGTTATTTATTATTTGGTTGGAGGATTGAAAGCTGCATTCACTGTAGTAACCTAAACACTCACTAAATTTACTAAAATGGTTTCAAAGTGAAATAGTAAATGTGGCAAAGGAGTCTCTCAGCCAGAGAGTAACTGGGTTGAATTCAATCTGGGTTTCCATCCTACTGCAAATCAGGGCAACCAAGTATAGTTTCTATAGAATTAAAAAGATGTTGATCCATGAGGAAAGGATGTAGATCAGAGATCCTTTGCCTTTGCCTTCCGGTTTGTAAGTTTTGCTATGGTACCTTGAGAGAGATGTTAGTGACTGGACTAGAGGAGGGATATAAACTACATTCAGACTGATGTAATGGTCAGATGGGTGCCGTCTAGAGAATACTTCAAGTGGTTCTTTTGTCCTGCTGAGCCACATACCTCCTTACTGCCCCCCAACCTGTTTTGGAATTCTATTTCAAAAATGATGAGCAGGGCCGGTGCTGTGGCACAGTGGGTTAATAGTAGGTTAATCCTCTGCCTGTGGTGCTGGCATCCCATATGGGCACCGGTTCTAGTCCCAGTTGCTCCACTTCCAATCCAGCTCTCTGCTATAGCCTGGGAAAGCAGTAGAAGATGGCCCAAGTGCTTGGGCCCTGCCCCCACGTGCGAGACCTGGAAGAAGCCCCTGGCTCCTGGCTTCGGATCAGCTCAGCTCCTGCCGTTGCACCCAACTGGGGAGTGGACCAGCGGATAGAAGACCTTTCTCTCCCTCTCTCTCTCTCTCTCATTATGTGTAGCTCTACCTCTCAAATAAATAAAAAAAAAATCTTAAGAAAGAAGATGAGCATTTTTGCCCGGCTTTAACTAAAAGACCAGGAGCTGGATTGAAAAGGCAGTTATGGGCTTATGAGAAACTAAGTTACTTAAAATGCAATCCCAATTATGTCTTAAAGCAATTTTGATGCGGCAGTATGCTTTCAAACAAGCAGGTACAGGGTGGCAAATTGATTGAAGTACTTAGTGAATTGAGATCAACATGTAATACATGAAATTACAATCAAACTCAAAACAGTGTAATGGAATGTTGCTTTTAAAGTCCTCTCAGTGTTGGTTGACTTCATAGGCCAGTGCAGTGAGCATTCCATTAATCATGGAGTAATTATAGAGGGACCTGGAATAAGCTCTTTAAATACTTCTACTGGATTTATGTTTTCCTCTCTTCTTTCCCTTTTTTCTGTCTCTTAATTCATCTTGGTCATTATTTATGTTGGCCTGCATATCTCTGTTCCTCTGTGCTTCAGTTTGTATTTGAGAGAAAGAGAGAGAGAGAGAGCAAGCGCAAAGAGATTTTAAGGAATTGGTTGGATTGTGAGGTGCTGGCAGGTCCAAAATCTAGAGGGCAGGCAGTAGTCTGGAAACTTGGCAGAAGTTGGTGCATTCTTGAGACAGAATTTCTTCTCCGAGAAACCTCACTTTTCGCTCCTGAGGTCTTCCACTGAGTGGGTAAAGACCACTCACATTCTAGAATTCCATCTTCTTGACCTGAAGTTAACTATTGTGGTTGTTAATCACACCTACAAAATAATTCCTAAATTCATGTGTGGTAGAATACACTTAACATTAACTAGTACATTGTCTTATTCATTTCAAACTCTCAGCAGTTCCGTGGATTTCATGGAATTATTTTTATTTTATGAAGCGAGGAAGCTGAGACTTAAAGAGCTGATAGCTCGTCAGTGGTGGAGCGCCAGACCCAAAGCCTGATCTGTCTTTCTTGTTGGTTCCCTCTTCTGTGTCCGCTTGTCTTTCCAGTATTCCACTCTACTCCCATGTAGATGTCAGCATCAGATATCTTGTATTTCACTTGGATGAAAAATATGGTGTTACCATTCTTTGTTTCACCAAGAAGGCAAGGAGTTTGTTTTTTTGTTTGTTTGTTTGTTTGTTTGTTTTAGTGGGTCACCCAGGTAGCTGATTGAGCAACCTGGGTTTTCAAATTGGATATGAATGATGGATAGGGGTGGCCATCACTATGCTAGGAAGATGAGATAGTTTCTGAAGTAGACATGAAAAGTGCTAAACAGGGTTACCCCCCGCCCCTTCAGTACTCTCTGTCTTGCTTGCCTCACAGATAGATTGCTTCCTTGTCTGCTGCCAAACCCTTCACATGCTGGTCCAGCCCACAGTGGATCAGTCTCGGTGATGGGCAGTACAGCTGCAGGTCTGGCTCACAAGGTTTTGGGAAGTGCCTACTCATGACTTAATAGCAGCCAGGTTTTCCCTAGAAGGGAAGGCTCTCTTTCACTGTGGAGCTGGCCTCCTCTGCAGACACTCATTCTAATAATAGTCTCTCCTTTCCCTGTGGCTCTCTGCCACTGTCTTCTAGCTCCTCTGCCTAGCTTTAGTCACTGCCAGCAACTTTCACTAGGCAGTTGGCACATTGAAATAGAAATGGATAGACAGAGGTGAGTGCTGCCTGTAAGTTCCCTCTGTGGAGCTTGGCTTTTTGCTGTACACATTGGAGGCAGTGCTGAAGGATGGTAAAAAGTGCACAGTGGAAGGGCTTACGCCTAATTGGGGATCTAGGCTGGCAATTTCCTAAAGGTTGGCACAGAACACTTTGAATGTTTGTAGATGGCGCTTGCCTCATACCATGCCAGCTTGAGTCCTGGCAAATCAGCTTCACTGGTTTTTGTGGTGACAAGTTGAAAAAGATTCCTAAATTCACTTGGCTGTGTGGATCTTTGAGGAGTGTTATAGCCAGCACGTGGGGGTTGCCATTGTAAAGGAAATAGACACTCTTAAGTTGTCAGTGGGTGCATGTATTTGCTTCCTTTTTATGTTGTTAGTGAGCAGAACAGAGAGAAGGAGGGAGGATCTGAAGAGACAGTGAGGGCCCTGACCAGGAGATGAAGCTCCCACAGTTGCCAAGATGTTGGTTTGTTGAGGTTTATTGATTGCTTATTGATCACTTAGGTTCTACTTGGCTGTTCTGTATTTATCTTTGAATTACTTAAAGGATCTTGTTGTATCTTCTATTTTGAAACTATCCTTGGTTTCCGTTGTTATAGCTTCATCTGATTTTGTTCTGCTTTTTGTTGTTGTTGGTGGTGGTGTCTTTCATTGGTCCCTCTTCCTTGGATAGGTTTTAAATATTAATAGGTCTTAGTGTGTCTTTCTTGACTATCTGCCCTTGTCACTTCTCATCCAGTCTTCAACTATCCAGTCTTCAACCAGTTCCTATGTTGTTAGTTCTCAAAGTGTGGCACCAAACCAACAGCATCAGCATCACGTGAGAACTTTCTGGAAGTGCTTGAGCCAAATCTAAAATACTAGGTAAAAAGGAATTATGTACTTTGCCTTTGGGTATACATTGTCAAACAGATTATACTAACTTGATGGTATGGAAGAGTGCCGTAAGGCATAGTTAAAGTAGGTCAAGACTGCACTCTTAATGGATACATTTCTGTTGTGCTTAGGAAATGAACTCTCATATACTAGAAATAGGATTATCATTAGTTGAATGAATGAGAAAGACTCTTCCTGTTTGTTCTTTGCTTAATCTACACACTGTAAACTTATATAGACCTCAGAGAAATGCAGAAAATGTCGTTCTTTGTCCTCTAGCTTAAGTACAAGGAAGCAAGGCCCCCTCTGATTGCTTTAAGGGATCTTTGTTTTTAATAGTAACAGAATATGTAGGGTGGAGAACCTCGTTTCAACAGGGACTCATGGGAAGTGGAACCAAGACACACGTACTGTCATTATTTGTGGGTTGGTCATGATCTGTTGCCAAGTTTCTGTCCACATTAATTCATCAACCATTCTTACACCCCCCTCCACAACCCACACCCCACCCACATCTTGCTCTCCCACACCCACCAACACAGCTGTGTTCATCTTCGTTTCTTTTTCATCCAGCTTCCTCCCCTTTTATTCTGTCTTTTCAGCTCCCTCTCAGTTTTAGTTCATGTGTTATTCTTTCCACAGACCTCTTAAACCTCATGTGTCTTTCATGCCTACTTTGCTGTCACCTGAGCAATTTTATAATTCCAGTTTTTGAGCAAACATTTCAGTAGGATGGAACCTGGCCACCAGATGGCAGGCCCAATGTGCTGGCAGATTCCCTTAGAACCTGCTGCGTGGGAGGTCTTTACCCTCTCTTTGAAACCATCCTGTATTTGGTATTAAATCAACCCCCAGCTCCAGTATAGCATTTTTCACATTAAATCGTCACATCCAAGGGTCTTGTTCATCTTTACTCCTCAGCAGTACAGTTCTTTTCTGATGCCATCATTTCTCTGAATACATCCTTGACCCATATTCACCTGAACTCATTATCTTTGTGTTTGTTGTTGTTCCTCAGCCCTTACACCTTTTCAATACATTTTCTCTCTTCCTCATTATTTCATGGGGGCAGGACTCCATACTTTGGAGGTAGACTGGGCTCTGGTCTCAGCCTAGCTGTATACCGTTGGAATGTGTTGTTCTATCTTTTGGTGCCTCATTTTCCTCATCTGAAAAATGGAGACAGCAACAGTTTCTGCCTCATGGGTTTATTGTATTCAAGGTTAACAAATACTGGGTCCAGCATTGTGGCACAGTGGGTTAAGCTGCTGCCTGTGATGTTGCATCCCATAAAAGTACCTGTTCAAGTCCCTGCTGCTCCACTTCTGACCCAGCTCCCTGCTAATGTGCCTAGGAAAGAAGCAGAAGATGGCCACCCACATGGGAGAACAAGATGGAGCTCCAGGTTCCTAGCTTTGGCCTGGGCTAGTTTTGGTCATTGCAACCATTTGAGTAGTGAAACAGCTGATGGAAGATTGCTCTGTTTCCCTCAGTCTCTTGTTCTCCAACTATTCCTTTTAAATAAATAAATCTTTAAGAGAGAGAGAGAGAGAGAGAGAGAGAGAGAGAGACTGAGAGTTAACAAATAGAAAACATTCAGAGCAGTGCCTGCTGGGCACATAATGAATCATCAGTTCTCACCATGAAAAAAAAGATTTTTCTAAAATTTCAGATTCTCAAATTCTCTACTACATAGTAATTTTTTCTGCATGTTTTTTAAGGGAATCTATCACAGATTACTCCATTACCCCTTTTCAGATTTTTGTGGATTTGGACTATTTGTGTTTCTCTTTGAGCTCTTCAAGTACAGAGATGGCATTTTTGTTCAAACTTAAATGTGGCACATGGTAAGCACTCAATAAACATTTGTCAAATTGGATTATATCCAAAAGATGCTTCAGCTGAAATGCTGTAGTACCTTCCATCTGTTCCATGAATGTCGGTATTCTGAGAAAGCTGTGTAATTCTAAAAGCTAGGCTTTTCACCTTCAAGATGAAAGAAAATTAGTATTTTGGGGCTGTCATAGAGATGTACTCAATTATACTACATTGGTGAAATATTCAGAAAAGAAAAAATGAATGTGAATCCGAATCAGAGGTCAAAACTTTTTCTGTAGAGGGACAAATGTTAAATATCTTCAGCCTCTTGGTCCTGTTGTCCCTGATAAAACTGTTTACCTCAGCAGTTGTAGTCATGGACAATAAATCAATGAAAATGGTATGGCTGTGTTCCAGTAAAACTTTATTTATAACACCAGTATGACAACCTATGGCTTATATCCTTACCATGCAGAGTACACATCCATCATTTTAGGACACTTTTGGTTGCAAAAGTTCAAGGGAACATATCCAAAAATAAACATCTCTGTGCAACTTCTCATTAAATATTAGAAAAACTTTTTCTAGAAGACACCAATAGAATCCTCCCAAGATTTGTAGCCTCAGGCTGCGTCACATTCTCATTACTTAACACTGGTCACTGACAGTGGAATGCACTCTATGACTGGCCCATACACAACAGGAATTGTCCGTGTTGTTGGGATTAGACCTGTTGACCTGCATGGTGTGAGCATGCCGGTGAGGGTGTTTCTTTTTGAAGAAAGAACCACTGAATTGTACATTCAGTTACACAGTGACTGTGATAGCACATGGCCTGCCATGGCCAGTGGTCACCTATTCTTATCTCGTCACCTGAAACATAATGACAGTAATGTCACCCTTAACAGGTGTGGGGTTTCTTTGTTAATACTCAGTCTTATTTTGAGTAGTGCTCTTCTGTTTTGAATAGACCTATATTAATGAATATGATGACCTTGGGTGATCAGTCCAGATTTCTGTTTTCCATATGCCATTGAGGCTGCTCGTTTTGTTGTCCACAGATAAGCAAAACATTGTAATACAGCAGACTTCTCGCCTGCAGGAGATTTACCGTGTACCTTTCTCCTTCTTGAGGAGAGACTGATTACTGGAAAATAAATAAGTACCAGCCGCCTGTCATCCAAGCGCTGTGGGACAGAGGGGCTCTTAGTAAGTAACTAGGGATTAAATCAGTTTGCTGCCCATCTTTTTAAACCCAGAACTCTAGTGTATAATAATGAAATCTTTTTAGTTTCTTAATTAGAGCCCTCTGGTCTTGCTTTAGAATGTTACTGTCGTAACGTTTGGTTATCACAGTAGGACCCAGTCTCTTAGAGGCCTTGTGCTGAGCTAATTTTCCTAGTCATATCCGGTAGAGAAGGGTCCCACTATTGCTCATCTGAGACTGCTTTGTCATCCTGGGTTGGATGGGACTGTGATACAAATGGCCTTACTGTTTTTCCATTTGGCTTTTCTGCAGTGTAAAACTATCCTCTTGGAACTACAAAATGCCTTTCTTTTACTTGTTGAAAGATTTTAAGAGGGAAAGAAGGGAAGGGAGGGCTGTGAGGGAAAAGAAACCATTAACATGACACGCTTCCTGCCTCTCTCCAGCCAAAGCCTAACCTTGCATGGCTGTATTCCCATTGGCTATTGTGAGGGTATTTGAGAAGACCTTCCCCTTGGTCCTGTCTCAGTTTACTCTCTGTAAAATTGGATTAGACAATGTTAATTCAATTAATGACTGTACTGAAAGTTTGTCTCGGTGTGCACTGAAAATAGGAGGGCAGCCTCTAATAATCTATGGATTTAATGACTGCAACTTTGAAGAGTGTTGAGTTAAAGTGAAGTTCAGAATGGCTTGTTAACTGGGTTTATTAGCTGTTGACCTTCCCTTCCAGCATAATAGTGGCAGTCAGACCGAAGAGAGCACTAACGTCCTGATTAGCATTTATCTAAAGATAGGCTGCTGCCTGTTCCACAGTAAATTAGTTCAATCAGCCAGAAAGAGCTTGAGAAACACTTTCTGCTTTATAAAAAGAATTAGATGTTAGAACAGTTCATCTGGCATCGCACAGTGAAGATGGATTGAGCCCCTGAACGTGCTCATTTGAGGAAGGCGCTTTGAGGATATTGAGTAATTGAACAGATTTTCCCACAAGATTGATCAGGGGCCTTGGATTCCCTGCACAATTGAGTGATGCCCTAATTTTTGCCTTCTAATAAGAGCAGTACATCTGCTCCTGTTTCTGTATATTCCTTTGGTGAAACTAGAAATCTATTTCTATAGCACCTACTATGTTATACTTTGAATCTAGAGCACCTACTATGCTATACTATGACTCACTTAGGAAATGAAAGAAATGGGATCTGCAGATCAGAGTCTAATGTGATCGAGGAGGTGAAACTGTGCTGCAACTTGAAATATACCACATTTGTCCCCAACAATAAAGGAACTGAAGAGGAGACTCCGTATGATGACAGCTGCCACTTTTTACATAACATATTCCTAGAGATCATCTTGTAAAGGGAAACGTTATTTGCCAAAGAAATAGAATAGTAGTTGGGAATAATGTTTCTGGCCAAGGCCTTGGCATCAGCAATGCTCTTCTCATTGTGCCTCATAAAAGCAAAGAGACAAAAATTATAAACCTTTCTAATCATTTAAAAACTTAAATTATGATCCAGGTCCTTAAAAAGGGAGCATAAATGTACTGTACAATTGAATTTTATGAGGCGCGCCAATGTACTATAAAGTATACATAGAGCACATAAAATTCTAACTCTGCTGTATCATAAATTTGACCTCAATGAAATGAATAGGCTTACTATATAGCAAACATTAATGAAACATTTAATTAACATTCCCTCCACTTGCCTTTGTAAAATTTCGAAGGGCTTCCCAGGGACTATATTAGTGGCTGAGGTTTCACAAAACAAAAGAACAAAACCTTCCTATGAAAATTGATACCCTCTCTCAACAAATGTTTCAGTGAGACAGTTCAATTTAGATGCTGAGCTCCAGTCTGAATTTTATACCCAAACTTATGGTCATACCTTTAAGGAAAAGCTGTTGAGACAGTTAAGTACTTGGTGATCTCACTAAGGTGTCTTGTTGACCCTTTTTATTGCCATATATGCACTTTTGTGTTACTGCATTTTCGCCAATGTGGAGCCATCGGGATATGTTCTCAGGGACAGTGGTGGACTGGTACTGTGAGCGAGCTGTATGGCTATAGCTCCACAACTCTTCTGCTCTCCAGCCTCCCCTTTAATTGCTGTGTTGGTTTACTTCATTGCCTGGTCATTTTGAGCAGGTCAAGGTAGCTTAAAAAGGAAACCTTAGTTGGTTGAATTCACAGATACAATACTTGTGGATTTGGAGGGCTACTGTATTTGCCTTTATCAGTGAGTTTTGTACCTGGGGGTGTTTTAGCATGACCCATCAGCATCCTTGTCTTTCATTTTGAAGAACTCCCTTCAGCAATTCTTATAGGTACTCTCTCAGCTTTTGTTTACTTCAGAAAGTCATTCTCTTTCCTTCATTTGTCTTTGTCTTTCCTTCATTTCTGAAAGACAGTTGTGCTAGGTATAGTATTCTAGGTTGGCTGTTTCTTTCCTTTAGCATTTTGAATATGTTATTCTACACCTTGTTAGCCAGTAAGGTTTCTTTTGACAAATCTGCTGCTACAAGTATGTATTAACTTCTTTTTTTCTGGAAGTTTTTTCTGGAAGTTTTCAGGATCCTCTATTTTTGACCTGTGGCAATTTGATTATAATAGATCTTGGGGAAGTATTATTTGGACTGCATTTAATTGATGACATTTGACCTTTCTTTCCCAGGGTATTTATATCTTTCTCCATGTTTGGAAAGCTTTCTGTTAATATTTTTTTAAATAAGCTTTCTACCCTTTGTTTTTCTCTATTCCTCTTTGAAGTCTGGTGACTTGAATCTTTGCTTTGTTGATGTTGTCTTATAAATCATATAAGATTTCTTCATTCCTTTTCATTCATTTTTTTTCTCCTTTGTGTTTTTTCAAGTGACCTGTCTTTGATCTCTGTCTTCTGATTTATTCTTCTGCCTGATCTAGTCTGCTTTTGGTGCTCTCTATTGCATTTTAAAAATTAAGATTATGGTATTTTTCATTTAAAAGATTTGTATATGATTTTAAAAAATATTTATTTTTTTTGACAGGCAGAGTTAGAGATAGAGATAGAGAGAGAGAGAGAGAGAGAGAGTTATAGACAGTGAGAGAGAGACAGAGAGAGAGAAAGGTCTTCCTTCCATTGGTTTACTCCCCTAATGGCCACTACAGCTGGTGCTATGCCTATCCGAAGTCAGGAGCTGGGTACTTCCTCCCGGTCTCCCATGCGAGTTCAGGGACCTAAGCACTTGGACCATCCTCTGCTGCCCTCTCAGGCCACAGCAGAGAGCTGGACTGGAAGAGGAGCAACTGGAACTAGTACCTGGCGCCCCGACTGGGACTAGAACCCCGGGGTGCCGGCGCCACAGGTGGAGGATTAGCCAAGTGAGCCATGGCACCGGCCAAAAATATTTCAATCTATGTTAAATTTCTCTGCTAAATTTCTGAATTGTCTCTCTGTATTTTCTTGAAGTTCACTGAGCTCCTTGAAACAGCTATTTTGGATTCTTTGTCAGGCAGATTATAATAAATCTCCTTCTCTTTAGGGTCAGTCATGTGTACCTAATTCTGTCTGTCAGGTGAAGTGCTGTTTTCCTGCTTGTTCTTGATTCCTCGTAGTCATGTGTTGATATGTACACCTTGACAGGTATTTATTCCAGTGTTTGTAGTCTGGCTTTGTCTATGATTGTCCTTTTATAGTAGTCCTGTCCATGAATTCTGAGCAGCCAGCAGTGTGGTCCCTAAGCCCATGGCTTCTGGAGCCATAAACCCGTGACTTCTTGCACCATCGCTGTATCAGAGGGCTTTGCAAGCCTAGCTCCATCATGGCCAATGTGACCAAAACTGGGGTCCCATTAGCAGCTGGCGCAGGGATGAGGATTTACTTAAAGGTTTTCAGAGGGTCTGTTACCTTGTGCAGTGATGGTTGTGGCTCTCCGGGTCTCTGGGAGGGCTCCATTGGATCCCCGGGTTGGCTGTACCACTCAGTTTTATGACCAGGGTGGACTAGAACTGAGACAAAGGGTTCCTTGAGGTCTACAACTGAGATCAAGTTCTCCAGGCCTGTCTGTGGGGCTGTGGATAGGCATGTCTCCCAGTAGATTGCTGGGTGAACAGCTCTGCCTTCTGACTTTGGTTGGGAATGGAGAGAGCCAATTTATGGGGCTGACCTGCTCTCAGTTTGCAGATAAGAGGGAAAAAGATCAGGAACCAGGGCTACTGAAGGATATGCTGAGGGATAGAGATTGGCACGCCAGTCATTGGGATTCAGATGAGCACGTCTCCCTACAAGACCTTAGCTGGTTCCAACTCTGCTAGACTACAAGTGGGTGGGGCTGAAACTGAGCTTCAGAACTGATTCAGAAACTGCTGTGGAACCAGTGTTGGCAAGCCCAGCCCAGTGGCACCAGCAGGCAATATTCCCAGCATTTCCCTCTGTTGCTTGTACATTGCATCCGACAGGTGCCAGAGCTTCTGGAACTAGTGTGGGATGGAGGCCAACAAATCTGCCTAGGTGCTTCTCTCAGGAGTTCTGCACATCTGGATAACTCTGGGGTGCAACAGTGAGGAACGAGGCCAAGATGGGGCCCTTTCAGGATCTGTGGGATAGAAGCCAACAAGACTGCCCTGATGGCTCAGACAGAATCATCTCCCAGTTGTTGCCTGCATAGGCAGAACAGGAGTTGAGACATGGCTTCTTCAATATTTGTTGTAGATCAGAGGCCGGCAAGCCCCATGACTTAGGTACATCTTCCAAGTTTCTGTGTGGGTGAGATTATTCCTAGACTCCAGCAATGAGGGGCTGGAGCCCGAGGCAGGACCTTTTCAAGATCTGCTGCAGGGTGGAGGCCAACAAGCCTGTCCCAGAGTTCAGAGGGCTTATCTCCCTCTGGGTCCTTGTCTGAGTCACAGCATGCTGTGTTTGCTTGCCGTTGAAACCAAAGTAGATGGATAGAAGACCCTTTTTGTGAGGCGCTAGTGTGCATGATTCCTCCTGCACCCCTTCACAGATGGCTTTGGTTATAGGATCAAAGCCAAATGGGGTTGAAGCCAAACCATTTAGGGGATGGAATAATCTGTGGGCCTGAACCTGGGGACACAATCAGTAGGTCTGTCACCTGTTGTATACTTTAAATGAGTGAACAGTGTGAAATGCAAATACTATCTCAATAAATCTATTATGTAAAAATAGGTATTGAGTTTTGTTTAGCTAAGTTTTACTATCAAAATGGCAAAATTTTAAGTTGGGAGCATCTCTGTGTGTGTGTGTATATATGTGTATCTGTGTACACACATGTGCAGTTAGATAGATGAGAGTATGCTTATTTTTTAAGCATAAGGTATGTGATCCAAGTGTGAGTGATATTGCGCTACTCATAATGTATATACCTGAATTTAGAGAAATAGGATGGATCTTTAAAGATGTATTTATCTTACTTTTTAAATATTTATATATTTATTTCAAAATCAGAATTGCAGAGAGAAAGAGGGAGAGACAGAGAGCTCTCCCATCCACTGGTTCACTCCCCAAATGGCTGCAATGGCCAGGGCTGGACCAGGCTGAAGTCAGGAGCCCAAGGACTTGGGCCATCCTCCACTGCTTTCCCAGGCTCATTAGCAGGGAGCTGGACTGGAAGTGGGGCAGCCAGGACTTGAACTGGTGCCCACGGGATGCCAGTGTTGAATCCTTTTACCAGGAGGGAGGGTAGCAACATTTTTGGATCTTTATGATGGAAAACAGAAGCAAATTACGTAAGATAAATATAGATTTTCTTTTGTTTACTTGATGTTGACCTACTGCTCTCTGAAAAAGCAGTGCCATAGGAAATGTGGATAATGCGCCTTGAGAGCGTTAGATGAGGAATTGGCAAAACTGATTTATGATCTCTGTCTCTTCCCATGTTATACTGAATAAATAACTCCATGAGCCTTTCTTCCTTCCTTGAGTTATCCTTCTCACTCTTGGAAGATTGCATTGGGATCAAATGGAATAATTACCCCCATTGCATTGTACTTAATAGGTATTTAATAAATGTTTAGCAAAAGAAAGGAAGAAGGGAGGTAGGAAGGGAGAAAGGGAGGGGAAAAAAGTGCCTCGTAAACTGTAGAGTGATATATGCACGGAATTGGATTTACTAACTTACTCCTCTGGCTACTGTGTGACTGTTATAGAGCAGTAAAAATGATTGCATCAGTATTGTTTATGCTTCTGGATATTATTACTGTGTTTAGTGGTAATTCCGTGGTAAATTTAGAAGTGCCTCCAGTATGTTAGACTAATCATCTTGTACTTGGTGATGATTTTGGCAGTTAACAAATGACAGCATTGCAAATAGAAATCTTGCTCCATAGAAGGATACATTAGCTTCCTTGTTGAGACTAAACTGCTGAGACGACCACCAGTCAGAACAAACAGTAGAAGTTAGGCATGGCTTTAGTGTGGGCGGTGTACTTCAAACAGCTCTGCCTGTGTTGAAGATTTTGACATATTGGTATTGGGTTCAAAGTATCATCCCGATACAGGTGGAGCATCTGTAATCTGAAATCTGAAACTTTTTGAGAGCTGACAAAACATTTCTGATTTTGGAGCATCTTTGGTGTTGGATTTCCCATTAGGGATGCCCAGCTGGGAAAGCCCATGCAAATATTCTAAGCTCTGAAAATTCTGAAATGTGAAACACTTCTGCTCCCAAGCCTTTCTGATAAGGATTAATCCATCTGTATAACAAATTCTTTATATCCGTGGCATCCTACAGTTCTCTCCCCAGTGGAGACTATGAAAAGAGAACATGAGCAATCCCATTTCGTACTTTATGCCGCCCACTGAAGAATTTCCCTCATGTAGAATGCTTTTGAAGCCATGAGCTGAGTGCCTTCTATGGGAATTCTGCTGTGTGTGGAGATCTTGTTGCTTGGCTTTTGAATCCCCTTTAGCTCCCTTACTTGCAAACTGTGTCACCCTAGGCAAGTAGCTTTACTCACTGAGCTTCTACTTCCTCATCTGGACCTGGGGAATGTGACTGTATTGGCCCGTGGCATTGAGAGATTGGGTAAAGCACTTGGCACGCTACCTCTCATGCAGCATGCACTCTTTCTTTGGGTTAGTGGTACATGAAAGGGCGAAGTGGGCTCTGAAGCATTTGTTTCTTTTGTTTTTAAATCTGGAGTTGCCATATTAAAATTTTAGCAGGATTTAAAAGCCACTGTGAATCATTTTCTGAAAAGTTGTATGGTCTGTTAGAATTTTGTATTAGCAGCACAAAATTGGGCTTAAGAAGCTTAGGTTTTAGAGTTAGCTGTAAGACCACAGGTCACTGCTGCATCCTTTCATGAAATGAGGTGGTGGAATCTATAAGGAAAAGGAGGACAGATGAGAGAGGAGACAGGATATGGACTCACAGCCAAACCAAATTTATTCTAAGAGAATAAATAAATTCACAGAAGTAGGTGACCAACTGCCAGCACGCACACAGACCAAACACGTGATGGAGGGCCAAGACCCCATCAGGCTGGGTCTTTTCATGTCTTAGGTGGGTAGGGGTCTCGAGGAGAGGCTCAGTGGGGGTGGGGGAGTGGGGGACAGAGGTGAGTTCCTCCATCTAGGTTTACCTCTTTCTGGAACCTGGAGAAGTGTGCAGGGGATGGGATGGGAACAACACAGGGTATGAGACTGAATGGGTCTCTTTGAAAGAATGCAGGGATTAGGGGTAAATTCGGGGACTTCAAAGATAGAGGAGTAAATGGTAAATTAGGATTTTATCTTCTTTTGGGCAAAGAGCTAGAATGGCTGAGGTTTGTGTCCTTGTTTCGTCAGAAAGCTGGCCCTTTATTTCTCCTAGCTCCAAGGTTATCTGAAGGTATGGTCTTCCTTGCACTATCAACTACCTACTCTTCCTCATTTTCTCTTACCATATTATTTATCTGTAATTTTGGACACTCTTTCTTCCTATCGCCTTGAGTCCTTCTGTCCTTCCTTCCTGTATCTTAAATTGCTAGCATGTACCCACTCTGGGACAAAGTATATAGTAGGAGCTAGATAAGCAGTGCTGAAAACTTACAGACATGGTTCCTACACTAATGGAATTTACAGGGCGGGGGAGGAGCACAGATAACAGAGAAATAATAATAATAACAAAACGTGATGAGGGCGTGAAACAACAGGAGACTGTGAAAGAGAAAGCAGGGATACCTCACACAGTTTAAAGGACTGTTCTTAAACAAGGACCAAGGCCAGAAAGTGCGGAGCAGCTTCCAGAACCTGGAAGGCCAGTGTGGGATCAAGTTTAGGAGCTTGCATTTCATGTTGAGTACAATGGGATATCTATAATAAGTTTTAAATGATGGCAAGATGGGAGGTACTCTTACATTACTTGGCTAGAACAAGTAAAACTGATCATTTTTTAAAAGATTTATTTGTTTATTTGAAAGGCAGTCCGGCACCGCGGCTCACTAGGCTAGTCTTCCGCCTTGCGGCGCCGGCACACCAGGTTCTAGTCCTGGTCGGGGCGCCGGATTCTGTCCCGGTTGCCCCTCTTCCAGGCCAGCTCTCTGCTGTGGCCAGGGAGTGCAGTGGAGATGGCCCAAGTGCTTGGGCCCTGCACCCCATGGGAGACCAGGAGAAGTACCTGGCTCCTGCCATCAGATCAGCGTGGTGCGCCGGCCGCGGCGGCCATTGGAGGGTGAACCAACGGCAAAGGAAGACCTTTCTCTCTGTCTCTCTCTCTCACTGTCCACTCTGCCTGTCAAAAAACAAACAAACAAACAAACAAACAAAAAAGAAAGGCAGAGTTATAGTAGAGGCAGAGGCAGAGAGAGAGGTCTTCTATCTGCTGGTTCACTCCCTAGATGGCGCAATGGTTGGAGCTGCACTGATCTGAAGCTAGGAGCCAGGAGCGTCTTCTGGGTCTCCCACGCCTGTGGAGGGCCAAGGACTTGGACCATCTTCTACTGCTTTCCCAGGCCATAGTAGAGAGTTGGATTGGAAGTGGAGCAGGTGGGGCTCGAATAGGCTGCCCATACGGGATGCAGGCAGTGCAGGCAGTGGCTTTACCTGCTACACCACAGTAGCAGACCCAGTACTGATCATTTTTTTAAAAAACACTTTAAAATTCTATATCAATATTAATGCAGAATAGTACATTACACCTGAAGTGAATGTAGTTTTAAGCTTGGCAGGGACTGTTCTGTGGCCAAATTTAGTTAATACTATGTTTCTTCAGAGGAGAAGCCTTTGTTTTCTATAATTTTCTGCCTCCTTTTTTTCTCCCTTTCTCTGCCCCTGCTTGATTCTAGCCACCTCGTCATGGAATTTGCTCACTTTTTCTTCTTCTCCACAGTCCTGTGGTCCTTGAAATGCAGTGAGAGCAGTGCAGCCATCTGTGGACCTTCAAACAGCAGATGGGCCTTGAGCCTATGGGTCTGTAACTCCATAGGGCTAGGAACTGCAGATGAGTTAGAAGAGAAGGCCTGCCAAAATATTCGCGAGAAATGCCTCTTCCAGCAGGAAATCCAGAGCCAGTTCAGCAAAACTGATGTCACTAGCACAGGCAGTGCAAGTGCCCAGACCTTGACTGGGCTGACACAAATTGCAACAGCCCTGCAAATTCTTTAGCTGATCGTTAAATGCACTTCCCAAGTGTGTTCATTGTAGATGATGCTTAGTTGACATGTGGATAGGTGGTGGTGGTGGTGGTGGGGGATACAGAGGGGGAAAATGTAAAAGCAAAAACAAGTTCCAATTAGGTACACTGAACACATACTTTTAGAAGGTCATTTTGGGTGTAGTTCTGGTAAATAGTTGTCAGGTGTTTTTTGAAAATAATTATACAACTACAATGTAATATTATTATTTAGTTTCTGAAAGCAGGAGCTCTTGCCATTTGCCACAACATGGATGGACCCGGAGGGCGTTATACTAGGTAGAATAAGCCAAAGTTAAAATAAATAAATATATGTAGAGGATGATTTTTACTTTGGTATAGAATCTTAAAAAAAAAAAAAGGCCAAGAAAAGAAAAGAATATATGTAGAGAATAAAACAGTGGTTACCAGAACCAGTGTTGGGAGAAAGGAGAAATAAGAGAGTTGGATATCAAGCTATATAAAGTAACAGATATGTGGGGTGAATATGTCTAAAGAACTAATGGACCAAATATAGTTAACAATAGGTGGTTTAGGAGTTTTGCTAAATGGGTAACTGATAAGCTGCTCATGCTACAGAGTGGGGAAATGAATAACTCTGTGAAATGATGTATATGTTAATTTGTGTTACTATAGTAACTTTTGCTGTTATATGTAGCTGGTAATATCATCATGTATGCTTTAAATATGCACAATAAAATCCGGTAGAATAACATTTAAAACTATCTTAACTGTCCATGTGTTAAAATATTTTTCAATACAATTATTTAAAATGATGTTCTTTTGTAAATTTTCAATTGTGTCTTTACAAATTATCACCTGGAAACTTACTACTCTTTTATCTAAAATTGGAAACATCTGGAGAGAGAAGCATTTTGATGATGGTTAAAAATGTGGTTATTGAATCACTGTGGATCCAAAGCCTGCTGGATGCGTTTCCTGCTCATGTCTCTGTTTCTCATCTGTGTGTGAAAAGAAGATAACAGTGCCGACTTCTTGGTCAGTGGAGAGCCGTCTTTCAAAACGATGTGTCGTGACCACTGGCATTTGGGAGAAATGATTTTGTCAGGTTGGTGTGGAGCAGATTGTGATGAGCGGAGTGGAAGCCATACTGAGAAAGCAGCAGGCTGGCAGTGCTCCAGAGTCAGCTGTGGCATAGCCTCTCTTCAGCCAAGAAACCAAGTGTTACCAAGTAGTTAGCAGCGTTCTTTATCCTGTCTTTCCAGCATTGTCCTTGTTTACAAATGATGGGGAAACCAAAGTATATTTTATTTTCTGATAACTTCTTTTGGTTTCCTGAGAGAGAACTGTGAAGGCTTGATAAACACACCTGCAAGGGTTGCTACCAGGCAGTTCCAAAAATGAATCTCCCAAGCCAGACATGACTGTTCCTGTGCAGAGAAAACTTGTGCCATGATTTGTGCCTCTTACCCTCTCTCATCAGCCACTGTGAATTAACTACAGATTAGTCAGGTATTTTAAAATTGATTTTATATTGGTTAAAAATGGATAAATGTAGCATCTCAGTTTCATTGGAAGGTTACATGTTTATAATAAAATCCTGTAAACATAGGCAGTTTATCTGTGGATGAAATTGGTATAGGAGTCCACATGGTACAGAGCTAACACCATGAGCTTTGTTGTCAGACAGACCCAGTTCACGCCTTATCTCTTGATAGCTATGCACTGAGAAATGGCATCGCTTCTCGGAGTCCTGGGTTCCTTATTTGTATAAATAGTTATAAAACCCACTGGCTTATAATATTATTATAAAAATGGGTAATAATATATCTGAGCACCCAGTACTGTGACTACTACCTAGTGCCAGTCACTCCACCGATTTTACCTGTTGTTAACACTACTGACATCACCTTTGTTGAACTTAGTTGTAATAAGGCTTAATTATAAAGAGAATTCATATTCCACAAGAAAAGAAATTAATGAATTTTTAAAATTCAGTATAAACTTTTCAGATTAAGATATGATCAAGGTTCAGTGTCAGTAACTGATTTTTTTTTTAAGATTTATTTATTTATTTGAAAGTCAGAATTACAGAGAGAAGAAAGGCAGGGAGAGAGAGAGAGGTCTTTCATCTGCTGGTTCACTCCCAATTGGCCACAATGGCCGGAGCTGCGCCGATCCAAAGCCAGGAGCCAGGAGCTTCTTCTGGGTCTCCCACGTGGGTGCAGGGGCCCAAGGACTTGGACCATCTACTACTGCTTTCCCAGGCCACAGCAAAGAGCTAGATTGGAAGTGGAGCAGCCGGGTCTCGAACCGGAGCCCATATGGGATTCCAATGCCTCAGGCCAGGGCGTTAACCCGCTGCACCACAGCACAGGCCCCTATCAGTAACTGATTTTTAAATAGTGAATTCATTCAGAGATTTTTCCCAGTTTTTATGCATTTCCTGTAGTTTAAAAAAAAATCTTCAAAATAGTTAACTTTGTATTTCACAAGAGATTGACACGAGAGAGAACTGATTAAGGTTTTGATTTGATCCAATTCACTGTAATAATTTATTAATTTCCATATTGGGGCCAGCACTATGGTGTAATAGGTAAAGCTGCCACTTGCAGTGCCAGCATCCCATATGAGTACCAGTTTGGGTCCTGGCTGCTCCAATTCTGATCCAGCTCTCTACTGTGGCCTGGGAAAGCAGTAGTAGATGGCCCAAGTCCTTGGGCCCCTATACCAACATGGGAGACTCAGAGAGAATCTTGGCTCCTGGCTTTGGATCAACTACTCAGCTCTGGCTGTTACAGCCATTTACGGAGTGAACCAGTGGATAGAAGACCTCTCTCTCTCTCTCTCTCTCTCTCTCTCTCTCTCTCTGCCTCTGTCTCTCTGTAATTCTGCTTTTCAAATAAATAAATCTTTAAAAAAATTTATTAATTTCCTTTCAGTGCATGCTAAGTGCCAAATCCAGTCCTGTTAGATACAGAAAAATAAACATCATGTCTTTTCTCAAGGAGCTTACAATAGAATTTATTTGATTTTTTTTGGTGGAGAAGAGTAGATAGCAGATAATCTAACATTTTTTAAGTGTCTAAGAAAGGCAAAACCATGGAGACCAAAAAAGATTAGTGGTTCTACAGGGAGTTAGGGGCAGAGAAGGCTTTTTTTAGGGCAGTAGAAAACTGTATTACAGTGGAGCATACTGCTTGCTATACATTTAATTAAACCCACAGAACGTACAACACCAAGAAGGAACCCAGTGTGGAGTAGGGAAGCTGGGTGATAAGGACGTGTCGGCATTGATTCACTGACTGTAACCAGTGTTCCACTCTGGAGGGAGATGGTGATGGTTGAAGAGATTGTGGATGTCATTGTGCCAATGAACCAGTAAATGAACCATCACTTGCTCTCACTCTCTCTCTGTCTCTCTGTCCATCTTTTTTCCCCCTCTGTCACTCTGCCTCTCAAATAAATAAAATTGAATAAAAAATTTTAAGATAATAATACAGTTTATTTAAAAATAATATGGAAATGGTCTTACTGCTTTGGGGCTAAAGTAAACCATATAAAGATGAGTTTTTAATAAGTATAATACAGGGGCCGGTGCCGTGGCTCACTTGGTTAATCTTCCACCTGCAGCACTGGCATCCTATATGGGCACCAGGTTCCAGTCCCGGTTGCTCCTCTTCCAGTCCAGCTCTCTGCTGTGGCCCAGGAGGGCAGTGGAGGATGGCCCAAGTGCTTGGGTTCCTGCACCTGCATGGGAGACCAGGAAAAAGCACCTGGCTCCTGGCTTTGGATCGGCGCAGCGCAGGCCATAGCAGCCATTTGGGGAGTGAACCAACGGAAGGAAGACCTTTCTCTCTGTCTCTCTCTGTAAATTAAATAAAAAAATAAGTATAATACAGATATGGTTTTCTTTATTTAAATGCGACATATGATATTCAAAACATGTATACTTACTTACTAGCCATGTTGCAAAAGAAGTGTGTTCTGTAAGAGTTCTCTGACCTCTTAGGACACTTTGATTTGGTAGTAGATCTGGGTTCTAGTTCCTTCTTCTGCCAGGGAGCTGTGAGGCTTTGGGACTGTCCCAGAACTTTCTGGCTATATTTTATGGACGAGAGCATAGGAACATGGCATACTCTGTTTGTATAATTTGCTTTGTTGGGCATGCTGATGGGTTTGATGAGGTGGCTATTCTCTAGTGAAGTTTGCAGACTCTGAAGTAGCCCCAGGGCACACTGGGGAGCCATTTCCATGTCCTGGATGAATTCCTTTCTCATCTATTAATTGTGTGTGTGTGGAAGTACACAAGAAGAGAGGCGCTCCCTGGTTTTTTCCTCCCAAAGAGTTACTTGGTTCAGTAGTATCTAAAACAATATTTATTCAACATTAAGCTTACACAGGTTTCTTCAATGAACATATGTGTTTTCTAAAAAATGTAACCCATATATAAGTGTTGAGTGGTCAGTGAACAGGTAGGAGAATTCCCACCTATCCTCCCAAGCTGCACAAGGAATGAACTAATACAAATTAGCTTCCTCTAGTGATAAAACTGCAACAATTTTCAGGCGAAAGAAAAACAGGTTCGTAGCACCATCTACAGGCTACTGAGGAGGAAAATCATGGGTAGCTCTTAAATGCAAAGGTTTGTGGAAAGGAAATTTTTAAATACCTCATACTTCCACTTTCAAATATATCATTGTAACTTCTACTATCTTCATTGTTTGTATTCTTTTTCATCACTCATACGTTAATTTCTCAATATGTCTCCAGTTACTGTGGACTAGAGGACTATTGATCTGATTAGCTGTGTGTTTTCATTAGGATCCCTGTTCCTCTCCATGCTTGCACATTTCTCTCTGTCTCAGCAGTAGCGATAAGGATGCTCTGATATGAAATTCTTATAGATTCCAGCAGGTTTGTCGGTCACAGTTCACATAATAGGATCCGAGGCACAAAGCCTGCCAGTAAGGGATGTTTTTTATATTAGCTTGTATATAACTCAAAGGATTTATTGCATCATTTACTTCTATTCTGAGAGAAAAAAATAAATGCAGACATTCTTGTGTCAATTGTGTGTGTGTGTTTGTGTTTATATCTGTGCTTAATTTTTTTTGAAAAAAATGATTCTTAATGGTCTCTCAGTCTTTTTTGTCCCCAAGAGTCCATGATTCTGTGACCAAAAATAGCTTGGAGCATAGATTATTATTTATAAAGGAATCTGGGAAGCTTGTCTTCGAATATGGTGAGAGTAGAGTTAGTATTTTCATTACCAGATACTTCACTTTCTTTATCTTAGTTTTCTTATTTTCTTTTCCCATGTTAGAGTGATATTAGCATATTTGGCAACCTCAGAAATTTTACTGAAATCTTTGAATGACTAGGTGTAAAGTACTCATGGTACTAGCAGAGTGGCAATTTTCTGTTAGAAATAGCATATTAAGATTAATTTAATAATTGGCCCCTTGTAAATTACTAGTGCATTGCTGTTTTATTCTATCGTGTTTATTATCACCAAGTGGTTAGGAGTTACTGGAATGTGCGGAGAATAGGTACTCGTTAAGCCATTAAAAACTGCAAGAAGCCTTCTCCTTCCTAAAAAAAGATTGAGATTAAATTGTAAGATTTGATTAAATTTACTTGAACTGTGTTATTTCTTGGATGGATAAGGAGAGGAAAGAGTGAGAGAGTGTGTAAACTCATGAGAAATTCAAAGGAAAAGATTTTAAGGTGCTTGCTAGTGCATTTTTAAAAATGTTATTTAAGACACTGAGGCAGACAGGCAAGAGAGCCATCAGCCAACTCACTCATAGCAGTAAGACATCCACATCCCCGTGAAGTACGTGCGTTCAATTCCCAGTTCAGGCTCTTGATTCCACTTTCCTGCTAGCGTACTCTGGGACACAGTGGTGATGGCTGAAGTAACTGGGTTCTTGCTACCTACGTGGGTATGGATTGTGTTCCTGGGTCCTGATTTCAACCTGGGTCTAGCCCAGCCCTGGCTGTTACACACTCTGGGAGAGAACCAGTGGACGGGAGCTGTGCCTATCTGTCTGTCTGCTTCTCAAATAAATTAAAACATTTTAAAATTATACACAAAACACTTATTTTTCTAAGAAAAAATAAAGCACAAGTTCTGATATGACTAGAGGTTTAAAATGAGGTACTGCCTTGTAGTTCCATAGCTAATATTTTTCCCTGTTTTTCTCGCACCAGATGGCACTGTTTAGTTCTATTTCACAGTCTTGTTCTGGAACTTTCTTTGGGAGAATCTGTTTTAGCCCAGGCTTCCTAGTGACACCTCTGTATTCTGCATGAAGTCTTTATGAGTGCTTGTAAAAGACCATTGATTCAGAAATGAAGCTGTTTATTTGAGGTCTTCTGGTTCTTTCCAGTTGCGTGTTTGCTATGAGGTGGGCATAATAAACCAGCTGATAAACACCTACATGCTTCTCTAACAGCTCAGCCCATGTTTTGTTTGGAGATTTATCTGAGCAATGTGATTTTGAGTATTTTCACTGGCCAGTCTTTTGTATGTAGAAGTGGAGCTACAATCCCATGTGCACACTGTTCTTTTTTTTTTTTTTTAATGTTGTAGAACTTAAAGTGCTTTGCGATGGTCTATTAGATACATTTAGTTAAATTTATTTAAGAAAATAAGATTTAGAGAACTTTTCCTGACTTGTCTATTTATTTCCAAGGCTGACTTAGAATGAAATTATAAAAAAGCTCTGACAGCATTATTTCTGAGAGGCAGCTTCATAACCATATCTCTATCACTGATAAAAATAAAAAAAAATTTTGGAAGGTAGAATTTCTTTATTTAATAAAAACACCAGATCATATTTACTTTCTTCTATTTTGAATAATACCAGAAATTTTGGACATAATTATGATACAAATTTCATTGAGAACACTTCTCCATTTACTTGTCTTATTTTTTTCCTTCTTAAAGATTTATTTATTTGAAAGACTGAGTTACAGAGAGAGAAGGCAGAGGCAGAGAGAAGTGTTTCAAATTGATGCAAACTTCCCAAATTGATGCAACGGCCAGGGCTGGGGCAGGAAGGAGCCAGGAGTTTCATCCAAATCTCCCATGTGGGTCCAGGGGCCAAGGACTTGGGTCATCTGCTGCTGCTTTCCCAGGCACATCAGCAGGGAGCTGGATCAGAAGTGGAGCACCTGGGACTGCAACTGGCACCTTTGGGATGTCAGCACTGCGGGCAGTGGCTTAACCTGTTAGGCCACAGAGCTGCCAGCTCCCCCCACCCGCCCCACCCCGCCCCTTAATGAAGGACCCTGTTTTATTTGTACATTTTGAGGCTGCTTTGAGCCCTGTTGCTTCTGAGCTGTTTGGATTTGGTACTAAACTCTCCTCCCTTTGCATTTCATTGTGGTGATGCGATTTTGAAGGTGGGAATAGAGTACAGAGCCCTCTGGAGACTGGGGCTATGAATACACAAAGGAAATTTCCTTATTTCTATCTTCAAAAGAAAAGAAAAGTTAATATAAAGTTTTTAGCTGCTCCTCCCCCCTGTTCTTCATTGCTCTTCCACACACCACTGAGTGGAAGGCGCAACTGGCAGCAAATTGGGGCCTCCTGCTGCTGGAGGGGTTGGGCATCGCGGAGCCGGGTGGGTGTGCTTGTTTCCAGCCTCAGGTCCTCCAGGCTGAGCCACAGCTCTCTGTGGAAGCAAGCTCGAGACAGGCTGCTTCCATAAATCAAGCCCTGGATTTTATTAGAGTGTTTATGTAACCTCAGTTTATGTGCTATAATTCTTTGCTGTGTTGCCTAGACTAATTCCCAAAGAGGATGTTTGTTCTTTTCCCCTGTAAATTTTCTAGCACAGGCTTTTGTTTTGACATTCTTCCTCCCCCTACCCTCTGCCTTTTGCTGGGGAGTGGGGTGGAATGGGGGTTGTCAATAACAGTTGATTGCTTTTTACTGTGTAAATTGTGTACTCCCAACACAGGTGGGATTCTGTTTATATTAGATGTTATCCCTACTCTAAAGTAGGGAAAAAAAAAAACCTTTTGCTCAATTAATTTTTCAGTTTTCAATATTATAGAGTGGTAGGGTTACCATGTACTTAATTGTTGAGTAAATGAAACCTAAGTGGGAAAAAGCACCCTTTGCTTTTCCTGGGAGCCCCCACCCCCCAACAACTCCCACGTACTCCTGCTCCTGGCTTGTGGTGGACAGAGTCACATTGATTGCTCAGAGAGAAAATCCAGACTGGGAGTTTAGGGTGAAATAGACTTTTAACTGAAGAAAATATCAGGGTAAGATGACCAGAGTCAACAGTATTCCATGTAGGTAATTACATAGAGAGAGCACTGTTGTCTGTTGGAAATAAAGGACAATTTTACTTACCCACAGCATGTTTTTCAAGAAGTGGCTACATATTTTTTTACTTCTCAATTCTTTTTTCCAAAACTATGTTTGGCCCCGCAGATGAATTAGGTGTTGAGACTGCAGCTAAAGAATACGTTTATTGGACTCAGTCTCACTGGACACATTAAAATTAGGTATTGCTATTTCAGTTAGCAATTAATGCTTGATCACCACAAGGCTACAGTGTACCACAAAGATATTTTCCTTTTCTTTCTGATTTAAAGAAGATAGTCGCTGGGCAGATTTTATAAAAGCACTATGCATCAGAGCCATCTTTTTACATTTATGTTATAAAATTGTATATGTACTTTAGAACTGTGCTATTCAGTATTGTAGCTATTACCCACATGTGGTTATTGGACATTTGAATGTAACTCTTCCTAGTTGAGAGTGCTGTAAGTATAAACTTCACACTGGATTTTGGAGTTATAGTATGAAAACAAAAATATAAAATATCTTTAATTTTTATTGATTATATATTGAAATAATGCATTTTGGAACCATTACATAAAATATACCTTAAAGTTAATTTTGCCTATTTTTATTTTTTTCATTTCTAAGTGTGGCTACTGGAAACACTTAGAAGTACAGATAGGGCTCACGTCTGAAGTCCATGTTATTGGTCAGTGCTGTTTGAAAGTTGTGTTATAGAGTGGGTAATAATAGACTATTACACTCTGTAGAGCTTTCAAAAATATGCATTTAAAGGATATGCCATGCTTTCTCATAAAATATTATCACTCAGAATTGGTGACAAGAGGTGGTATATGACATAGTGGTTAACATACTGCTTGGTACTCCTGTGTCCCATGTTGGAGCACCTGGGTTTAAGTCCCAGCCGTACTCCCACTTCTAGCTTCCTGCTAATGTGCACCCTAGAAGGCAGTAGGTGATGGCTCAAGTTCTTAGATGGAAACCTGAGCTGAGTTCCTGAATCCCGACTTTGACCTGACCCAGCCCTGATTGTTGCAGGCATTTGGGGAGTGAGCTAGTGGATGAGATCTCCTTTCACTCTCGCTCTTGCTCTCTCTCCCTCTCCCTTTTTTCCTCTCTCTGTCTCTTTCTCTCTCTGCCTTCAAAGAAGTAAAACAAATAAGCAAACATTTTAAAACAAATATTTTAAAAAATTTGTTCCCGGATATGAATGAAATTGGGCATATTCTTTTGCAGAAACCTCAAGATTTATGAGAAAATACTGACTGAACACCCTTGACTGAAATATGAAATATATATTTTTTATATTTCAGGCCTTCCTCTCAGTAGTTGAATAGAAAAATCTCACCTGATAGGGTGTAGAGGCCAACAGCGTGGACTCTAGGTTGGAATCCCACTTGGCTGCTTACTTTGCTTACTTCTGCTGGGATTATCCCTAGTCAGCTATGTAATATGTGTAGTCTGGGGCTAGTTATTTAGCTTCCTTGTGCCTCAATTTCCTGATACACGAAATGGAGATGGCATAAGGAAGAGGCACCTTCAAAGGTTCTGAATGTTAAATAAGATAAAATGTCTAAAGCACAGTGGCTGGGACTTAGCACATTATATAACTACTATATACATTTTACCTATTTTAGTGATGAATATCATTGGAGTCCTCATCTTGACATTAGCTTATGTACAACTTGAACAGATTATTTAAACTTAAATTCTGTTCTCAAGCAGACACAGTCTGTTGGGTTTCAACAATTAATTTGGTACATTTGCTGAAACTCAGAAGCAGCAGGCAGTAATTAAAAATAGGAGAGTAAATGAACAAAAGGGGGAGCTCATTTATTGGGACATATGATTAGAACATTCTGTAAAATGAAAGTTGTGGTAATTGTAGATTATACCAATTCCCTACTTGATATGAATTCGGTTGTACCATATTTCTTTTCATTATGTTTCCCTGCCACTTGTCAGTGATTTTCAGCCTTTGGGTGCTCTCTTTGTATTGATTGTATTGTGGTAAAGAGATGATAACCTCATAATCCTGTGTCATAGAATGATTGCTAAATTAACCTAGAATTGTTTGAATTTTAGTGCAGTATATATGTGTATGCATTTAAATACAAGTTTAATAAGTCATTACAGTGTTCTCTGTTATAGGGCTAAATAACCTGAGCATCAATTGGTTTATTTTGGTGATTAAAATTTCTGGCTTGGAGAGGGTCCTGGACAGCTCTCTTAATGGGCATCTTGGGGAGATGTGTGATGCTGGTAGGCTTGTCATGGTCACATTGATGTTTGTCATGAAATGTATGAATTTGATGTACTCCACTCATGGTAAATTCTTTTTTTGAGTAGAGGATGTTCCTTATGAAGAAATTTATCATGAAAGCTCTTAAACAGGCCAGTATTGCCTCTATGTCATATATAAAACAGTGTATGTTTTCCACTGTGTGTGCCATTTGATGTGATCAGGAACTCCTTTTACTTGGCTTTTGAAGTCATTCACTTAGACCAGTTTATTGAACACCTGCAATACTCGAGGCAAAATGTGAACCCTCCAAGAATTTGCAGGGTATACTTGGCTAAGGGATATACATATATATTAATGTAGCATGATGCTATTGAAAAGACACTTCTCTTCATGTATGTATTTTTAGTCATTTACACTCTGGTGCTTTGGCCCTGTATGAAGAGGTGATTTAAATAGAGATCTGAAGTAAACGTTAGGATCTGAAGAACGTGGAAACTTATAAATTACAACTAGGCCAGCATCATGTAGTTCATTTAATTAGGTCTCTGCTTTTTGGACTTTTAGATTGTCCCAGAGTTTTCAATAAAATAATCATGTTTTGGAACTGCCATTGGATTAGTGGTTAAGATGCTGGTTAGGATAACCACCTCCTGTATCAGAGTGCATAGTTTCAAGTCCTGGCTCTGTCCCTGATTCCAGCTTCTGCTAGATGCTGGGAGACAACAGGAGATGGCTCAAGTAATTAGTCCCTGCCACCCAATGGGATACTTGGATTGAGTTCCCATCTCCCAGCCCCAACCTAGTCCAGCCCCAGCTGTTTTATGCATTTGGAAAGTGAACCATGGGGCCAACGCTGTGGCGCAACAGGTTGAAGCCCCAGGCTGCAGTGCTGGCATCCCATATGGGCGCCGGTTCGAGTCCCAGCTGCTCCACTTCTAATCCAGCTCTCTGCCTTGGCCTGGGAACGCAGTAGAAGATGACACATGTGGGAGACCCGGAGGAAGCTCCTGGTTCCTGACTTTGGATTGACACAGCTCCAGCCATTGCAGCCATTTGTGGAGTGAACCAGCGGATAGAAGACCTCTCTCTGTGTCTCTACCTCTCTGTACCTCTGTCTTTCAAATAAATTAAAAAAAATAATAATAAAAAGAAAGTGAACCTGTCAGTGTGAGTTCTCTCTATCTGTTTCTCTTTCTTTGTCTGATTCTCAGAAAAAAGGCAACAGAAAAATTCACATACAGCTTGATGACCAATCTAGTAGTGTTGTCATATTCATCTTTATTTCGGATGCTTTTGGTGAATGAAAACATTTATCTTTATCATTTTCAACCTGTATTAGCAAATTCTCTCTTGGAAGAGTTGTACCAATTTACAATATACCACCAGCTGAGTTCTTTTCATCAAATTTTTAGGTTTCAGATCGCCTGAAACCCAAAAACATGGAGATAATTCAGCTTGCTAGTGTAGAAATGATGAAGTTAGCACTATATAAATTAGCAAACTGAGGAGTTTTTATAAATTTAAATAGTTTTGCTGAATCTAGAAACAAACTTTTAATGAATAATTCTAAGGATTTTTTTTTCAATTTTTAATTTTTTTAAAAAATATTTGAAAGAGTTACAGAGAGGGAGAGGGAGAGACAGAGAGGGGGAGAGAGAGAAATTTTCCATCCTCTGGTTCACTCCCCAGATGGCTGCAATGGTGGGACTGTGCCAGGTCGAAGCCAGGAGCCCAGAGCTGCTTCTGCGTATCCCAAATGGGTACAGGGGCCCAAGAATGTGAAATGCTGCTTTCCCAGGTGCATTAGCAGGGAGCTTGATTGGAAGGGGTGCCTAGATGGGTTTCCAGCATCACAGTGTCAGCTTTTCTGGCTTTGTCACAGCCCCAGCCCCAAGGTGTTTTTTTTGTTTTGTTTTGTTTTGTTTGTTTGTTTTAAAGAAAAATGAGTTTCCTAATCTTGGGGATTAGGACCATCCTGGTTGTAGGTTGGGTGGTGATGTTAAATAAGCTGCCCTGTTCCAGCTCATCATTAGCTGGCCTCCCAGTGCTCATGATCCGATGGTCTCTCAGCTCCAGCTGAGTTTTATTAGGATCAAATCTTGGGTCTGACCCCACAAATATTAAATGTCAGTAGCTGAGTTTAGGATGTGGAATGATTTGTACTTAACTTTTAACTGCCCTGTACTCAAGATCTTTTTATCTTCACTCTATACTCTGAGTAACAAATTTAAATGATTATTCATAATAGTAGCTCAGCCCAGCCCTTGCCAACTTTTTAATAGCTGAGCAAATGTACGCCACAGCCTATGATGAAGAGCTCGCCAGGCCTCAGAGTAAAGTGAAGAATCTTCAAGTCTTGCTCTTTCTAGGTAATTTGCTCATTTTCCAGGGGACTTTGCATGGCCTTAACCAGTCACTGAGGCAGTGAGGGAGAGCAAAGGCACCACCATCTAATGTTATTGTCTTAAGACCTAAACTGACCTTGCAGTGATGAAACAGTGATGTTTTCCAGGGCTTTCTTCTCCTGAATAACTTTGTGTAAATTTGTAACAGGTTTCTGGACTGACTTCCTTCCCTCTCTAAGTGTCAGAAAGAAACATAAGAGGACATCAAGCCACAGAAAACAAATTATGGTCAGAATAAATATACTGTTTTGTTGGCAAACTTAGAAAATCACTTTTGGAATCTAATAGCTGTAGGCCAAAGATATTTATTGAAACCAAGATTTTAAGTGTGGTTTATTATGTTTATGGAGTAGTTTAATACCACTTTTCTTTAAAATGAGTTTTTAATTTAGGAAAAAAGAATTCATATTTGTTCCCAGAGTAGAAATGACTGAACATCATGGGAGTGGTTAGAGTTTCGTTTGTGTGGGTAAGATTCTGTTTACCCACAGCAGTCGTTGGCTGGATTTAAAAGCTTTCCCAGATGGAATTTATGGAGTGAAATTTAAAACTAGTGTCCTGTGTACTACAATGTATGGTCACAACAAGCAATCAATTTAGAAAGAGATGGAATGGAGAAGATACAGGTTATATGATTAGTATTGTGCAATGCAGTGTGACACACCGCGAGGGAGCTTAGCGCTAACGTGGTGTGTCATCATCTCACTTCTGCTATCCAGCTCCTGGGCACTGCTGAGTCCTGGAAATCAGTGACAACTCTCACTGGCAGAATATAATCCATCCTTAATAGGAACAGTTTCAGGGGTATGGGCCATGCAGAAGCTGGCCAGGGGAAAGCATGGGGTAGCAGAGTGTTTCCTAGATACCCTGTTCTGATTTTTCAGACTCCAAGCCAGGGGCTTTATTTCATTCACTCTGCTTCATCCTCCCCACAACCCAATGAGGTACATTGTGTGCATTTCAGAAATGAAGTGACTAAGGAGTAGATGAGGTTTATCCAAAGCCGTATTTAGGAATATATAGGTTAACTGCATATACTTGTACAAGCTGTTCAGTAGATGAGGGCCGCAGGCTTGTGGCCTAGAGTAAGGGCCAGGGTTGTCCAGTAGACATGACTTTTTCTTGCATTTAAACTTGTGTGGGCTAGTGTAGCCCTATTGATAAAGTTGGTTAGTGGCTGATTGGGATTTGAAGTGAGTCTTGTCTCGTTCCAAAGCTAATATTGTTTTTATTATATGATGCTGTCTCGTATAAGAAGTATGTTATCACCTGTTGAGTCCCTTATTTCCCTTTGATAAAACTGGGTTTATTTTTGTAAAATCCAAAAATGATATTGGATCATGTAAAATTGTTTGAAAACAAATGATGAATTCTTTCTTGTGAAAAGACTAATTTATCTGTTTAACAGATTTATTAATTATTTAAAAGGCAGAGTGACAGAGAGGGAAAGATATATATATATATAGAGAGAGAGAGAGAGAGAGATTATATATAAGTGTGTGTGTGTGTGTGTGTGTGTATATATATATATATATTTATAGAGAGAGAGAGAGAGACCTTCTATCTGCTGGTTGACTCCCCAGTTGCCAACAGTCATGTCTGGGCCAGGCCAAAGCCAGGAGCCAGGAACTCCATCTTGTTTTCATATGGGTAGCAGAGGCCTGAACTCCTGGGCTATCTTCTGCTGCCTTCACAGGCGCATTAGCAGGGAGCCTGTTTTGGAAAGTAGAGTAGCTAAGACTCAAAACTGGTGTTCCTATATGGGATGTCAGAATCGCAAACTGCAGCTTACGCTTTTGTGCCACAACACGAGCCTGAAGTCAGGGGTCATATACTAGGCACTTTAAATTATTTGATAAATGATCCAATTTTTTTTATTTCCTGTATATGGTTGAGTAAGTATTGGTACTATGTTTGAAGTAAAGGTCTTCTGGGTATTAATTTTAATGTATGAATGCAGAAAAGAATTGTGTAGTCTATTAGGACCTGAAATATTTACAAGGTAGGTAGAAGATTCTTTTAAATTGAAATAGAATCTGTAATGCCATCAGATTATTTGAAAACATATGCCTAAGAAACAAATGTTGGCTGGCTCCGTGGCTCACTAGGCTAATCCGCCGGCACCCCTGGTTCTAGTCCCAGTTGGGGCACCAGATTCTGTCCCCGTTGCTCCTCTTCCAGTCCAGCTCTCTGCTTTGGCCCAGGAAGGCAGTGGAGGATGGCCCGTCTTTGGGCCCTGCACCCACATGGGAGACCAGGAGGGGGCACCTGGCTCCTGGCTTTGGATCGGCACAGCGCGCCGGCTGTAGCAGCCATTTGGAGGGTGAACCAATAGAAGGAAGTCCTTTCTCTCTGTTTCTCTCTCTCACTATCTAACTCTGCCTATCAAGAAAAAAACAAAACAAAACAAAACAAATTTTGACTCAATCCCTGTGGCCGTTACATGACCAAATATGTAAAGAAAGCAAAAGATTTTTTCAAAAGTCTGTCTTGTTTTCCTCCCTCCTGGTGTTGTCTCTGGACATCTCAGTTTCCTGAGACTGAGCCTCAAAGGGGAATGGAAGAGATGCTGTGTTAAGGTGTGGGAGTAGAGAGGTTTATACTGCTGTCCTAATCGGAAGGCTTTCTGCAAACTTGTTTCCACCACCAACCTATCTTGACCATTTCCTCAAAGATACTCCAGTGACATCCATCTAGTTGACCCAATGGTCTTAGGCAGGTATACAAAAACTCTTGAAGTCCCAGCCAGGATTAGAATCTCGGATGCTTGTTTCCAAGTCCTACATACTTTGTATATGAGATAATGTCCAGAAAAATGGTTGAGAGAAATTATATATTTTATATATTTTAAAATATAATAGCATAGACTGAGATTTTTCTGGCACACTTTATTAACTGCTCATTTGCTCTGCAACCAAAGAATGTAGACATCTTGGCTTTCTAGAAATTTACAATTCAATTAGGGAAACAAAATCAATACATATTACCTAATGTAAAACAAGAGAAATTACAGATAACAATTAATAACAGTAAAGCACTTGTCTTAACTAAGCATGTCTACATTTCTTTTTGTGGTTTTATTGCTCATATAAGTCACATTCTGTATCCAAGTTGGGATGGAGAAGCTGTCCCTTGCTAAACATCTACTCCAAAGAGTCTAACTCTAGGCCTGAGGTCCATACCATACCATTCTATTAGAGGTAATTAAAAGAATTTTCTATCTAAATTCATTACTTTCCTGGGCAGCCTTTTTCCCCATACCCAGTGAGGTACCACAGTGAATAATGATGAACTGTAAAATCTAAAGCAGAACAGCGTTATCCTCTTGTTTGGCATTTGGTCTATCATTATGTTGCCACTATTGTCTGCCATTGTGACAGCCACCAATATGGGTACTTTTAAATAATCAGAAGCTAGAAACGAGATGCTAAGATTAGCAAAGCAGAATTTGTATTTGCTTTTGTGATATGATTATATTTGCATTCCCAACTTCCAGTGAACCAAAGCAGGTATGATGTATTTTGTACCTCAGAAACTGTCATTCATGGAAGGCAGAATAAAAAGGCTTCTTTCTTTACTGAATGTTGTCAAATGGAACTTTCTGTGATGATAGACGTGTCCCATACCTGTGCTGTTCATCTCAGTAGCTGCTAGCCACATAAGTACTTGATATGTGTGGCTAGTGTGGTCCAGCAACTGCATTCTGGTTTTTATTTTCATGAATTCAAATGTGAATCACTATGCATGTCCAGTGGCCAGCATGTTGGGTAGCATGGGCATTTGTTTCTGTTTTGTTTTGTTTTATGCCAGCATTTTAAATTTCTGTTTCAAATTTCTGTCTTCTTTACTTCCTCATTCAATTCCCTTCCATTTTCCCTTACTTTTCTTTCCTCTCACTTCTCTACTTCCCTGGTCCTTTCTTGCCTTTCTGTGGTGCTGCTGGGACAACCACACCCACCAATCAGCATCATCTTATTATCATCTTTTGCCTGGTTGGACCTGTCTGCCCATGTTCTCCTTCCTTCCACAGCGATGGAGGTGTTTGCAGATATGCAGTGTTTACCAGAAGTTCCTGAGGTACTGGCTACTTAATAAAGATGAAACTAAATGAGATTTTCTGACCAGATATTTTTGGTGAGGCCATGCTGACTCTTACAAGAATCTCTGCTTCCTTTTCTAAATACACTAAAAGATCCCTTGGTGAGTGTTTCTAGAATCTTGTATGGAGTAAATCAAAGTCAGTGGTATCAAAATCCGAGTAAGCAGCCCTCTCTTCTGATTCCAGCTTCCTGCTAATTCAGACTCTCGGAGGCAGTGGAGGTGGCTCCAAAAATTAACTGGGTTCCTGCTACCCAGGTGGGAGACTTGGATCGCGTTCCCAGCTCCTGGCTTTAGCCCTGGGTCTGGGCCCTACCAAATGTAGGCATTTGTGGTAAATGAACCAGCAGATAGAAGCTCCCTCTGGCTGTTTGTCTCTATTTCTGCCTGTCAAATACATTTAAAATTTTTTTTTCTTAAGTAAACTTTAAGTTCCCTCCACAGGCTTGGCTGCATGCTCCAGCCCTCTGCCATTTCCAAGTTTTCCTCCTTCCTCTCTACTTCTCTCAGGGCCTCGATGTGTGAGAGGCAGTGATGGCAGGTGAACTTGCCAAAGGTCAGATCACCAGGCCTGGTGGCCACACCATCTTTGGCAAGATTGTTCCAAAGGAAATACCTGTGAAAATCCTATTTGGATGTGACTGGTGTCTTGCTGTCCATGCCATTCTTCCTCAAGCACTGATGTATTAGTTGATGATACTTAAGAAATATGTAGCTCAGATTTCTGCAACAGAGGATGTTGATGAAATCATGCCTAATAATTGTCAAGAAATGTGCCTCTGACCTGGGCCTGAAGAAGGGTTATTGAATGGTGGTGAATGAAGGTTCAGACAGGGAACAATGAGTTTCTCGTGTCCATCTCCGTGTTCTTGAGGTCAGCAGATGAATTGGCCTTTGGTAAAGCATGTTTTAGGGATAATTGTTCCTTCTCTAGGCAATGATCCAGTTCGCAGTTCCAGTATGTTAAACAGCATACTCAGTTTTGCTAATGTATAGAGAGAATGAGGAAATACTTTAAAAAAATACATAATAAAAGACATTGTTGTGTGTTTTAAAAAAAGTAAACTTTAAAGAAAGAAATCATAAGACTGGGCTCTATAGTATAGGTTCCAGAACTATTGGATATGAAGTTATTTGAAAAAGTTAATGGAAAAGTGAAATTAAAAGATATGTTTATTTGGATGCAAAATTTTTTGAAATCCATATATCTGAAGGGATTTTTCCAAAAGTCCTCAAAGATATATAAAAAATATTTATGGATGTCTGATTTTTTTTTTGCACCAAAATAAGCTCATTTTGAAAATTTCATTTCCCAGGGCAAGTGTTAGGTGCATTGTTTGAGATGTTGTAGTGCCTGGTTCAAGTCCTGGCTCCTCTGCTTCCAATCAAATTTCTTGTCATGGAAGATAGCAGGTGATGATGGCTCAAGTACTTGGGTCCCTGCCATCCATGTGGGAGCTGTATTTGTTACAGGAAAATGGTGGCAGATAACATATCATTACCTCGGTTCTTTGTCTCACATGAAAGAAGAATTTCCAAACGGACAAACAGAGAGATTTAAAAGGCAAGATTTATTAGAGTCAGAGACCTCCAGCCAGAGGAGCATGGATGGGGGCTTCCAGGAGAAGAAAAAACCAAAATGATCCCTGGCAGTTGAGTTTTTAAGCACAGTTTTGATTGACATTCAGTTATAAGGCAGGGACGAAACTCTTCTTGTAATTCTTTATGCTGTCTGGCTTCCTCCTGAGAAAACAAAAGAGCCATCACAAGGGTGGGATACCTAATTGGTTTTCCAGTAAACTGGGAGCTCAGAAGGGTGGAGTCACCACTCCCTTGCTATTCTCATGATAAGACTGGAAGCTTCCAAGGAGTGGGCAGGCAGGCCCTTCTGACCTTGCTAAGGATAACTTTTGGGGGGAACATTTTCCACCCTCAATTTCCAGACTGCCCATTAACCCATTTTACTCCTCACATATTAAGTTGCAGGGTCCTGGCTTCATCCCCAGTCCAGACCTCGCTATTGTGGGCATTTGGGGACTGAATCAGCAGATTTGTCTGTTTTTCTACCTTTCAAGTAAAGTAGAAAATAAAGAAATAAAAATAAAAATTTAATTTGTCATGAATTTTTTCAAGTCTCCTCTTATTAACCAGATCACTGGAAATCTTAGCTTAGCCGTCTGTACCTCTCAACAGGTAGGTTAAATCCCTCTGCAAGCTTTTTTCTGGCTAGAACCCTATAATTCTGGTCTACTTGGGTTCTCCCCTTCCTCCTCAACTCTTCTTCCCTGCTTTTCCTCCTCCCTCTCACGTGCATGACTAACTTCTTTTTAAGTGGGAATGCTAATAATCTCTTTCTAACTTTGGCCACCATTCTCTTCTCCTCTTCTACTTGAATGCCCATAATAGTACCATCAGATTTATTGTAAAGACACCTACTTAAATTTTTTTCCACTTATTTACTTTATTTGAAAGTCAGAGAAAGGCGAGGATTGGGGCGGGGAGGGGGATCTCTCTTGTGCTGGTTTACTCCCCAAATGCCCATAACATCGAGACTGAAGCCAGGAGCTGAGAATTCAATCTGTGGCCCCCATGTGGTTGGCAGGACCCAGGTACTAGAGCTGTCAGCTGCTAGCTGCCAGGATATACATTGTAAGGCTGCCACAAAACACATCAAACACCAGAGTAAGGGAATGCATCTATTGGGGGAAGCCCAACAGACTGGCGGTAAAGGGAGAAGAAGAAAAAGAGGGAGATGGGGAGCATAAGAGAGAGATCCAGAGAGAGAGACAGAGAGATGGAGAGAAAAGAGACAGAGAGAAAGAGAGACACATGCTCAGGAACAGGTCCTTTTAAAACTTTGCGGGGTGTTGGGGGGTGGGTAGGTGGGCAGGGAAGTAGGAGGAGGGAATCCCATTAGGATGGAGGTGGAGCTGACACCAGTGGTTGGGCCATGTGGCTACCTGGCTTCCAGCAATGGTGGTGGTGGCAGGCCTAGACCCTAGGATGGTGTCGGGGTATAGATCGAACCATAGATAAGACTGCACCATTTTGCTAACATACATCAGTAGGAAACTGGGTTCAGGAGTAGAGGCAAAGACTGGAACCCACATACTCCAGTATGGAATGTAAGGATTCTAAGTGGCCTCTCAACCACTATGTCAAATGCCTACACCCACACCTGCTCTTTTATGTTAATTTTTATTTTCATTTACTTGAAACAGAGAATGAGAGATATCCTTCATTAGCTGGTTTACTCCCAAATTCCTGAAACAACCTGGGCTGGGTTAGGCTGTAACTAGGAGTGTGGAACTCCAGCTGGGTCTCCCATGTGGGCAGAAGGGGGTCTAAGCACTTGGGCCATCATCTACTGCCTCTCAGGATGCATTCACCTGAAGCCGCATTAGAAGTGGAGTGGTCTGTACTCAGACAGGCACTGTGATGTGGCATGCCGATGTTCCAAGTGGTGGCTTAACGTTTTGCACTACAAAGCCCACCTCCTCACTTACTTTTTAATGTTTTCTCTATTCAGAGTCATGATTTTTATCATTTTAATTCTACATGTGATATCCAGCCTCAAATAATTTCAATGATGGTGACTGTCCATCTTTGAGTCCTTGTTTTGCTAGACTTCTAGACTCTTAGCCTGAGAATGCTCTAAGCCAGAGGTTACCAACGTGCTGGAGACCTTTTGCTATTTCCAGTTCACAGCGGAAACTCACTGTGGTCCATCATCTAACTGCACTAGACAGAAAAGCAATTTTTTGCCTCTAAAGGTTAAATAGGTTTCTACACCACTGGTCATGGAGGTTTTTAAGGTGAATATTGACAGGATCTGCCAAGTTCATTGTGCCAAGTCCTTTCCCATCTTAAGCGTCTTTGCAGCTGTTCTTGTTAAGGGCCTGCTATTTTGCATGGTCCAGATGGGTTTCAACCTTTATACCTTCATTTGCATATCCCACTGAGGGGTTTTCCTATGTACCTCGTTTATCACCTTCACCCTATGTACTCCCTTCTTAGCACTTGTCACTCAACACTTGATTCTTTCTCTGCACTTCTGGGATTTAAGGATTTCCTATCACTTTTTCTGTGCTGTATTCTCACTTCCCAGGACCTCAACTGGGAGGTGATAAGTGCTCAGTGAATAGCTGTTAAATATATATATTTAGAAAAATACTGCAAAGTATAAATTTGGCAGGCAGGTGCACTAGGTTGGTAATATTAATAGGATTAGATGGAGGGTTCCTGCAGCCTCCATGAAGGTCCTGAGCAGAAGTAAACTACCGAGAAGAACATTTTTAAAAGCATGGTGACTGTGCAGGGTGAGGTTCTTTCTGTGTACTTCTGCTTTCATCTACCTCTGGAGGCATCTTCCAGAGACACCTTCCGAAGATGGAACAATAAATAAATGTCATGGTGGATGGTGGAGTCCTTTATCCATTCCACTTGAGATATGGGAGTTCTAAGTGCTGGTAGGAAACATGTTAGCCATTTGGAAATAGAGTGCTGTTGCTGAAAACTGAAGTTGGAGCTGGATTTATAGACTTTTCCATTCTTAAAACATTCTAGATTGCTTTGATTCTAATTATTATTGTTGTTAGCATTTTTCTCCTGACATTATTCCTTATATATTATACATGACTATAAAAGCTTGTTCTTATTTGAAAAGTCTTTGCATACTTGTGATTTGGATTTTCTTCCAGCCTGGCCTCAGGGGCCATGTTTTTAAAGTCTGCTGTTTCTTTGGGGCTGATTCTGCTGCCTCCTGAACAGCATACAAAGCAGGTTTTTTGAAATCTGCTCATCTACTATGGTTTACCAGTTATCTCTATCCTTGCGGCTCTGCTTGAACTTGATCCTTTTTTTGTTAACACCCAGCTATTTTTGCTTGTCATTTTATTATATGCACTTACCAGGTAAAGTTCAAATGATTAATGATGTCAGAACTGTAAAAGTGGGCTAGTTCAATTGTGCACTAGTTCAGTTGTGGAGATTTTGAGGGAGTATTAATTCCACTGGACCTATTGAGGTTTGCATTTAGGAAAATGGAGTGGCACATCTTAAAAATATATTTTTTAGATATCTATAAACTTCTCAGAGAAGTGTTAGATTCTGCAAAATTGACTTTAAAAATACCAAGGGAATGGTCCACTGTCACTATTCATGTATTCTGTCTACATCATCTCATTTATTCCTCAAAAAATAATTCCTTGAGGATAAATGTTTTCATTCCCAATTTAAAGATAAGAAGTTGAAGCACAAAATCTATCCTCTAAGTGCTAGGCTATTTTCTGCTTCTCTTTTCAAAACGTGATGGAGTCCCCAAACCCTTTGTTTTCCTGTGGCATATTATGAAATGCATCTACTAGCATAATGGGGAAAATGTCCTTGGGAGACAATGCAAGTGATGAGCTAACAGTACTTGGTCCACAATAACTACTCAAAATGTTACTCTTACTGTTAGCCATTCTCCTGTAAATCTCCCTCAGTGTCTAAAGTGTTAACAAAACTTGAATGGTTCTGATGGTAAGGGAGTGATGTGAATATTGTGTGTATGGTGAATAAAAGGACATTGAAAATATACTGGGTGGCCTGGCACTGCAGCATAGTGCGTAAAGCCACCGCCTGCAGTGCCAGCATCCCATATGGGTGCTGGTTCGAGTCCCAGCTGTTCCACTTCTGATCTAGCTCTCTGCTGTGGCCTGGGAAGGCAGTGGAGGATGGTCCAGGTCCTTGGGTCCCTGTACCCACTTGGGAGACCCGGGGTGGTGGTGGGGCTCTTGGCTCCTGGCTTCAGGCCAGCACAGCTCCGGTTGTTGCAGCCAGTTGGGGAGTGGACCAGCGGATGGAAGACCTCTCTCTCTCTCTTTTTCTCTCTCTCTCTCTCTCCCTCCCTCTCCTCTCTCTGTGTAACTCTAACTTTCAAATAAATAAATAAACTCAAAAAAAAATATATATTGGGATGCCAGGATGGCAGTATAACAACAGAACGATCTGAGTCATGCAGGGCAAAATAGATAGTAAAAAAGGAGAGAAGATACACACTGGAGATAGAGCCGTGGGAGATTCGTGTTGGGAAGCCCAAGAGACCAACAGAGGCTGCGCAGGTCCATGCTGAAAGAGCAAATAAGAAAGGGAAATGGCAGAGTCTTGGAACCAAGAGGTTGGCACCAGCCCCCAGTGGACCAGGTGAGATGGGAAATCATGGGGCCACAGAGCTGCAAATAGCAGTGGTGGGGAAAAAAGAGAAGGTATAGAGGAACAAACAGAGAGGTTTGGCAATCGGAAGGTGGAAATTGAATAAGTAATAAAGACCCTCCCAACAAAGAAAAGTCCAGGACCAGATGGCTTCACTGCCGAATTCTATAGACATTTAAAGACGAGCTAACTCCAATTCTTCTCAAGTTATTCAAAACAATTGAAAGTAGAGAATCCTCCCAAATTCTTTCTAAGAAGCCAGCATCATCTTAATCCCTAAACCTGGGAAAGACTCAACAGAGAAAGAGAACTGTAGACCAATTTCCCTGATGAACACAGAAGCAAAAGTCCTCAACAAAATTCTGGCCAGTCGTGTCCAACACATCATAAAGATCATTCATCTGGACCAAGTAGGATTTATCCCTTATATGCAGGGATGGTTCAACATCCAAAAATCAATCATTGTGATGCATTAACAAACTGAAGAACAAAAACCATATGATTATCTCAATAGATGTGGAGAAAGCATTTGATAAAATACAACACCCTTTCATGATGAAAGCTCTAAACAAATTGGTTATAGAAGGAACGTTTCCAAACACAATCAAGGCAATTTATGACAAATGCATGGCCAGCATCCTATTGAATGGGGAAAAGTTGGAAGCATTCCCACTGAGATTTGGAACCAGACAAGGATGCCCACTCTCAGCATTGCTATACAATATAGTCCTGGAAATTTTAGCCAGAGCCATTAGGTAAGAAAAAGAAATAAAAAGGATTCAAATTGGGAAAGAGGAACTCAAACTGTCCCTATTTGCAGATGACATGATTCCATATTTAGGGGAATCCATAAGACTCCACAGAGAGACTATTGGAACTCATGGAAGAGTTTGTTAAAGTAGCAGGATATAGAATCAATACACAAAAAACAACAGCCTTTGTACACACAGACAATACTATGGCTGAGAAAGAACTTCTAAGATCAATCCCATTCACAGTAGCTACAAAATAAATCAAATGCCTTGGAATAAATTTATCCAAGGACGTCAAAGATCTCTATGATGGAATTATAAAACATTAAGGAAAGAAATAGAAGATTCAAAAAAATGGAAAAAACTTCCATGTTCATGGATTGGAAGAATCAATATCATCAAAATGTCCATTCTTCCAAAAGCAATTTACAGATACAATGAAATACCATCAAAATACCAAAGACATTCTTCTTAGATTTAGAAAAAATGATGCTGAAATTCATATGGAAACACAGGAGACCTTGAATAGCTAAAGCAGTCTTACACAACAAAAACAAAGCCATAGGCATCACAATACCAGATTTCAAGACATACTACAAGGCAGTTATAATCAAAGTAGCCTGGTATTCATACAAAATTCGAAGGATAGACCAATGGAACAGAATCGAAATGCTAGAAACCAATCTAAGCATCTATAACCAACTTATATTTGACCAACAAGGAGCTAAAACCAATCCTTGGAGCAAGGACAGTCTCTTCAACAAATAGTGCTGGGAAAACTGGATTTCCATATGCTGAAGTATGAAGCATGATCACTACCTTACACCTTATTCAAAAATCCACTCAAAATGGATTAAAGACCTAAATCTATGACCTGATACCATCAAATTATTAAAGAGCACTGAGGAAACCCTGCAAGACATTGGCACAGGCAAAGAGTTCTTGGAAAAGACTCCAGAGACACAGGCAATCAAAGCCAAAATTAACAAATGAGATTACATTAAATTGAGAAGCTTCTGTATGGTGAAACAAACAGGAAAGTGAAGAGGCAACTGAAAGATTGGGAGAAATTACTTGCAAACTATGCAGCTGATAAAGGGTTAATAACCAGAGTATATAAAGAGATCAAGAAACTCCCCAACAACAAAACCAACAACCCATTTAAGAAATGGGCAAAGGACATTTTTCAAAAGAAGAAATCCAAGTGGACAACAAACGCATGAAAAAATATTCAAGATCACTAGCTGTCAGGGAAATGCAAATCAAAACCACAATGAGGTTTCACCTCACCCCAATTAGAATGGCTTTCCTACAGAAATCAACAAGCAACAAATGTGGTGAAGATGTAGAGGAAAAGGTACACTAATCCACTGTTGGTGGGATTGCAAACTGGTAAAGCCACTATGGAAGACAGTTTGGAGATACCTCAGAAATCTGCATACCTCAGAAATTTCCAGAAGTCTTACCATATGACTCATGCATCACATTCCTTGGAATTTACTCAATGGAAAAAAAAATTTTTTTTGACAGAGTTAGACAGTGAGAGAGAGAGAGAGACAGGGAGAAAGGTCTTCCCTCTACTGGTTCACCCCCCAAATTGCCACTATTGCTGGCACGCTGCACCAATCCGAAGCCAGGAGCCACGTGCTTCCTCCTGGTCTCCCATGCGGATGCAGGGCCCAAGCACTTGGGCCATCCTCCACTGCCTTCCTGGGCCACAGCAGAGAGCTGGACTGGAAGAGAAGCAACCGGGACAGAATCCGGCACCCCAACTGGGACTAGAACTCAGGGTACCAGCGCCACAGGCAGGGCATTAGCCAAATGAGCCACGGCACTGGCCCCAATGGAAATTTAATCAGCAAATAGAATAGTTATCTGCACCCACCTGTTTATTGAAGCTCAATTCACAATACCTAAGACATGGAATCAACCTAAATGCCAATTAACTGAACAATGGTTAAAGAAATTGTGGGATATGTACTCTATGGAATACTACACAAGGTTTTAAAAAAATAAAATCTGGTCATTTTCAACAAAATGAATGATCATACTAAGTGAAATAAGACAGTCTCAAAGGGAGAAATACCATATGTTCTCTGTGATCTGTGATAGCTAATAGAGCGCCCAAAAGGAAATCTATAGAAGTGAAATTGACACTTTAGAAGCAATGACTTGAACAGCACTGATCTTGACTGTCAAGGAATTTTTTTTTCTTCTTAATACTATTGGTTGAATTATTTACTTAACATGGAGTTAATCATATGTATATAAAGTCAATTGAAAATAGATCCCAGTAAAAAATAAGAGTGGGAATTAGAGAGGTAGGAGGAAGTTGGTAACTGAAAGCTTTATAGTTCTGCATACATTCAAGATGAAGTGTCTGGTAATAATAATAGATAGAATTAAAAAGGAGAGAATGTTCCAATATGGGAAGTAGTCCACACAGCTGACTCATAGAATAATTGCTCTAAATAGCACTCTGACCTCAGAATCAGCCCTTAAGGCATTCTGGTCTGGCTGAAAAGCCCATGAAAACATTTCAGGCATGGAAAGCCAAGACACTGTGACACACAAAAAAATGTCCTACATGAAGAATCTTTGTGAGTGAGACCCCAGTGGAAGGAAGGGGCCATCAAAGAAGAATGTACTTTTCTCTGAAGGGAAGAAAGAACTTCCACTTTGTTTATGGCTTTGTCTAAATACTGGTAGAGATTGTAGATTCAAAAGACTTCCGTAGCCTTGGCAGTTCATGCCAAGAGCCTTAGGTGATCACTAATCATACAGAAGGGTGTTAATTGTTAAATTAACAACAGGAGTCACTGTGCACTTGCTCCACATGTTGGCTCTCTGTCTCATTGAGTTGTACTATGAGAATTAACTGTAAAACTTGTTCCCAAACAGTTTTCTGTGTGTGTGTTTGTGTGTGTGAGCAAATTATTGAAATCTTTTCTTAGTATAGAGTTGATCTTCTGTGCATAAAGTTAATTGAAAATGAAAAAAAAAAAAAAACAACGAAAATGTACCTAGTCATGGGAAGGCAGCTAAGGAAACATATGTCCTATCGGAATGGCTTCTGTTAGTGACACTATCTTCTAGATTCTCAGATGAAAGATTTTCCTGAAACTAGGCATTAATGAAACTGATGGAAGCCATTCAGCACAGTGTGATTTTTTTTGAAACCTTGTGATTTGAGATGCATACTCTTAAGAACTCAGTAATGCAGCCAGCTGGACGTTCTCTTCAATGTCAAATGGAACCAGCTGTAAGCAGTGATCAATCTGGCTTTGTCCTATAAACTCTGCCATGTCTAGAGTGTTGCAGAACCATCATTAACCTTTTGTAAAATCAGTTGAGTAGCATTGAGGCCTCATAAAAAAAATTATGACTTAATTCCAAGGTAAATTTACCGGGAAGGTATTAAAAGAAAAGTAGATCTCTGTGTACCCCCTAAAAGAGCATTATTTGAACTTGAGGGGTAATTCACAGTCAATTTTTATAATGATTGTAATAGAGCTTAAAAATATCTTACAAATCCTATAAAAATTTTGAATCAAAGGAGAAAGAAGTTGTAATTTGCCTTTCAGGAAGAAACATGCCTGTGTTTATCTATTGGTATATGCTGCTTTTTTCTTTTAAAATAATTTTAAAAAGTGACCTAAATGAAAGATGTCTGTGAGTGAGATCCCAGCGGGAAGAACGGACCATCAAAGAAGGCAGTACCTTTCTCTGAAGGGAGTTGAGAACTTCCACTTTGACTATGGCTTTGTTTAAATAACATCGGCATTGGTGAACTCAAGAGGCTTCCATAGCCTTGGCAGCTCATGACAAGAGCCTCGGGTGATTACTGATGTCATAAATAAGAGTGTCAATTGTTAAATCAACAGCAGGAGTCACTGTGCACTTACTCCCCATATAGGACCTCTGTCCTTAATGTGTTGTACTATGAATTAACGGTAAAACTACTACTAAAACAGTACTCTATACTTTGTGTGTCTGTGTGGGTGCAAACTGTTGAAATCTTTACTTAGTAAATACTAAGTAGATCTTCTGTATATAAATATAATTGAAAATGAATCTTGATGCATAATGGGATGGGAGAGGGAGTGGGAAATGGGATGCTTGCAGGTGGGAGGGTGGTTATGGGGGGAAAAGCTGCTATAATTCAAAAGTTGTGCTTTAGACATTTATATTTATTAAATAAAGGTTAAAAAAACTTGAATCAAAAATCTTATTTCTTTCTTCATCTTTCCTTACTAAGAATAACCAGTTTATGGAAGATTTAGTTAGGATGTTAGAGACCTGCCTAGATGAAATCAGAAAAGTGTGTGTGTGGGGAGCAATCCGGACCAGACTAAGTTACTCGAATTAGGACTTATTCTATGCATCTGCTCTCCCACAATATGGCGCTGGGAGAGAAGTAAACAGCTTCCGCACAGCTGCCTCCAGTTCAACCAATTAACTGTAGGACTTGCTCCTGATTGGAGAGCAGCGTACTCGGCGTGTGGGCAGCCGAGTTGGGATTGGCAGAGAAGGACTATAAAGGAGGAGAGAGACGGCATGCACCAGGAACATCTATGGGGAACATCTAAGGGAACCCGTGCAGTCCCCGAGAAGAGCCGGCCGGCGGTGTGCCGCTCCCCTGCGGAAGTGGGGAATGTGGCCAGGGGGAACTGCCCTTCCACGGAGGTGGAAGGGATAGTAGCCAACCCGGGAAGAACCAGCAGAAAACCCGGGGAGGGCCGAGCAGACGAAAGAACAGCGCAGGGTCCTGTGTCGTTCCTCCACGAAGAGGGGGAGCGGCATGTGTGGGTCCATTTTTATATATTTTAATATAAAACATAGATACGTGTATATATATATGTAGACTTTTTTTTTATAGAGACATAGACTGGAAAGCAAGAGCAAGCTCTTATCTGCTGATTCACATTGAGCTGAAGCTGGGAGCTGGGACTCAACCCAGATTTCCCATGTGTGTGGCAGTAACCCGACTGCCTGAGCACTCACTTCTGCCTTGTGGGGTCTTCAGCAGGAAGCTGGAGTTTGGAGCTGGGAATTGAATGTGAGACGTGAATGTCTTAACCACTGGGCTAAACACCTGTCCTTAGATTTTGCTTTTTTAGAGCACCTTTTTAAAAAGATGTATGTATGTATGTATGTATGTATGTATTTGAAAGGCAAAATTACAGAGACCAATGGCTGGAGCTGGGTTGATCTGAAGCCAGGAGCCAGGAGCTGCTTCCAAGTCTCCCACAAGGCTGCAGGGCCCCAAGTACTTGGACCATCTGCTGCTGCTTTCCTAGACACATTAGCAGGGAACTAGACCAGAAGTGGAGCAGCCAAGACTCAAACTGGTGTCCATATGGGATGCTGGCAGCAGGCAGCTATGCCACAGCACTGGCCCCTAGAGCAATTTTTGTAGCAAAATTGAGCAGACAGTGTAGCTGTTTGTCAAACACACCCTTCTCCTAACAGCAGCACCACTGCCATAACCACACACACACACACACACACACAGCCTCCTTGACTATAATGATCTTTCGATGAACTTAACACTGATGTATCATAATCGCCCAACAAGTACTGTAGTTCATGTTGGGGTTCATTCTGAATGCTATACAACATTGTGTGGGTTTTGACAGATGTAATGATACCGTACAGAATAGTTTCACTGCCATAAAATCTTCTGCGTTCTGCTGTTCATTCTTTCCCCAACCCATTGGAGCCATGATCTTACTGTCTCCATAGGTCTTGCCTTCTCGAGAATGTCGTCCAGGTGGAATTAGAGTGTCTGTGGCTTTGTAGATTGGCTTCTTTCAGTTAATAATAAGCGCTAAAGCTCCCTTCATGTCTTAATGGCTTGATAGCTGATTTTTTGCTAGCACTGAATAATTTTCCATTGTCTGCATGCATATACCATGGTTTATTTGTTCACCAACTGAAGGACATCTTGCTTGCTTTCAAGTTTTGGCAATTGTGAAAAAAAAATTGCTATCAACATTTATGTGCAGATTTCTACTTGGAGATCTTAATGTTTACATTTACTACTTTTTAAAATTTTCAGATTTCTTTTTTTTTAAACAAAGATTTATTTATTTATTTGAAAGGCAGAGTTACAGAGAGGCAGAGGCAGAGAGAGAAAGAGGTCTTCCATCCGATGGTTCTCTCCCCAAATGGCCACAACATCTGGAGCTGGGCTGATCCAAAGCCAGGAGCCAGGAGCTTCTTCCAGGTCTCCCATGCAGCTGCAGGGGTCCAAGGAAGTGGGCCATCTTCTACTGCTTTCCTAGGCACATTGGCAGAGAGCTGTATCCGAAGTGTAGCCAGGATTCAAATCAGTGCCCATATGGGATGCTGGCACTGCAGGCTGCAGCTTTACTCACTACACCACAGCCCTGGCCCCAAATATCAGATTTCTTGATTATTGAAATAGTACTATGAGAATTATAGTAGAACCTTAAGAGGATGGATTGTCTTGGATATGTAGATTGGAGGAGATATATTTTGATGTGACTATTGCAGTATGTGGTTTTCCAGTTGATTGGAGTTCACGGTAAGTGCACTTTTGGTGCCTTTAGTGTTGGCTTGAGAAGATGGACTTCCATACTGAGACCCATAGGAGCCATGACAGATTTCTGTAGCTGGGAAGTGATCAAGGCGTATCTCTCAATTATTTAAGCGGCTTGTTTAGCCTTCCCTTGACCTTGCCTATTTCTAGCTAATTGACTTAATAAAATAATATTTATTGAGCATTACTCCACTATTTTAATTTTTTACCAATTTAGATTCACTTTCCCTGTAGTTGATCCAAGTTAATAAGATTTTCCTATAATGGAAAAAGGAAATATTGTAATACAAGATCTTCTGCTTTGAGATTACAAGTCATTTTCTGCATAAAGTAAAATTCGACAGAATAGAAAACCATTCTTTTTGACATTTTAGGGGGTCTGCAGGTTGTAATAGCACTGAACCAGAATTAATCTTTTAAAAAATCTTTTTGTTCAGTCTCCCTTTGCTCATCCACTTGAGCAAACAGCTTTAAACTTCACTTAGTCCAAGAAATATTAGATGGAAGGAAGAACGTTGTACCCTCATGTAAGGGCAACTAAGTGAGCACGAACCTGTGAATATTTTAAAATAGAGACGAAAACTTATCAAGAGAAAGCAAGGCAGCCTCAGCTTCACCTCAGAACTTGGGAGAAATGCAAATTCCCATACTCTACTTGTGAAGCTATGTGGGTGGGGCTTGTTGTGAGAACTGCTCACCTGGCGGAACTCGAAATTGAGATGAGGAGGGGCATTATGGCTTCTACACCAAAAGAGGAGCAGAATTGCACTCTACTGTTTACTGTACCCTCATGAGTGGATTAATGCCAATTATCAAAGGGTGGTTTTTTTTTTTTTGGACAGGCAGAGTGGACAGTGAGAGAGAGAGACAGAGAGAGAGGCCTTCCTTTGCCGTTGGTTCACCCTCCAATGGCCGCCGCGGCCAGCGCACTGTGGCCGGCACACTGCGCTGATCCGAAGGCAGGAGCCAGGTGCTTTTCCTGGTCTCCCATGGGGTGCAGGGCCCAAGCACCTGGGCCATCCTCCACTGCACTCCCTGGCCACAGCAGAGGGCTGGCTTGGAAGAGGGGCAACCGGGACAGAATCCGGCGCCCCGACCGGGACTAGAACCCGGTGTGCCAGCACCGCAAGGCGGAGGATTAGCCTAGTGAGCCACGGCGCCGGCCATCAAAGGGTTTAAGTTGCCAATTTGCACCTTTCTCTGTCTCACCCATGTGGCCTTGCAGAGAGAAGGCCTTCACTAGATGCCTTGAAACTGGGAGTCAAATAATTAAATTATCAGTTACTGTGTCTGGGGTATCCTGTTAGAGCAGCATGGAACACACTAAGGTACTCAGTAATGGGAATTTTACAAATACAGCTTTATAGATTATATTATGCAAATGTAGTCTGTATCTCAATCCTGGGAAGTATGCTAATATATAATATTGGAGTATCTTTATAGGTGAGAATAAAGAGTGGTTTACTACTCTTAAAGTACTGTAGCAAAGCTTAATTGCACACCTGTCTTCTTTTATACTCTGGTCTCTGACTCTTTTCAGGCCATCACTATATATAGTTTTTCCCCTTCCATGGCTCCTTTCATGCCTCTCCCTCTGCTTTTCCCAGCCCCCCTGAATAGGGCAGGTGTTTGCTGTCCTATGTCCTGGTAGGGGCTGGGTGATCTCAAAGCAGAGTAGGAAAGGTAAGAAACCTAGTTTTCCATTGCCCTTGATTCTCTTAACATATTTTGTGACCCTGAGTCTGTCTCTTGGCATGTTGGTAGATCACCTTTTTTTTTGCAAAATGAGGAGTTGAATGTATTTTCTAGGGCTTTTTTTCCCCTAAATTTCATCTGGATCCAGCACTTAGAGGCAGTTGGTCAAACTAGGTATCCTGTTCAAGTCCATTCTGATTCAGTATTGAGCAGAATTTGATATTAGAAATGTTAGATTCTTTCTTGTGGTTAGGATGGAGGCAAAACTTTCTAGTAGGGATGTAATGAAGTGAAATCATGGATGTTAAGTCCTTAGCAGAGTGACTGACAGACCTTGAAAATGTTCAATACATGATAGTTCCTCAATTCCCAAGAGCAAAACAACCTCGTTTCTGATCCTGGCAATTTCTTTTTTTTTTTTTAACTTTTATTTAATGAATATAAATTTCCAAAGTACGATTTATGGATTACAATGGCTTCCCCCACATACCGTCCCTCCCACCCACTACCCTCCCCTTTCCCACTCCCTCTCCCCTTCCATTCACATCAAGATTCATTTTCGATTATCTTAATATACAGAAGATCAGCTTAGTATACATTAAGTAAGTATTTCAACAGTTTGCTCCCACACAGAAACATAAAGTGAAAAATAATAGATGATTTTTTTTTAAATGATGATGAAATCAGATCAGACCTATTGTCATGTTTAATCCCAGTGAGAGTCAAGTTGGGAGTTGATAATTTCTTTTCTTTTCTTTTTTTTTTTTTTACAGAGGATCAGTTTAGTATACATTAAGTAAAGATTTCAACAGTTTGCACCCCTATAGAAACACAAAGTGAAATATATTGTTTGAGTACTCGTTATAGCATTAAATCTCAATACACAGCACATTAAGGACAGAGATCCTACATGAGGAGTAAGTGCACAGTGACTCCTGTTGTTGACTTTACCAATTGACACTCCTGTCTATGGCATCAGTAGTCTCCCTATGCTCCAGTCATGAGTTTCCAAGGCTATGGAAGCCCTCTGAGTTCTCTGATTCTTATCTTGTTTAGACAAGGTCATAGTCAAAGTGGAGGTTCTCTCCTCCCTTCAGAGAAAGGTACCTCCTTCTTTGAAGACCTGTTCTTTCCACTGGGATCTCACTCGCAGAGATCTTTTGCCAGAGTGTCTTGGCTTTCCATGCCTGAAATACTCTCATGGGCTTTTCAGCCAGATCCGAATGCCTTTAGGTCTGATTCTGAGGCCAGAGTGCTATTTAGGACATCTGCCATTCTATGAGTCTGCTGAGTATCTCACTTCCCATGTTGTGATCCTGGCAATTTCTTTCCATGAATTTATTATTTTATTTTATTTTTATTTATTTATTTATTTGACAGGCAGAGTGGACAGTGAGAGAGAGAGAGAGACAGAGAGAAAGGTCTTCCTTTTGCCGTTGGTTCACCCTCCAATGGCCGCCGTGGCTGGCACGCTGCGGCCAGCGCACCACACTGATCTGAAGGCAGGAGCCAGGTGCTTCTCCTGGTCTCCCATGGGGTGCAGGGCCCAAGCACTTGGGCCATCCTCCACTGCACTCCCTGGCCACAGCAGAGAGCTGGCCTGGAAGAGGGGCAACTGGGACAGAATCCGGCGCCCCACCCGGGACTAGAACCTGGTGTGCAGGCGCCGTAAGGCAGAGTATTAGCCTATTGAGCCACAGCGCCGGCCTCTTTTCATGAATTTAAACAGGTTACTATTTTAATTTTCCTCTTGAGGAGGGAATAAGAGGTGTTACATTTGTATTAAAATATTAATTAAAACTTCACATTAAAATTTTGTGACAGAGGAAGGGAATAGGGCAACATGGCCACATAAAATAGAGCAAACAGGGCATTTTGTTTGCAAAAAATCTTCTCTATTGATAGCTTTTGTGATAATAGGTTGAAAAATATGTGTGTAATTTAAGTTATAAAAGGAATTTAAGGTAGTACTCCAGTAAGTACAGTGTAGACATGAGATAAATAGTAACTTTAATATCCTGGTTTGACAAAATAAAGTTTCTAGTGGAATAAATAGTAAATTTATTTTGTAAACTTTTGGGTAAAATTCAAGAGTTACTTATTTCCTAATTTCTCTCGCAAGTTTTCCTTTTATATGGAGAAAATTCTTTCACTTCTCATTTGAAATGTTCTTACTGTTCTTTTTTCTGAACAAAGTCAGGTACTTTTGTGGACCTTCTATAGTAAGATATGTATTTTTCCCAATGCACATTGTTCCATTTCCTAAACTGGTTTGGTGGTCCAACAGTGACATTTATCCCCATCATGACATTTCTAAATTATAGGTCATTTCTCTGAATGTTAAACATATTACCTAAGCTCTTGAAAACTATACAATCTATAACTGGCTGTTGTAACATTTAATAAAATGTAGACTTGCCTCACTCTGATGTGTTAGTGAAGACTTAAGTGTACTGTCCTCTGCTGTTTTGAGTTAAGAGAGGTCAGTGTTGAAGTACACCTGGGTCGAATGTGGGGCGGATCTGGTTGTATACTCAGACCCAGCCCTAAGCTCCCTTCCTGCTAGTCATCTTCCAGACCACCGTTTTCATGTTCCCTACGAAGTCATCTGTCAAATGGTTGTACTGTCGTTTTCTCCTGAGGACAAGAACCTCTCTTAGTTTCCTCTGATAAGGGGATCTGTGGTTCATTACCTCAAGAGTGAAGGCCAGGTACCTTTCTGTGAGTTGTGAACCAATGAACTGCTAAGCGAGCACTTTGAGAATCCACCCCGGTGAAGACTTCTCCCGGGACTGTAAGACAGCTTGCCCACCATCCCCTTCCCACTGCTCCTTTCCACTTTGCCGAGCTTGATGGAAGCTGACAGTCACCGTCTTCAGCTTCTGCAAGCGGGCCTTATTTTCATCAGATAATGATTACCAAAATAACTTGACTTTATAAGATAAATCAATGGATGATTATTCACATTGCTGATATTTTATTTTAGGGGGTGGATGAATGGGGGTTATTACCCAATAGTTCACTCTACGGGTTCTTCTAGAAGCAAGTTGCTGAGGGGCCAGTGTTGTGGCGCATTTTTTAGTCCTGGCTGATCCAGTTCTGATCTAGCTCCCTGCTAATGCATCTGGGAAAGCAGCAGAAGATGGCCCATGTGGGAGACCTGGATAGAATTCCAAGCTCCTTGGCTTTGGCCTGGCCCAGCCCTGTCCATTGTGGTCATTTGGAGAGTGAGGCAGCAGGTGGAAGATCTTCACTTTCACTCTTTCTGTCTTTCCCTGGCTCTGTGTAACCCTGCCTTTGAAATAAATAAAATTAAGCCTTAACAAAGAGCAAGCTTCCCTGCTGCATTTAAATGATATTTGACAGGGTCAGCGCTGTGGCTCACTTGGTTACTCCTCCACCTGCGGTGCTGGCTTCCCATATGGGCACCGGGTTCTAGTCCCAGTTGCTCCTCTTCCAGTCCAGCTCTCTGCTGTGGCCCGGGAGGGCAGTGGAGGATGGCCCAAGTGCTTGGGCACCTGCACCCGCATGGAAGACCAGGAAGAAGCACCTGGCTCCTGGCTTCGGTTTGGCATAGCGCTGGCCGTAGCGGCCATTTGGGGAGTGAACCAACGGCAAAAGGAAGATCTTTCTCTCTGTCTCTCTCTCACTGTCTGTTACTCTACCAGTCAAATATAAAAAATAAAATAAATGATATTTGACATGTACAAATTTAAATTACACTTAACAGGGTGAGGACAAGCAAAATTCTGGAGTCTAAAAACCCCAGAAAGCTTAGAATCCCAGCTTGCTTGCTGACTGGGTGTGTGATCATGAGCAAGTTATTTAACTTCTTGCAGGCTCAGTTTCCTTACTGGCAAACCAGAGATCACAGTGTCCTTCTTTGAATGTGTTTGTAAGCTTGAAAAGAATCCCATGGAGTAAAGCCTCCAGTCCTGCTCAATGCTGTTTCTTTTACTCTCCAGCTCGGTCTGATTGACTGTTAGGAGGGTCTGAAGGAAGTCGCCCCAGGAGTTACCTGGTACTGGATAATGATAGTGGTGTGGATGTCATCTTCCTAATCTTTGCCTTGACTTTTCTTTTTCTCCAGGCAGCAGAGAGTAGAGAGGGAGGAAAGAGTATGCCTTTTAATTACTGAGTCTGAAATTCTTGGAATAAGCGTAGTCTATTTCCTCAGGATCAGACTAGAAGGCGTCATTTTATTGCAGAAGAGCCAAGACTTGTCCCAGATGGATGTGGGCTTCAGCAAAGCCTCCTTAGCTGAAAGAATGAAGGATTTGGACTGTGTTCAGCATCTGTGCTTCACCAGGCCACTCTTTATCCTTTCAGCGAGTCCTGTGTGTCTGTCCTCTGTCAGGGTGCGTGGACACGACACTGATTCAGGGCTAACTGGGGAGATTAGAAGTGCTCGCCTGGCGCTGTCAGCTAAAGCTGAACCAGTGTCTGTGTCCTCCGACCCCTCTACTCAGAGAGGTTTACCCTTTGCCCTGCTGTTCACTCTAATAGGCAGAAAAGCTCAGCTCACCCCAGCTTTTATACCGGGGTCAGCTCCAGAAATAGCTGCTTTAGCAGAGGCAATAGACACCACACAAATCCGACAGACGCTTAGTGTACAGCAGCTGCTTTTAGGCCTTGGGACAAGAGAGAGTGGTTTATCTTTACTACAAACCACTGCCAATACCACTCTGATTTACTATAGAGTTCATGATTCTAGAAGGCCAAGCCCTAGATTACAACTTCACTCAGATGCTTTCCAAGTTGGAGTGCTTAGTGCTGGTCTTTGTTTTAACCCAGAATTATAATCCATACAGACCTAAAGGTACGCTGGTAGGTGAGACAGCTCCCAGTATGGGTGGGGAAGATCTTTCTTAATAGTCATGGCATGGCAGAAGTCTGCTTTTAAAATTGTGCCTTGGAGCCTAGAAATCTAATGTGTGCCACCTTAGACTTCAAAAACCATGTGAACTTCAACTGGTGGCATCATGAATTACTTTCTCCTGTATTCCTGTCTCCCCAGGTAGTAGATATTACTGGGTGCTTGAGTTACATATCTTTCTCTTCTAAGATTTAACCTGGGGATTATTATATATGCATCTATTAACCCAGAGTTCATTAGTTGTTGAATGAATATATGAATGACCAAGCAATTCAATGAATGAATGAATGAACAGAGGTGTGAATTTCGGTGGGGTGCTTTTCTCTATGTTTTTGTGCAGAGACCTAACAGCATTTGAACAAATCACTCTTGGAAGTTCATTTTTCTTACCAGCTTCTCCAGCATTCCTATCAACCCCAGCGTTCACCAAGATACATTTTGGTGATGCATTACTCTTCTCTTTATGATTCTCTGTGTCCCCTTCTACCTTGATAATGAGGCAATTAAATGGCCAAACCATTACATTGTTAGTATGGAACGAAGGTGTAATTTCTCTTTTATTTATCAAAACCCAAGGAATAAAAATAAAATTTTGTCAGCCAGCTCTTTTTCTGAATTGTATTTTGATTAAGAAGAAATTAAACTCTGTAAGATCAGTTGAGTGTTGGTATTAATGCTACTGACAGATCTTTGCATCCTGCAGGGATATTTGTTGCTATAATAATAAAAGCAGTACAGATAATTTTGCCATATAAAAATTTTGTAAAAGAATGGCTCAAAATCACATGTGCAATACCTTATAACATTTTAGTTTTTATTACATATTGACAGATTATAATTGTGTAAATTTATGGAATTCAAAATGGTGTTATGATTTAGGAATACAATGTGAAATAATTGAATCAAACTAGTACATGTATCTGTCACCTCAAATACTTGACACTTTTTGTTGTGAAAACATTGGGATTTACTGTTAGCAATTTTGAGATGTACAGTACTGTATTATTAACCATATTCATTGTAAAGTGTAATACAAATGAAAAAAGAAAGAATACCATATTCCTCCTGAGATTTTGTACCCTATGACCAGCATTCCCCTTTTCTCTTGCCCCATAGCCTCTCTCACCACCATTCTGCTTTCAGCTTCTATGTATTTGATTGTTTGAGATTCCACATGTAAGTGAGCACGTGTGTTCTTTGTCTTTCTATGTCTGGCTTATTTCACCTACTATAACGTTCTCCAGTTCCATCCATTTTGTTGTAAATGGCAGAACTTTCTTCTTTTAAAAGGATGAATAGTATTCCATTGTGTGTATATACTGTATTTTTTTTTTTTTTTGACAGGCAGAGTGGACAGTGAGAGAGAGAGACAGAGAGAAAGGTCTTCCTTTGCCCTTGGTTCACCCTCCAATGGCCGCCACGGCCGGCGTGCTGCTGCCGGCGCACCGCACTGATCCGATGGCAGGAGCCAGGTACTTATCCTGGTCTCCCATGGGGTGCAGGGCCCAAGCACCTGGGCCATCCTCCACTGCACTCCCTGGCCACAGCAGAGAGCTGTCCTGGAAGAGGGGCAACCGGGACAGAATCCGGTGCCCCAACCGGGACTAGAACCCGGTGTGCCGGCGCCGCAAGGCAGAGGATTAGCCTAGTGAGCCACGGCGCCGGCCCTATACTGTATTTTCTTTATCCCTTTTTTCTGATGGACACTTAGGTTGATTCTGTAACTCAGATAATGGAAGTGCAGACATCTGTTTGATAGACTTATTTCAAAACGTTTGAGTGCATACTCAGGGGAGGTATTGCTAGATCATACAATAATTCTGTCTTTATTTTTATTTTTTGTGGAACCCCCATGCAGTTTTCCAAAATGGCCGTACTGGGGCCAGTATTGTGGTGCAGCAGGTTAAGCAGCCATCTGTGACACTGGCATCCCATAGAGGCTGCTCCACTTCTGATCCAGCTTCCTGCTAATGTGCTTGGGAAGGCAGTGGAGGCTAGTTCAAGTATTTGGACCCCTGCCACTCATGTGCGTGACTAGGGTAGAGTTCCTTGGCTCCTGGCTTCAGCCTGGCCCAGACCTGGCCGTTGTGGCCATTTGGGGCAAACAAGCTGTTGAAAGATTTCTCTCCACTATTCTCTCTCTCTCTCTCTCTCTCTCTCTCTGCCTTTCAAATAAATAAATAAATAAATAAATAAATAAATCTTTTTTGAAAAATTACTATACTGATATGCTTTCTTACCAACAATGTACAAGGTTCCCTTTTCTCAATACTTTTTTTTTTCTGATAAAAGCCATTCTGACAGGTGTGATGTAATGTCTCATTGTGGCTTTAATTTGCTTTTCCCTAATAATTACTCATGTTTTTCCTATATTTTTAAAATTTATCTGTTTCATATATCTGTTTGCCATTTGTATATCTTCTTGTAAGAAATGTCTCTTTCAGTTCCTTTACCTATATTTTTCACTATTTTAAAATTCATTTTAAAAATTTATTTGAAAGGCAGAGAGAGAAAGAGACATACAAGGCAAGAGAACTCCCATCTAATGATTAATTCTCCAAATGCCTGCAATGGGCTGAGCTGGCCAGGGCCAAAGCCAGGAGCAAGGAACACAACTCAGGCCTCCCATGTGGGTGGCCAGGAACTCAGTTATTTGCACCATCACCACTGCCTCCCAGGATCTGTGTGAGCCAGAGCCAGAGCGAAAACCCCATCACTCTGATAGAATCCATGTGAGTCTTAACTGCTAGGCTAAATGCCTGCCCCCTTTTCTCATTTCTAATTGACGTTTTGTTGTCTTACTGTTGAAGCGCAGTTTGTACTTTAGTTTTTTAAATATTTATTTAGGGGCTGGTGCTGTGGTGTAGTAGGCTAAGCCTCTGCTTTGTGGTACCAGCATCCCTTATGTGTGCTGGTTCGTGTCCCACCTGCCCCTCTTCCAATTCAGCTGTCTGCTTATGGCCTGGGAAAGCAGGGGAGAATGGCCCAAGTGCTTAGACCCCTGGACCCGTGTGGGAGACCCAGAGGAGCTCCTGGCTTCTGGCTTTGGATCAGCTCAGCTCTGGCCATTGCAGTCATTTGGGGAGTAAACCAGCTGAGGGAAGACCTTTCTTTCTGTCTCTCCCTCTGTTTGTAACTCTACATCTGAAAGTCACAGAGAGAGAAGAGAGAGAGACAGAGAGAGATCTTCTATCTGCTGGTTCCCTCCTCAGATCATCACAGTGGCCACAGTTGGGCCAGGCCAAAGTCAGGAGCCAAGAGCTTCTTCCAGGTCTCCCACGTGAGCAGGTAGCAGGGGCCCAGGCATTTTGGCCATCTTCCGCTGCTTTTCCTAGGCCATTTGCAGGGAGCTGGATGGGAAGTGGATCAGCCAGGGCATGAACCCATGCCCCCATATGGGTTGCCAGCATTGCAGGTGATGGCTTTACCTGCTGTACTACAACACCAGCTCCCACAGTTGTTCTCAATAGCGATCAATCATAAACTATAGAATTGTCGCTTACAAAGTTGTGTGTTTTTTTTTAAAGATTTTGTTTATTTTATTTGACAGGTAAGTTACAGACAGTGAGAGGGAGAGACAGAGAGAAAGGTCTTCCTTCCATTGGTTCACTCCCCAGATGGCTGCAATGGCCGGAGCTACGCCGATCCGAAGCCAGGAGCCAGGTGCTTCTTCCTGGTATCCCATATGTGTGCAGGGGCCCAAGGACTTGGGCCGTCTTCTACTGCTTTCCCAGGGCAAAGCAGAGAGCTACATTGGAAGAGGAGCAGCCCGGACTAGAACCAGCACCCATATGGGATGCCAGTGCCACAGGCAGAGGATTAACTTACTGCGCCACAGCACTGGCCCCACAAAGTTGTATTTAAAATAGGTCGTTTTAAACCACTTCTAATTCATTTTGGAGATGAATGAATGATCTTTTATTCCTGTCTAAAAGAGTCTTTACTTTCATTATTCTCAAAGGAAGACTAATATTTACATTGAGGTTATCCTTATTGGAGGGAATGAACGAAAGCTGAATGTCTCTTGACAGTTTGTAACAATTACCTTTGCGACCCAAAGTCTCATTAAAAAAATTTCATATTTGTAATCCAGTAGATAATTTTAATAATTTTAAAATTTCTCCATTTTTTAAAATAAAACTTTAAGGTACTATGGTTTTTCCAACTCATTTCTCCCACCCACTCATTTACGTATTTGCTTAGTATTTTAGAGTGTGGTGATTTCCATGTCAGTACACAATCATGAGTCTTGTTAGCTTATGTGGTGGTGTCAGATTGGATATACATCTTCCTTATTTAGGCATTTAATGATAATCGGTCTTCATTTCTTCCAGAAGAAGTTCTTGGTGGTGTAATAGGGAAGAAAGTTACAGTTAGAGTAACTTGCATTTCGTTTCCAATAGCTACCTTTTAACCAAAGCAGAATCATCATCAAAACAAGAATTGCTCATGAAACTTGGGGCATTTAACTTCTTTCCATCAAATTAGTTCAGTTTACTGACAGTCAGCAGTGCTCAGTTTGGAATAAGAGTGGGAATTAAATATTGAGGAATGCAGTATACATAGTAAAGAAATGCAATTAAAAGTAACAAAGAGGTACTGTTTTTTTCCACTTATGAAGTTAATAAGGATTTGTAAAAACGAAACTACTGACTTGGAGAATACAACCAGTCACTTAAACACATCACTGGAAAGTTTCTGTATAATGTTTTTCAGGATTCATCAAGATTGTTAATGCCTTTGGGGCAGGCATTGGGCATGGTGGTTAAGATGCCACTTGGGACATCTACATCACATATTGGGGTGCCTGGATTTGAGTCCTGGCTCCACTTCTGATTCCAGTTTCTTGCTGATACACATTGTAGGAGGCAGGTGATGGCTCAAGTATCTGGCACCCTGCCACTCACATAGAATACCTGAATGAGTTCCTGGCTTGAGCCTGGGCCAGCGCTAGCTATTATTGGCATCTAGGGAGTGAACCAGTGAATGGAAGATTTTTCTCTTTATGTCTCTGTCTCTGTCTCTCTCTTAGCTACCTTTTGCCTCTCAAATAAATTTTTCTAAAAAGTTAATACCTTTTGATTCATTAATTCCTTGTCTAAGATATTATCCTAAGAAAAACTGCATGTAACTTACGTACTCTGTATTATGCCAAAGCATGGTTAATTTCTGTCATTTTTGTAGTTTGGAACACTATGCAGACATTAAATAATACTTTCAAAGAATATTTAATACATGGGAAATATGTATGTTAATTATATTAAAGTTATGTATGTACAGTAGGATTTGAATTATAGAAAAAGTAAGAAATGCATAAATCAGTGAAACAAAGTATATCCAGATATTTACAGAAATTATCTTCAATTGGCAGAACATAAGTACATTTATTTTCTGCCACCTGTATGTATCGCATTTGAGAATCAGAAGAATTTTGTTTCTGATAATGCTGTATGCCACATTGTATTCCTTCTGACACCTTAGAGCCATAGTGGCAGGGACTTGTTAGGACATAGCCCTAGATCTTCAGATTGGAATTGACAGTGTTTGTTTAGTAATGAATGTAATTTAACAAAAGAAAGGCGGCCATATCAACTGGGTGATTAATGCAGCCACTTCAGCTTCCTATCAGATCTTTGGCTGACATGCTTTCTTACCAAAGCACAGGTACTTAACTAACCACAGAGAAGTGCTCACACATGTCAGAAAGAAATCCAAGCGATCACTTGTCTTGCCTTGGGCATCCGCACTTTTTGTAGAAGTAGAATTCTCCGTCTGAGACCGCTCAGTAAGTAGTGGTAATCCAGAGGATTGATGCAGTCTTCTTGCACTGGAGATTTCTTTTCTCCACTCAGACATTTGACTGTCACTGGCATGTTAATGCTTCTGCAGATTTTTCCAAAGCATGCAGAGAGCAGGTAAAGTCACTTCACCCTTTTAAGTATGTGGACAACTGATCCCAAGGCCTGGCAAGCCTTCCAAGTGATTGGCAGAGTGTTTGAGCCTGGGAGTTGGCAAGAATTAACCTTTGGAGAGGCAGAATTTACTTCTGTTAGGAGTGCAGGAGTACATACTTGGAATTAAGCTTGCTCTGCGTCTGTGTGGACAGAGCCAGGCCTCTACACTTTGTGGTATGTGAGTCAGATAAGTTTCAGTTTAGAATCACTGTCAAGGCAAGACACGGAGTCTTAGGATGAGCCGAGCAAGAGTCTAGACACTTTTTTTTTTTTTTGACAGGCAGAGTGGACAGTGAGAGAGAGACAGACAGAAAGATCTTCCTTTGCCGTTGGTTCACCCTCCAATGGCCACCGCAGCCAGCGCGCTGCGGCCAGCGCACCACACTGATCTGATGGCAGGAGCCAGGTACTTATCCTGGTCTCCCATGGGGTGCAGGGCCCAAGGACTTGGGCCATCCTCCACTGCACTCCCAGGCCACAGCAGAGAGCTGGCCTGGAAGAGGGGCAACCGGGACAGAATCCAGCACCCCGACCGGGACTAGAACCCAGTGTGCCGGTGCCGCAAGGTGGAGGATTAGCCTAGTGAGCCACGGCGCCGGCCGAGTCTAGACACTTTCACAGATGCATTCACACATTCCTTTGCTGATCGCTTGTTCTTTTAGGACCACAGCTTCATTCATTCCTAGCTTTGTAAAGAAGGATCAGTTAGGTTAGATTCTTCCTTTGTAATTAATCCTATTTGCCCATGCTTCAATGTTACCAATAAACGTCTGTCTCAGTAGTCCTGTCTTACATTTGGCTTCTTCATCCATGTTGTACAGAGTCTAGCAGCTGGCATTGCTTATCACAGATTAGCCTCTTCCTATGATTAAATCCCTCCTATAAATGCGAGTTAATAATCTTGGATCAAATGACACAACTTAAATTTTTTTTAAAAAAATTGTTTTATTTCATTTGAAAGACAGAAAATAGCTAGAGGAAGGGAGAGAAACAGACACACACAGAGAGAGAGTGCTTCCATCCATTAGTTCACTCTCCATATGCCCACAACAGCCAAGACTGGGCCAGGCTGAAACCAAGAGGCCAGAATTCAATCCAGGTCTCCCAGATGGATGGCAGGTGCTGCACTGCTTGAGCCATCAATTGCTACCTGCCAGTGTGTGCATTAGCAGGAAGCTGAGTCTGAAGTCGAGAAGCTGGGACTCCTGAAACAGGCACGCCAAATATGAAATGTGGGCCTAGCATCCAGCATCTTAAACTGCTGTGCCAAATGCCTATGCCCTTTTTGAACTTCTTTTTAAAAGTTTTTTGCTTGTTTGAGAGGCAAAAAGAATCAAATGGAGTGAAAGAGATCCCATCTTCTGGTCATACCTCAAATGCCTTCTGTGGTCAGGGCTGGAGCAACCTGAAGCTGAGAGCCTGGATCTCAGCGAAGGTCTGGCTCATGGGGTGGCAGGAACCATATTATTTCAGTCATCATTGCTGCCTCCTAGGGTGCGTGTTAACCGAAAATTGAATTGAGAGGGGAGCCCAGGCTCTCAGATCTAAGATATGGACATCTTTTTTTCTTTTTTTAAAGATTTATTTATTTATTTATATGAAAGGGTGTGTGTGTGTCTGTGTGTGTGAGAGAGAGAGAGACAGAGAGAGATAGGGAGAGAATAGAGAGACGTTTCCCTTCTGCTGGTTCACTCCCCAAATGGCTACAATGGATGGAGCTGGACCGATCCGAAGCAAGGAGCCAGGGGCCTCATCTGGGTCTTCCACTTGGGTGCAGGGGCCCAAGCACTTGGGCCAACTTTTGTTGTTTTCCCAGGTGCATCAGCAGGGAGCTGGATTGGAAGTGGAGCAGTCAGGACTGGGTTGCTGAAGTCACAGGTGGTGGCTTTACCCTCTATGCCACAGCGCCAGCCCTGGATCTGGCCATCTTAACTAGCATCCTAATTGCCAGGCTAAACATCTGTTTCTCTTCCCCCTAAAATGTGTTTTTTTCTTGGAAAGAGTCCTCTGTCAACTTCTTTTCAAACCCATATTTTTTTAATGGTCCAGAGATACCTTATTAGTTACTTTATTTTATCCTGTTTCAAATTTCCATGCATGAACTCAGGATATAAAATATTAAATATGCTCTTTCAGCTACCATACATCATTGGGGACTATCCTGTTATAATAGGAAAACATTTGATATGGCTTTTGAAATGTAGATCATTTTTGTAATTATTACAGGGAATAAAAATGCAGAATAAAGATTAAGTACAGCTAGAAATTAAATGAGAGCAGGTAATGTGACCAGGAATATAAATCATAAACCTTTTTATGTTCCATTCCTTTCCTCCAAGCAGAGTAAATACCAAACTGTTGTTTCTACAGGGGCACCTGATCCTAGATGCCGTGGTTATCAGCAGCAACATCAGTAAGGCCTTGTCATCGTTACCTTCCTGTAGGCGAGTGTGCCCGAGGGGAGAGGATGAAGAGACTGGGTTACCTGTGCAGCCGGCCTGGTAGCCCTCTGGAGATGTTAGATGTGTGCCAGGGGAGTGTGTGTTTATTTCAGTTTCAACATTAATTATTAAAATGGGACAGTAATTCACCAGGTGAATTCACAGTAGAAAGCCTTAGCATTGTAGAACGTGAAGTCTTCCCCCAAAATTCATTTGAATAGTAGGGGGATTACTTAGAAACAGTGCTTCTCTGGGGCAGATGAAAGGATTCTTACGACCTGTCTGAGGTTTTCTATGATCAATTCACTCTCTTGGTTAAGTGGTCAGTTGACTTGAGCTTCCCATCAGCTGCTCAGGAGCTGCTGTCTGAGGGTTCTGATGCCATGTGGGAATCCGGCTGGAGGTCTCCGAGCACCTCGCTTTGGGTCTCTTGTTTCTCTGTAGGATTGGAGGGAAGGAGAGGATCTTGAGTGTAGCAGTCTCCTGGAGAAAGGAGATGGCCGATTCCTGGTGTGGGGTCCCTGGAGACAGCGTAGCTCTCACCCAAATGCATCTCTCTGGGCTCTTTCTCATCCCTGGGAACAGTGATCAATCTTGATTGCATCCAATGCTAACTGCTCCCGACAGCGTGAGGAACTCCTGCCTCTGCCCTCTTCCCTCTCCCACCACCACAGATGTCACAGGGAAAGTGCCTATCATCAACACAGTAGTGGGGGAAAATGGCTTCTCATTTCAGCAGGTGACTTGGTGGTGGCTGGTTGTCAGCATGCTTTTTTTTCATATTGGCTTGTTGCTACAGGGTCTGATGCTGGCAGATTACAACTCTGTAGCTAGTCATTTTCGATTTATTTGAACCTATTTCTCCAGTCTACTGAGCTTTCACTGGCTAGCATCAATTCAGACACATTGCAATTCCTCAGAATCTCTATCCCCATCAGATGGTTCGATCTATGAGAAATTTAGCTAGAGGCGTTTAGACAAAAAAGAAATATTGTGGCTGGGGAAGCATTTAAGTTAGAGGAGGCAGCCAGGGCTGTTTTATTACTTAGGCCTGTGTCACCTGTGATGACCCATGAGAGTGGAGAATATTGATCGCTTGTCACTCAAGACATTCAGCAGATTGCATTGACAAAGCTTGGCAGGTCTCTAATAGCAGGGTTACTGGCCTTGGCTGCAGCCCAAGGGAAAACTCTGCAGGCCCTATTACTTGGCGGCCTTTAACTCTTATAGAATTGGGAGAGAACACTGACAAAAGCGAGGACATGATTTTACGGTTACAAATGGTTTTTCCTGCTTGCTTTCTTCTCCCCTTTATAATTTCCCTTCTCTTGCGTTCGTTTCCATCTTACCTTCCATCCCTGATCCCTCCTAGCCCCTCCTTTCTCATTAGAGATGATCACAGCAGTATTGTTTTTCTAGGATAAAAATCGGAATGCAGCCTGGAGAATGCTTGGCAGGCATGAGGCCTGGGTTATTCAGCCCTTTTAGGACAGCTTGTGCCTGACCACGCTGTTGCAGCTGGTAGAACGTGATTGTGTATCAACTTGAACTTAGTGTTCAGGCCATTCGCAGCTGCCATTTCATGAGGGGCTTCTCTCCTCCATTCCCTGATAGCCGGGCTCTGTTCAAGTCTTGGAACTGACTTGGTTCTGAGGTCCAACCTGAAAGTAATGTTCTGACATCAGAGAGACAGCGGCGCTAATTCAAAGCAGGAATGATTTTAAAGAACAACAGACAGGATCCTACGTTTCATAGATGCTGCCTGATTTATCCAAGAATTCAAAGCATTGCCTTTAATCACTCTTGGTCCTAACTCAACTTGACCTCCCGTGGGGTACTGTTCTGGAACAAGTGTTTCTGCTTTACTGCCTTTTGCTTTATGGAATATTCTTTGGGTTTTCTGTGAACTTCTCTCTGAAATGATCGTGTTATCTCCTTTGTGTCTCTGAGGATGAGACAGGCAAATATCATTATCCCCCTCTCAAAGAAGTGTAAGTCGATATGTAATCAACTTTGTGTTCTCCTCATCACAAGTGATTTCAGTGTTGTTGTTTCCGTATTCTCATTAAAACTTGTAGTCCTGAAAATGAGTCAGAGGGAAGCAGATACAGAACTTACTCATAGATCCTCCACATACCTGGATGAGCTGGCTGGCTGGCTGGCTGGCTTTCTCTTCCCTTCCTTCGTTTCTTTCTGGCCATGCCTTTGCTTTTTCTTCCTTTGTAATGCTTTAGACTGCCAGTATTCTTCCCTCTTTTGCTTCATTCATACTCCTTAGTAGAAAAGAGGTTTCTGACCTTTGCATAGAGTCTTCTCTAAATATCTGCAGTTGAAGTTGATAGTTACTGCATGTTTTTCAGGTTTTCAAGAAGGCAAGGTTAGCCCTGAACATTGGACGGCGCACGGCCTTTGCATTTATAATCCATCTTTCAGTTTAAATGAATTGTGTGTTTATTGGGAGGGATACTCAATCTCGCTGAGCCTCAGTTTCTTCATGTGTCAAAAGGAAGATAATGCTGCTTGTTAAAAATAAATTAATGAATGTGGCATGTGAATTCTATCTTGATTAAACTTGAGTTGGCTTATTTTCAGTTTCTAACATAGAGACTTCAACCTTTCCCTTTTCTCTCCCTAAATAGCGAAAAGCCTAAGAAGATCGAGTGAGAACTCCCATCTAGGCCAATATTTGGGGGATAGGTGGCACTACTGCAGACACGAATGTGAAAGTACTGCAAGCGGCTGTGGACCTATTAATATTCTATAGCACTTCGAGCCACTTTGAATTAAAATACTTATCTGTGAAAGGTTTTATAATTCATATGACCTGAAATAATTTACACCTAATTAGATTTTGTCAACTGAATAATTCCGTCTCATGTTGCTTCCACAGAATAATTTAAGCAACTGCATTTTATTCTCAAAATAGCTGTAAATGTCAAATTAATTTTGTTGACATGATCAACATGTAGAAGAGCTATTTGGCAGAATTGTTTGTCAACTGAATATATTATGGGTCCCTACAAAATGTGTAAATTGATTATGTTTAGCTGACTTTTGCAGTTTATTGCTTTCCTGGAAAGAAGTCCCTGGCAGTGGTTATAACAACTGTTGCAGCATTTTTGCCCATCCACTGAGAAAATCTTTGATATCTAGAAGTTTCCGCCTTTTTTGCCTTTACACATACTCCTTCGTGTCATTCTCTTTGGGAATTGTCTTTGCGTCTCGGTGAGACTGATTTCCATGAACTGCCTTGGTGTTTGTTATATTCCTCGTTAACGTCATGGAGCAGTTCGTACGCACTGACCGTATATGAATTATTACTCCTTCTCACCCTATTTGTTTTGAATCGTTCCTTCCTTTCCTTTGGAAAGCCTCTCCAACCTCTTCCTTAAAAACCCTGGCCAAGACTGGAGTATTTTCAGTGTATTTCTAGCTGACCCCGTTATCCTGTTTTCTGTAAAGTCCCTTTGTGTTTCACCGTCTCCCTCCTTGGTCGAGCTTTTCAGCTACTAGTTTGAAGTCTTTTCTTCTAGGGTTTACATGAATCCAGTGCTTCCCAACTATTGTCTTATTGTGGCTTGTGCAGAAAGTGGTGCTATTTCTACAGAATATTAGAGGTAGCTGTTTCAGAGGCTGTGGCCAGCTCTAGGTAGGAGAGGATATGTGTCATGGCCTGCACATTGTCCTGGATGTCTCAGCTTAGTCAGTCCCATATTGGAACCAGTTGTGGCAGGCCGTTAGAAATTTGTCCATTTGATGGTATCTCAAACTAATCACTGGTTTTGAGCTCAGCATTCCATGTACTGGAAGAACTTCTTTGAGCTTTCCGCTATTTTTTCTCATTTGTAATAGCCCTTGGGAAGTTCAGAGTTCTACCTATGAGGCCTTGAAATGACGACACCTTGCCTTTGCCAGCCTGTTTCCCAAGAGAGTATACCTGTATTTTGCCTTCAGCCTCTGCTTAGGCATGGACTTTATCTGCAACAGTCTCCCATTAGACACTAATGGCTTGCTCTTCTATCAGCAACATGTATCAGCACAGCCCAGAAACTGCTGTCGACTGTGCTCCTACTCCCTAGGATGGTACTGGCTTCTTTAGAAAGTTGATGAGTGTCAACTTTGAGTTCCGCCCACCCCTTTGTATTTTGCATGTTGGACTTGTTGAGGGAGATGCACGACTGTTGCCCAGATTACGTTTCTTTTCCACTTTCTTCCATCTCTCTGCTAACCTGTTGTTGATATCCCAGCATACTTGTCCCAGAAGGTACTCAGTAGTTAGTGCAGTTTATGAATATGTCAACTACTAATGTTCCATAAAGATATGAATTGCAGATATTGAAAGGCAAAGTTACAGAAAGAGAGAAAGAGAGGGAGGGAGACAGACAGATCTGCCATCCAGTGGTTCATGCCCCAAATGGCCACAATGGTAGGAACTGAGGTAGTCCAAAGCCAGGAGCCAGGAGCTTCCTCCAGGTCTCCCACATGGGTGGCAGGGGCCCAAGCACGTGGGCCATCTTCTGCTGCTCTCCCAGGCACATAAGCAGGGAGCTGGATTGGAAGTGGGCAGCCAGGACTCGAAACAGTGCCTATATGGGACACTGGCAGTACAGACAGCAGTTTTACCCATCACACCACAATGCCAGCCCCTGGCAGTCTGAAATATTGAAAAGAGATAGATGTGAAATCCTATGTTTAGAGCTAAAAATGCATATTGACAGTACAAATGCATATAAAGAAAATATAGTTTAATAGCAGCTTGTTTGAACAAAGCTGGGGAAGTATTCCAATTAGAGTGCACACAGAAGAAGCTATCCAGATGGGTGAAGGGATTCCGAATCATATCCTAATAGAAACTGCTGAAAGAGCTAAAGATATTTAGCCTGGAGGGATATATGATAACTGTCTTCAATTATTTAAAGGACTGTCATGTAGAAGAGGAATTGGACTTATTCAAGGGGTTCCCAAAGGACAGAACAAAGAGCAGTGGGTAGTAGATATAGGTAGATCCAATATATAAAGAACTTTCTAACAATTTGAGCTGTCCAAAAGAGAGATGGGTATTATATGGAGCACTTAGACCACTGGGAAAATTGTAGACACCTGTTGTTGAACTTGCAGGCATATTGTGTGGAAATACTAACTTTGACTCATGATTGGATAAGACAGTTTTTATGGGCATTTCTCATTCTGAAAGTTCATTAAAAACAGGCTCAGGGAAAGTGTGCTGCCCTCTGTTCCAGCAGTTGCCCAAACCGAAACCCAGATGTTTCTGTGTTTGAGGTGCTGAATGTACATGTTTCATGTATGCTTTTCTACCTGTCATTTTCATGTCATTGGTCAGAGACATTTTCACATTCACTTTTGCAATTTCACAAAGTCTAATAAATACTCTATATAGTTGAAGAAAATAAATGTTTGTTGAGCTGAAGTGAATTGAGTAACTGAGATAACATCTAAATGTCTTTCTTTGATCTTGAGTTCATAATGACAGCCCTTGGAATGCGGTCAGAAACCTTACCTGTTGGTTCCTAATGGTTTGGTGATGTCGATGGAATATTTCTGGGCTTTTCTTCTCTGATACACACACAAAAAGGCCAACACTTCACTAGCAGTGGAAGTGATCAGGCTGCACTCCCTGTCCACGATACTTGCACTCCTGTGTATGGTTCCACATTGCCCCCTCTCTCCATTACTGCTTCCTGTGTAAGCATCCTTGCTGTATAAAACTCCAGCCCCTTGGGCGTCTGGAACATATTTACCAGCCTTTTTTGATGTTGTATTCCTAAGGTAGTCATCTGCTGTCTTCATAATTCTGGAAGGTTTAATGCGGAGATTGGCAGTGGATCTGCCAAAGTCTTATTCTTTGATGCTTTGTACTCGGGCAAGTGGTCAGGTATCACAGTCCATTTATCACGCATTCCCCATGGCCCATACTCGGGTCAGGCATGTGGTAGGTGATCAGTGAATGTTTGCTGCAGTGAAACTGGTTAGCCTTGTCGCAACATAATGAAGTAAAGTTTCTTTGTTCTTTTCTTCCCTTTTGTGCTTACTACACTCTATCTACCACATGTTTTCACTTTCAATGCCATTTTCTGGCTGTGTGGGTAATATGTTTTAGTAGGGTAGAAAAAGAACAGCCAAGATATGGTAATTGAATCTGTTTCGCTATCAAACCCCTCCTCCCAAGCATCAAAGGGGGAAGGAGGGAGTGAGGAAATTGGGGTGGGGGAGGGCAAGTATGGAGGAAAGGTAAAAAATGAGGAGGCATCTTGTTTCATACCAAGGAGAATGATTCTGAAGGATTTCGACTTTCTTGGTGCTATGTAACTTGTGTGTCCTATTGGATAAATTCGTGTATGTTCTCCTGTTGTGTTTTTGTTTTTGTTTTGCATTCTTTGGGTTGGAGCAAAGAGAGCTTTTAGACATACCTATATTTCCGATAACTGATAGCATCAGGAGTATTTCTTTGCTTTCTTTCCCCTTCACATTCTTGGCTCAGTTGGTTGAAAACTGGGATTTGTCAACTGTTGGTTCCAAGGTTAGCTTTGCCTGGAGAAAAATTCTGTTTTCTGGTCCTACAGATTCATTACCATTAGGGAGGACAGTCTAGTTGTAGAGCCTTGTTGGCTGTGCAGCTTTGCACTTCCCTTACCTACTTAGAAATAGGAAGGTCTCCAGTACTGTTTGTCAGTGGCAGTGAGTAAGGCAACAGGCTCACTTTTCTAACAAAGAATTTTTCTTTGGTATGCTGGAACTGGCTTGTTAACAGCTCATAGTTTAGGGACCAGTGCTGTGGCGCAGCCAGTTAAAGCTCCAGCCTGTAGCACCAGCATCCCATTTGGGCACCAGTTCTAGTCCTGGCTGCTCCACTTCCAATCCAGCTCCCCACTAGGGTGCCTGGGAAAGCAGTGGAGGATGGCCCAAGTCCTTGGACCCCTGTTCCCACATGGAAGACCTAGAAGGGGCTCCTGGCTCCTGGCTTTGGATCAGCTCAGCTCAAACTGTTGCAGACATTTGGGGAGTGAACCAGCGGATAGAAGACCTTTCTCTGTCTCTGTATCTTTCTGTAACTCTTTCAAATAAACAAAATAAGTATTTTAAAATAAACAGCTCATAGTTTAACCAAATGTTAAATTTTCAGTTCTATAAGCTGATTGTAAAATACTAAAAATTACTAAAAATTAACTTACATAAACTCATCTGTGCTTTCAATGTAATTTACTTAATTGTAATCAGTATTTAAAACTGAAGCCAGGAGCCAGGAGCTTCATCTAGGTCTCCCACGTGGATGGCGGGGGCCCAAGCACTTGGCCATCTTCTGGTGCCTTTTGCAGGACATTAGCAGGGAGCTGGATCGGAAGTGGAGCGGCCAGGACTCAAACCAGGGCCCATATGGCACGATGGCATCGTGGGCAGCAGCTTAACCCACTACACCACAACATAGGTGCCATGGGGGAAAATGATTTTTTAAAAGGATAAGAAGTCTGAAACACAAAAGTCTCTGTCTCTTTCTACGTATCCAGCCAAAATATTGCAAGTGAAAAAATATTTTGGGAAGAGATTTTTGTTTGAAAGAACTGTCTTCATTCATTTGTTAGACTATGTGCTAAGGAATATTTTGTTTAACCTCGCTTAGCTAGCAGCAATACCTGTTTGCTAAAGTTTATATGGAGAATTGTATGGTGATCCGGGAACTTTGAAAGTCATTTTAGTAGATGGGAATCAAAACTTTATTAGTGGAATGGTAAATGAAAATCTGGTTGATACAAGTTAATGTTAACCTTCAAGCAAGAAAAAAATTTGGTAGGCTTTTCTGTGAAGTGTGTGTGTTTAAGAGTGCTGGCTTCTCTGATTTTGTCTTGTGTGGTGCTTTATGAGTGTATTAGGGGAGATATTATGAATAGCTCCCTACCTCCAGGATTCATTTCAACAATGACTTTATTAATCTTAAGAGTAAGAATGCAAGTATGAAAATAAGATGGCTTTTCAATCCTGTGTTGACTGTGTGCTTAAAATGTTGATTTACTAATACCTACAATTTCCAAATTAAATGTTATGGTGTATGGATGACTTATTGTAATCTCCTGCAAGGAAATTCATCTCAAAAAGTTTTTCAAAAATCATCCTGAGTTGGGGAGGGGAGAGCATTCCTAATTCAAAGCAGGAGTCAGGCTTAGATCACGGCTCCCTGGAGGAAAGAAAGGAGGTTTTACTTGTTGCATATGTTTTAAAAATATTTATAGATACAGCTGGACTTTTAGTACTTTACCTCTGGTTTTAATGATGGAATTCCCAAAGGACCAAAATTGTTCCAAACAATCTGAACAGTGTCTGAAGTTTAAGAACACTGTACGGTGGGCCTAAAGACTTTAATCCTTGTTGGAAACTTTGAATGGGAAATATGTCCTTTTAGTCCTATGTTTCTTGAACTTTCTGTTAACAAAATATCTCCTTGCCTCCTATTTAGCCGTTAACCAACTGCAGATTCACTGTGATCTTTACTAAAACATGTTCTATGTGAGGTCATAGGTAAATTCCTACGGTCATTAAATTGAGTGATTTTGTTGATTTCCTGTCTATCCAGTCACCAGACTTTGTATTCAGGACCTACTATGTGACTTGCTATTAAGTATACGTTAGTAATTAAGGCAGACTCACTCCTATACATTGTGGAGCTTTCAATATTTTTTTTTAACGCTGTTAACCTCCTGCCTTTAAATATTATGAAATCGCTAGCCTCTGGTTAGTTAAAATCATTGTTAATTCTTTCTAAAATTTTTATTTTTATATTTTCATTTTATTAGAAAGGCAGGGAGATCCATCTTCCATCTGCTAAGTCACTTCTCAAATGCCTGCAATAGCCAGGGCTGGACCAAGCCAAAGGCAGGAGCCTGGATCTCATTTTGGGTCTGTTACATGGGTGTCAGGGATCCAATTACTTGAGCCATCATCTGCTCCTTTACAGGGTGGGATTGGCGCCATGACTTGAACCCAATAACTCCCATAATAAGATGTGGGCATCTTAACTGCATCTCCCACCCACCTAGAAGACCTGGATTGAGCTCTAGGCTGTTCAACCCTGGCTGTTGTGGGCAGTTGGGAAATAAACCAGCAGATGGAAGAATGTGCGCACTCGTGCTCTCTCTCTCTCTCTGCCTTTGAAATAAAATGAAACTAAGAAGCTAATTTTAAATACATACACCCTTATATTGGAGTCCCTGCTCCAGCTTCTGACTTGAGGTTCTTGCCAGTGCACACTCCGGGAGGCAGTGGTGGTGGGTCAAGTAATTTGGTTCCTGATAAATCATGGGAGACTTGATTGAATTCCCAGCTCCTGTATGGTTCTTGCCCAGCACCAGCCATGATGGACATCTGGGGAGTGAACCAGTAGATGGGGAAACTCTTCTCTCTTTGTCTCTTTCTCCCTGCCTTCCAAACAACAACAACAAAAAGATAAACTAAAGGAAAGATCACTTGTGTACATACTGTATGTCTAATTTTGGAGTTTCAATTCTGTTCCACTGATCAATTTGTCTATCTCCAGGTTGCCAAACCAAGGCCCACAGGCCAAGTCAAGCTCACAGCCTATGAGTTAAGAATGAGTTGTGTGTTTCAAAAGGATTGTACAAAAACAAAAACAAAAAGGAAGGAGAAGGAAATGTGAGAGATAGTGTGTGTGTGTCTCAGGGCTAAAACATTTACTGTCTGGCCCTTTGCATGCACACACCTACACAGACAGACACACTCACATTTCTAAACCTCATCAACTTGACACTAACACCACATGTCTTGATTCCTATAGCTTTATAATATTATGTTAGATAATGCTAGTCCCCCAACTTTGTTGTTTTGTTTTGGCTCTTCTTGATCCTTTGCCTGGCCATATGGATTTAAAATCACTTTGTAAATTTGTTAAAAGGCCCCCTGGATGGGGGCCAGCGTTGTGGCATAACAGGTAATGCCGCCACCTGTGATGCTGGCATCCCATCCAACTGCTCTACCTCTATTCCAGTTTCCTGCTCTTGTCCTGGGAAAGCAGCAGAGGATGGCCCAAGTGCTCAGGCCCCTGCCACCCGCATGGGAGACCCAGATGGAATTTCAGGCTCCTGGCTTTGGCCTGGCATAGCCCCAACCCCAGCTGTTGTTTTCAGTTTGGAAGCAAACTAGTGGATGGAAGATTGGTAGATATTCTCTCTCTGTCTCTGTCTCTCTCTCTTGCTCTCTTTGTCTCTCTGTCTTTCCCACTTTCTCTCTCTCTAACTGTAACTGCCTTTCAAGTAAAATAAATAAATTCTTTTTTTTTTTATAAAAAGCCGACTGGAGTCTTGAAGTAGAATCTTAGATCCGCTTGGGAATATTGAGTCTTTTACCTCATAAACAGCGTGTTTCTGTATCTGTTCATAATGCTTTTCTGTGATAATGTTGTAGTTTTCAGTGCTGGGGTCTCTCACATCCTCTCTCAGATTTATTCTTAATGATTTTTGATACCATGGTAAATTTGATACCATTATAAATTTCCACTTCCTACTGCTACTTGCTGACATAAATATGCAAGTAAGTTTTATATACATATGTATGCTAGTAACTTTAATAAACTCTTGTATTAATACTGGTGGCTCTTTTGTGGTTTTATTTGTATTGTGTACATAGTGTGAAATTTTACTTCTTCCTTTTTAATCTGATTTGTCCCCTTTCTTAAATTATTGAGTGTGCTAGGATCTCCAGCATAATGCTAAATATACATGGTGTAAGGGGCCGGCGCTGTGTCCTAGTGGGTAAAGCTGCCGCCTGCAGTGCTGGGATCCCATATGGGCACCCATTTGAGTCCCAGCTGCTCCATTAACTATCTAGCTCTCTGCTATGGCCTGGGAAAGCAGTAGAAAAGATGTTCCAAGTCCTTGGGCCCCTGCATTTTCTCTCTCTATCTCTGCCTCTGCTTCTCAGTAACTCTGCCTTTCAAATAAATAAATAAATCTTAATATATATCTATCTATATACATACATGATGTAAGATAAGGTATACTTTTTATTGATCATAGAGGGAAAATATTAGATTGTCTACCATTATCTGTGATGTTTAGCCATAGCCTTTTTTTTTTTTTTTTTTGAAAAAGGTTTATTTTATTTATTTGAAAGAGATACAGAGATAGAGATCTTCCATCCTCTGGTTCACTCCCCACATGGTTACAACAGCCAGGGTTGGGCCAGACTGAAGCCAGGAGCCAGGAGCTTCATCTGTGTCTCCCACATGTACGCTGGGGCCTGAGCATTTGGGCTCTCCTCTGCTGTTTCCCCAGGTGCATTAGGAGGGAGCTGGATCAGAAGTGGAGCAGACGGAGCTCGAACAAGTGCCCATTTGGGATGCTGGTACTGCAGGCAGTGGCTTACCCTGCTACACCATGATGCCAACCCTAACTATAGCTTTTTTTTTTTTTTTAATTCAGTTTATCAGGCTGAGGAACTTCCATAATGTTTCTTGTTGCTGAGAGCTTTTATCAGGAATGGATGTTGATTTTTTTTTTTTTTTGGTCAAATGCTATTTCTGAATCTTTTGAGATAGATGATCATGGAAGTTTTTTAGCTTATTTTAATATGGGAAAATTCATTGATTGATTTTCAAATGTTAAGCAAGTCTTTTTTTTTTTCTGTGGTAAGCACCACTCCATTGTGATATGCTTTTCTTTTCACATGTTGTTGAACTTAATTATTCTTTAATTCATTTAGTGTCTCTTTTTTAAAAATATTTATTTATTTATTTGAAAGGCATAGTTACATAGAGCCAGAGGCCAGAGGCGGTGGGGGGGGTGTCATCCATCTGGTGGTTCACTCCCCATATGGCCACAATGGCTGAAGCTGTGCTGATTGGAAGCCAGGAGCCACAAGCTTCCTCTGGATCTCCCTTGTGGGTGCAGGGGCTCAAGGGCTTGGCCCATCTACTGCTTTCCCAAGCCACAGCAGAGAGCTGAATTGGAAGTGGAGCAGCCAAGATTCGTACCCATATGGATGCCGGCACTGCAGGCGGTGGCTTTACCTGCTATGCAACAGTGCCAGCCCCAGTGTCTTTGCTTTTAATATTAAGATAGTCCTGGGGCTGGCACCGTGGCTCACTTGGTTAATCTTCCGCGTGCAGCACCGGCATCCCATGTGGGAACCGAGTTCTAGTCCCGGTAGTTCCTCTTCCAGTCCAGCTCTCTGCTGTGGCTCGGGAAGGCAGTGGAGGATGGCCTACAAGTTTTATTTTAGGTTCACCTCACACATTTTGATAGACTCTCTTGTCAGTATCTTCAAAATCTGAATACTTTCTAATTTTCCTTTTAACACTGTTGTAATTAGAGAGTGTATTTTGTATCAACTGAATACTGTAAAACTGGTCAAGATTTGTTTTATGGACCAGACTTTGGTTTATCGTGGCAAGTACTGACTATGTACTTGAAAACAATATGTGTTGTATTGTTGTTGGATGGAATGTTTTGCAAGTGTAATTTATGGTTCATAGTGTTCTTCACTTCTGTAGCCTTCCTGATCATCTGCTTACCTGTTTTTATCAGTTCTTAAGAAAGGAATATTGAAATCTCCAAGTAGGATTTATCTGTTTCCTCTTTCAGTTTTCTCAGTTTTTGCTTGATTTATTTGCAAGTTTCAGTGTTATGCACATAAACTTATTCAAGGTTGTCATGTTCTCTTGACGAATTTGCTATTTTAGAAATGTAAAATATTCTTTGCTCTGTAATATATTTCTATTTACTTTTGATTAATATGTTTTCCTATACTTTTGCTGTTAACCAATTTGGTTTTTTATATTTAGAGCGTATTTCTCATAGAAAACATGTATTTGTGTATCTAGATTGATATTTGAATTTAAAAAATTATCAGTTCAACAATGTTTGTCTTTTAAATTGTGGGAATTCGGACTAAATATGTGCACGCTTTGTGATTGCTGATAGGGTTAGGTTTAAATATTTCATCCTCTACATTATCTACTATCCCATTTATTTTTCATTCCCCTTACCTCACTTTTTGGTGCCTTTTTAAAATCAATTGAACATTTTTATTATTTTATTTTACCTCTTTTCTTGGCTTATTAGCTACCACTGTCGGTTTTGTTATTTCAGTTGCTTTAGGAGTTTATTATGTACAGATGTTCCTTGATATACAGTGGGATTAGGTCTTCAGAAACCTATTGTAAGTTAAAAATATCATAAGTCAGGAATGCACTTACTACACCTCACCTACCAACCTGATAGCTTAGTAACACATGACAGTGCATCTTCCCTCATGGGTGTCAGCTGGGAACTGTGAGAAGATCACATTGCACATTGCTGTCCCAGGAAAGGGTCTGAGTTCAAAGGGTGATTCTCCTTTGGCACCATCATAAAGTCAGAAAAGTGTGCGTCAGACATCGCAAGTCCAGGATGATCTGTATCTTTGTCACTATTTACCTGTATATGACATGAGCTCCTTTCATATACAGCAGGAGCATCTTACAATTGTATGCTTATTTTTCTCCTGTCTATGCTTATCACACTTTACTCTGAGATGTGTTACAAACTCCCACTGCATTGTCATTAATTTCCAGTTACTTAATTAGCTGTTAAATACTACAGAAAATAATTTTGTAATGCTAGCTGTGTTGTTCCGATTTCTGGTAGCCTTCATTTTTCTGTACAGATCTGTTTCTATGGACTGTTCTGCCTATTCTATGACTTTAACGTTTCTTGAGTTTGATGACTACTGATGATTAATTCTATCAGCTTTTGTATATCTGAAAAAGTCTCTGTTTCGGCCGGCGCTGCGGCTCACTAGGCTAATCCTCCACCTAGCGGCGCCGGCACACCGGGTTCTAGTCCCAGTCGGGGCGCCGGATTCTGTCCCGGTTGCCCCTCTTCCAGGCCAGCTCTCTGCTGTGGCCAGGGAGTGCAGTGGAGGATGGCCCAAGTGCTTGGGCCCTGCACCCCATGGGAGAGCAGGAGAAGCACCTGGCTCCTGCCTTTGGATCAGCGCGGTGTGCCGGCCGCGGCAGCCATTGGAGAGTGAACCAACGGCAAAAAGGAAGACCTTTCTCTCTGTCTCTCTCTCTCACTGTCCACTCTGCCTGTCCAAAAAAAAAAAAAAAAAAAAGTCTCTGTTTCACCTTTTTTTGGGAAGGCAACTTAATCGTGAAATTCTAATTCTAGATTGCCAGTTTTTCTCTCTCAGTTCTTTAAAAATGTTCCACTCTCTTCGCAATAGCATTTTTAAAATGAGAACATCAGCTATCATCCTAATCCTTCTCATCTGTGTCTAACCTGCCTTTTCCTCTGCATGCCTTTAAGAATTTCTCTTTCACTGCTTTTCAGCAATTATATTGTGATCTGCATTGTAGTAATTTTATGTGCCTTGGACCTAGGGTTTATTGAGCCTCCTGGATTTATGGGTCTATAGTTTTCATCAAATTTGGAGATTTTTTTTCAGCCTTGTAGTACTGTTACAGTTCTCTGCAAGTAATCATTTTGATACCAAGTGGACCTGTCTTAAAAATACACTCCAGGTACTAATAAAGGAAAAAATGTGGGGGCCGGTGTAGTAGCACAGAGGATTAAACCGCTGCTTGCCAACACCAGCATTCCATATCAGATTACTGGTTTGAATCCCGGCTGCTCCACTTCCATTCCCGCTCCCTGCTAATGTGCCTGGTGTCCATGTGGGAGACCTGGATGGAGTTCTGGGCTCCTGCCTTTCACCTTGACCAGTGCCAGGCATTGTAGCCATTTGGGAGTGAACCAGTGAATGGAAAATCTGTCTGTCTCTTCTCTCTCTCTCGCTGTCACTTTGCCTGTCAAATGAATAATTTTTTTTTAATGTGAATAGGTCAAATAGAAGCTACTACCAAGAATCTGGTGTTGATAGTGACCAAATCCATCTTGACTCTTGGGACAGAACAATGTCTGTTTTCACTTTTAAGTTCTGAGATTCCTGTGGTTTTTAAAGGAAGCTCAGGTACTGGCTTTGCTGCTGTTATTATCACATGTTCTCCTGTTTAGCATTCTTACCTGTTGAGATTCTTGCAGTTAGGTGAGGGATAAATGGTCCTGAAGCCTGAGAAGGTGCTTGTGCTCCATCCTGTGATGACTGAACACCTGCATCTCACTTCTAAGCTGGCACCAAGATTCCAGAAGTCCTACTGACTACATCTTCCCAATTTTGCATTTACATGAAGACTGCTGTCTTAGTGGAATACAAAACTTGCTTCTAAGACATATAGGCGTCCCTTTCCCAGTCCTATAATTTGTTGTGGTGGTATACCAGGGCAGGAGAATAGCCTTAAATATTCATTCTGCTGGCTGCCAAGTACAGCGGATTATTCTCTTAATCTCATTTCCATTATGTTATAGCTGTTGCAGAGTTCCACAGGCACCAGTCAGGTCCCCCAAATGACATGAGTGTTCCAGTTGCAGGTCTGTGACTAAGGAGATGGCTGTTTAAAAAACATAATCTCACCAGTACGTTTTTACTGTCATCCTTTTTAATAAACCAGATCTGACAGATGAAAAGGAATCTGTGCTGTAGCTCATATTTCTCACGTTAGGCATATTTCAGCCATAAACTTAATTATCACAAGAATTTTCAAACGACTCCAACTCTCTCTGCACTTGGTATCAGAGGATACCAAGTTCTATTTTTGAGCTGATAAAATCCTCCTTCTCAAAGCATTTGTTTATTATATTACAGCTTCACATGAGCTGAGCTCCATCCTGACCCCGTGTTAAGTGTCTGTGGTAGATTTCATTACATCCATATACTGGAAGTCCTGCCAATATACTGGCAGCAAAATCCTAGTGGAAAATAAATGGCAATAAAAAAGAGAAATGATAGCCTGTGTGAGTGGTGAGGAGCACAGCTTTATTGAGACTGGACAACCCCAGAGTAGTGACTTGGCATGCAGACATGAGCTTAAGAGAGTGTGAGTGAAAGCTGATATTGGAATAACGACTCTGTGGCACAGACATGGGAATAATTTAATTAATTGCACTGAAATTTCTTTGATGAATAGTTATGTGGTGATAAGCATGAGGTCGAACAGCAGAATGAGTCTCAGCTTTTTAATGGGCCAGCACAGCTGCAGTTTTGGATGCCTTCCCACTTTATTTTTGCCTGCAGCTCTCCACTGCTTTCCTCATCCACATCTCTCCAGCTAAGCGCACCACTCGTGGGGCTCCCTCTCTACGACTGCAGAGCTGAGGGGCAAGTACATTTGGCCATGGGAAGCAGGCTGGTGGCTGCTTTGAAATGAAAACCAGATCAAACGAAAATTGTGGGATGGTTTCCTTATGATGGCTGCACCTCCCCTCCTCCCCGAATCTCTAGGATGCTTTTACAGAGCCTTTGCTGCTAAGTTGTATAAAAGATTTTAATAAAAATTTCTTGTCCCTAGAGAAAGAGGCATGTCTTTGTTGTCAGAGAGCTGGAGGGAAATGAGCAATGCAGCCCAGCTGGAGCACCAGCATTAATCCCACGATTCGTAGCCCATATTTTCAGACAGATCAATTACTTAGGGCTGTAACCAATCTCTCACCGTTTTCTTGCTGTGTGGGGCTCCATTTCCAGACTTGGCAGCTGACATAACCTTCCAACTTGATAGGACTTCGGCTGCAAATCTCTTCAGGTCTGCTGCCTCCATTCATCAAGGTTATACAAATGAGTTGTTAAATAAAAATCAAACGTAGAAAATTGTGGGTGGTAATCCCTGTTTGGCTCAGCAGCCCCCATGCATCTCAGCAGCCTTTTCAGTAGGATTTCTTCAAAACAAGATGGACGATTCCATGGTCTGACTTCCTTCGCTTTTATGGGCAGGCTTTGCATGAGAGAAAAGCCCTCTCTAGAGGGAAGAAATTATCCACAGTGGATGCATTTCTTATCAACTCATAAGTTGAAAGATTAACTCAGAAATGGAGAGAAAGGAGATTATGAGGAGACATGAAGGGCATGTACAGGTGAGCTGTGTCTAATGCATTTCACACCGAGTGAGTCACCCCTTTTCAGCTGCTAGGCTGCCTGGGCTCAAGGCCAGGAGATTCTGTATCAAAAAGAAGTGACCCTTGCTGACACACAGGTGGCATGGAACATGTAAGCTGTTTATAGAGCATGTCAGTGTGTGAATGTAGAACTTCTGTGAAGGATCTAAATTCAATAGCCTTTGAAGATTTTGCCCAGAATTTATTTAGTGTCTGCAAGTCATGACTACTCTTGGTGTGAGTTAAACCCTTTACAGCTATGTCAAGCTAGCTCTGCCTTCCTGAACAAAAGGTACTTAGAGGCCAGAAAAAGGAAATCTGTGTGTGTGTGTGTGTGTGTGTGTGTGTGAGTGTGTGATTTGTTTCACTTTAGACACACAGATTGCAGCTATTGGTTGAGAATGTATTGCATGTCCTTGTGTTGTCTTTCACATCTCTCCAGTATGTAATCCATTGAGAACTTTTCTATTTTCCCTTCAGTAGCCAACTGTGAAAACTTTGAGGAAAGCAAAAGGGAAAATGTGGATAACTAGGGTAGATAAATGGTTTTATGTTTAACTGGGAGGGGAGGTTTACATGTTTATATAGTTGTGTGTGTATGTGTGTGTGCCCTGAATACTTATTGTATAATTATGTATGCTTTGAAAACTTTCTCTTACATGGGACTCATTAGTGGAGTCCTTTTGTAACAGGTATTCCTCTACTTGGTTGACAATTAAGGAAGTGAGTCCCTGCTATAAGGCTGACAGTAGCCACAATCTCCCCTTGGGTTTCTATTACTTCACTTTGTTTTTAAAGATTTATTTTGTTTATCTGAAAGGCATAGTTAGAGAGAGAGAGAGAGAGAGAGAGAGAGAGGAGAGGGAGAGAGAGGAGAGGGAGAGAGAAAGAGAGACAGATCTTCCATTTGCTCTTTCACTCCCCAAGTGGCCACAACAGCCTGGACTGAGCCAGACTGAAGCCAAGAGCTGGGAGCTTCACCCAGGTCTCCCATGTGGGTAGCAGGGGCCCAAACCCTAGGGCCATCTTCTGTTGCTTTTCCCAGGCACAGTGGAGTGGAGCAGTCTAGACACTAACAGGTAACCATATGGGTCACGGGTGTCATAGGAGGCAGTTCAACCTGTGATGCCACAGTATCAGCCCCAGGTTTGTATTACTTTGGATCAATTCTAAAGGTTAAAAACACACAGAACATGTTCATACTTGTGTGATTTGAAAGTTAAAGACTTGTCTGTGTCTGTTTTCCTTCCCCCTTTCACTTAAACTCTTCCTAGGCATCTGAATCCAAGTAGTTAAAACAAGCCAAGCCAAGGAGTGTTGTGAGACCCTGCCACAGCTCTCACCATCTCACCGTGCCCTGGACTTTTTCTTTCTTTCTTTTTGGATCTGCATTTTATTGTAATTCGTTAAGCAGTATGGGAAAGACTCATTGGTAGCCATGCATGACAATACCCCATCCACAGAGCCTGCCAAAAATTGAAAGTTTGAGAGGCAGTAAGAAGTAAGAGGGAGGTGAGATTTATAGTTAGTTCCAGTTGCTTTTTTCCTCCTTGGAATGTTGCCCGTCTTATTAGGAGTTCTTTAGTGAAACAAAATGCAGTGGTAGCTTGGAGAAATTGTGGATACTTTCCAGCAGCCTAGAGGGGGAAACAGCTTAGGAATCTGTAAGCCTTCTCCCCTGGTTGCAGTTAGGAAGCCAGTTGACAGTATAATAGGCTTTTGGAAGTGGGTGCAATGGTTTGTGTGTTCTGTTTGATGTTTCAAATACCAAGCCCTCAGGGAGATCTGCAAAGAGGATATTCTGTTCTTAAAGAAAGGAAAAGATTAACCTGAAACGTGAACTGAAAAACTCCTGAATTCTAAAGGACTTAGGTGCAACCAAGGAAGGATCTCATTTACTTAGGTGGAAACATCATTTGGCAAGCTGCCTACTGCAGACAAGCAGAGAACTGGGCAAATATTTTTTAATGATTTTGATTGATGAAAGGCGATCACTAGTGAACTTGAGAGGATTAGATCATAGATTAAGGGTGTGTTTGTGTGGTTAAGACTTTCTTTGGAGATATGTGCATACTCATATACAAATAAAAAACTAAAAGTACTTCTTTGAACCTGTCAGATAATCCTTATCATGTTATTCAGATCACAGTTCTGACCTATTAGGAGAGGACATGGCACTTGTCCTTTTGGTTATTTATTCTGTCATTTGTGAATATATGCATTTATTTAACAAACATTTATTGAATGCTGCGTGCCAGATACAATAGGCACTGGAGATAAAATAGCAGGGAAGAAAAGGACAGAGTCTCGCTGTACTGTATTTAGAGCTCGTTGGAGGGACAGACAACAAACAAAAAACCCCACAAATAATCACACACTTACACAACTACAGTTTTTATATTGGCTTTGTATTCCGTAAACATTTTCGAGACATTCTAGGTGATCCTAACTCTAAGATAGGCTTTTGATGAGAAAACACTTTGCCTCATTTCTCTTGCATTGGTCTGCCTTTGACAAGGAAAAGACTGGCCATGTTTAATTATGGAATTGAGCAAAGTCCCTGATTTATGTAGGAGCTGTACTTCAGCATTATTTAGCACAGTTATAAAGACAGCAAGATAGCATTGTCTTGTACATTTACATGTAAACCTGGATGTATCCACTCAAAATACTCTTATAATTTCTGCCCCTCTAATATCTTCCCTATTTTGGGTTCAAGACCTAGCTTGCTTCTCTCCAGCTCTGTGAACTGAGCCTAGTTTGACCTTTCTGAGCCCTAGTTTCTCATCTGCAGAAATGAGAATAGCGGTCCTAGTTCATGAGCTTCTGAAGATTGAATGGGATTACAAAGGTAAAATACGTTGCGAAGTACTAATATTCACGTGTGTTTGCATCATTTTTACTATTATTCCTGATTTAATATAGGCTATAACATTTATTCAGGCCAACTATTTCCATTCTCTTTAATACTCCAAAAATCAGAAGGAAGATGATTCTAGATTCATGTAGAATAAATAAAAATCATCTTTAATAAGAATCATAGGGGCCAGTGTTGTGGCTTAGTAGGTAAAACTGCCCTCTGCAACACTGGCATCCCTTATAGGCACCAGTCAAGTCCCAGCTGCTCCGTTTCCAATCCAGCTCCCTGCTAATAGCCTGGCAAGTGCTTGGGCCCCTGCACCCACATGGGAGACCTGGAAGAAGCTCCCAGTTCCTGGCTTTGTCCTGGCCCAGCACTGGTTGTTGCAGTCATCTGGGCAGTGAACCAGTGGATGGAAGACCTCTCTTCCTCCCTCTCTCTCTGTAACTCTTGACTTTCAAATAAATAATCTTTAAAAAAAACAGGAATCATAATTAGGTAGCCCAATAAGAACAGACATTATTAAAATGATGAATTTTCATGTGAGATTACAGTGGATAGTGCTAATCTGTGAAGCTGTATTTTCTGGGGAAAAAAATCACTATGAATGAATCAAGAACTGAGCGTGCATCCATCAGCGTAAGTTGTATCCGCATGAACTATGATGTGATTTCTTAGCCTTCTGAATCATTTTCAAGGCCTTAAATAGATCAGTTTGTCTTTGGTGACTGGTGCCTCTTTCCTAAGAGTCCCCCTAGAAAGACTGAATTGAGGAACTGAAAAGGCACGTGCCTTTTGCTCTCTGTTCTGGGTGTATGTCAATTTATGTATGCATAGGTGTTCATCTAAAGATCATCCACCAACTGGCTGAGCCACTTAGCACCTTCACTATCTCCACATTTTCAGAGATTGGAGAGTATATTTCATTCCCCTTACTTTGTCATTTTTAACCAGGAGTATATCTGCAATTAGTAAGTAGTATTTCTTACAGTCAGTATAAGAAATACTATGTATTGTCATGTATGTATTGTCACCCCCCCCTTCTTGGCTGATAATAGATTGTCAGTAATGAATAAAAAATTTGAATGACATTGCCTTTTCTCCTTTACCTTTCTACCACCCTGTCTTCAAGGGTATTCAGGTCTGAATGACTCGCTGTAAGTAGGAGCTAAATTTAATGTTAATTGAAGGTCAAGCTCTGGTCCACACATTTGAGGCTCAGCTGCTCTCACTGTGTACGCTACATACAGTGAACATGCTGCTCTCTTGTCAGATAAAGTGCAGGAGCCTAGAAAAGCACAGCACTAAGTGGTAGAGCTGTTGGTGAGTCTGTGCAGAACAGATCAGGCTGCAGATGCCTTCAAGTAATTGCTAATGGAAACTGTGTGAAGGCCTCACCTTAAGTAAAGTGTAGACTGCGCATGCTTTCTCCATACCATGTTGCAGCATTTATTAGTGTGGTGTAAGCTAAAGGTAAGCTCCATTAAAAAAAAAATGCTTGGTGTGGGGGGGGTAACAATTAGCAGGGGCCCAGTATAATTTAAGGTATTCTTTGGAGTTTATAAATATGGGCTCATAAAAAGCATGAATATAAAGGAACTGTGACTTTAAGTCATTAGAAGCCCAGTGGTTTGATAAAATAACAGGAAACAGACAATTTATTATGAGCAGTCTCAGTAGCTCTGGATTATCTATAAAACTTTTACAGCCTTCCCCAAGTGGCAAGAAGCCATAAAACTTGCCTGAATGAGGGACTTGTTAATTTACTTGTTAAAGCAAATTAAAAATTTATAAGTGCTTTTAGGTAAATGAGATCTTCTCTCATTGCTGCCCTTGCAGGGCCCTGGAGTCCTAAGAGGGGAAAGTGGCTATGCTCAGACACCACTGCTGAACAATAAAAGCTATTAAATTATTCCAGTTTATTACAACAGAGCCACACAGCTGTTGCCATGGCTAACTGTGGGGTACTGGTGGTTGACAGCCTGGAGTTTCACTAGGTTTTCTGTCTCAAAGTAAAAAAAAGCCAAGGAAGTTTACCTTTGTAATTCTCTAGTAGTTGGTGCGTTGACCATGTCTTTTTATTTTGTCTTGGTTTAATGAATGCAGAGGCTTTAGCTATTTGTTTTACTTACCCCTAGAAGTGTATCTCTTTAGTTTAATAGGTCATTGGTACTTGGAAATTTCTACCATCATGATGCCTTTTAGCCATTTGGTACAATCTTATAACCTTTATTTAAAAAATCATCTTTCTTTTCTTTCATGTATCTAGCCTCAAAATTAGAAGACAGAGATAAGAAAGGGAATCTGGTACATGTTATTTTATATTTCACTCCAAAATCTGTAGAATCAGCATTTTTTTGTGGGGGCCAAAATTTGTAGGAAAAGGTCGTTTATTTATTTATTTTTTTTTTTGCATCCTCTGTTGAGCTAAATGTCAAGTTAAAATTGTTGAATCTTAACATTATTTTTCACTTTTGTCTATTTTCTACTTGTACAATTCTTCAGGAGGTAACTCTTGAGTGATAGGTTTCTGAATGATTAGTATGGCTGGCAGGGGTCGTGATTTGGGTTCAATTCCTATAACTCAGGGGATCTTGTTCCTTCTTCCCTTGGGTGTGATTCAGGATGAGCTGTCTTCTTCCAGCCATCCCTAATGATAACATAGGTGCCAAAAAATAGGAAAAAGTTCTAATTTTTTTCTTATGCATTTATAGGGTAGGAAAAAAATATATATCTCTATTACTGACTCTGTTTTATGTTAAATAAAAATAAAGATTATTCCACAATATATTTAAATTTTGAAGTCTTTCTAGAAAGACCAAATTCTGCAAACATTTTCTTTGGTCATATTTCCAGTCACTGTACAGGAAAGTTACATTGTATAATTTTGGGAATGGAAATGGTAAAAAAGCATAATTCGGTAGTTGTGTTTCTATAGTTTTTACCATTCAGTTACTTAACTGTAAATCCATGGAGTAATGTATTGAAAAGTGTAGTTGGCAAGTAAAACCTCACAGAAAATTGGAGATTAGAGAAATAACAATAAAAATAGCAGATAAACATCTGTAAATTTTGTATAGCATTCATCAGCTGTGAACCAGAGATGCCCTAATGTTAAAGGTTCAGTAGCTTTTCACCTGGTCACTGTGTTCATTATTTCAGAGGTAGCATTCTGCAGTAGCACGGTGTGAGTGTTGTACCTCTTGTTCAAATTCATAGGCCTGTTGTTGGCTTCATCTTAATGTTTACATATGGACATCTTCACTCAGAGTCAGCCGACGTGCTTGGTTGCAACCATCTTTTTTCAAATTCTCTCTCTGCTTTAGGACATTTTCTCTGTAGGCCTGCTATTGCATTTGTATGCTAGAACGTTCAGGGCAGAACTTAAGCAGATCTCTTCTCATTGGGTCAATCCGTAGGCCTGATCACAGAGTCTGTACAAGTGGAGAGCTCTCCTGGCCGTACCATTCTTCAGTTCAAGAGCATAAAACAGAATTGCATGCCCAGCAAAAGTAGGTAGATATAAAACGTTTGCAATAGAAATAGTAAATGACATTGGACCAAAGGTCAATTGCTGAGGAGATGCAGAGGCATTTGTTACAACAGGATGATAATGTGGCGTGAAACCCAAGGACAGGGTAATGAGTACTGATAAACCCTTCACAGTGAAGTAGCAAGGCTGTGAAGGTATTTGGGTTTAAAAGAGTTCATGTTACTTTTAGCGTATATGCTCACTCGTTAGTAATATTGATATATGTTGTGTAATGATTGCTTAATTGCTAATTTTCCTATGCTAATTGATGTTTTTCTATAAAACCAAATTCTTTAGCTCTTTACATTTATTGAATGCCATCTGGCTTATGAATTTTCATAAGAACTGCCAAAAAAATAAAAAAGAAAAGAAAAAGGTACAGCCTCCTTCCCCCTGCCTTTTTTCCTGAAAAGGTAGAGAATATGTATCCGTAATGACTTGTTAATGTGTCTGTAGGGAAGTGTCAGTGTGTGTGTGTGTGTGTGTGTGTGTGTAGGAATAAAACACAACCAGAATATTCTCCCCATGTCACCTCTAGTCGTTGCTGTGACTATATGCTTATATTATTATTCCTTTACCAAGTATCCTCCATACTTTTGGGGTAAGTATTGAACAGATACCACATTTTAAAAATGTTTGACCTGATTAGTAAGAAAGACTTCACAGTTGCTTTGTAGTTTTTGTAATAGATCTGTGCTTTTATATCCCAGTATTGATTTGGCTTAACAATATCACGATGCTTTCATTGAACAACAGCAGAGAAGTGTAGATACCTCTTACAGTCTTACTTCGCAGCGGTTCTCTGGCGTTTTCATGCAGATAGCCCTCACGTTGTGGTCTCTGTTTGCTTGGATTATATACCCACATGCACATGTCTGTCTGTTTATGTACTGTATGCAAAAGCCCTGAAACTTACCAGACCTCTGTGACTAACTGGGCTGGCCTACATGCCTTTTCACTCTTTGTTTTCCTTCAATACTCAGAGTTAAGTTTTAAACTAAAAAAATATTGCTTGGCATGTGTACATTTCGAGTAAGAAGTAAAATTAACTTCAGTTGCTTATATAGTTTTTTAATTCATCACTAGTGTAACTCCAATTTCTTATTTCCTTGGCTAGAGTAAGTGAAATTTTATTCTCGATTGTTTGCATGGGTCTAATTTGACCCCAAAAACTGTGCTAAAGAGTTCTTCAATTATTAGTTATTCTTCTAAGAAATTTGATAGTCCTGTAGAATTCAGCTCTTAATATAATTAGTATATTCAGAATCAGCCCCGTCAGATTATCTATTAGCCATTCAAATTGAGAGACATGATTATAAAAAAAATCAAGAGATGTGTTGGTATTTACTTAATTTCTTTCATTACAGGTAGGCCAAAATAATTATTTGTATCTAATTTGCTAATTACTTGTCCCACATATTTGGTGATAAAAATGAGAAAATGTTAGAACTATTATCTACCCAGAGGAACAGACACAGGGCAATTGGTTATAGTATGTCTGCATCACTCATGACTTATGCTACTCTGGAGGGTAGCATGTTTTGAAAATATCATGGACTCTGAAATTTAAAAAGAAGAAAAAGCCTGCTTGTGATTCCCAAGTCCACCATTTCCTATCTGTTAACATGAGCATCCACTTAGCTAATCCTAAAATGGTCGTAATTATGTCTGACTCACAGGTTGTTAAAAGAGAAACGTGGAGCAAATGGTAGGCACTGCCTCCAGTATGGGCGGTGGGCAGAGTGTTCAGCCAGGCATCAGGGTTCTATATTCCAGGCCCTGCTCACCACCCTGTCCCTCAGTGCCTTGGCTGGGTTATTCATCTGTTTGAATTTTAATTTCTTTATCTGTAAAAGGGCATATTTAATTTCCTTTGCTTTAGAATATTTTTGTGATGATGAAACTAGGGAAGTTGTGTATAACTATTGGAAAGTTGTGTTGCAGTAGACCGATGCATACAACGTTATTGTAGACAAACGATTGCCACATAATGGTAACTGGTTGGCCCTGCTCACCTCCGGGATCTGAGAATGTGATGTCCTGCTGTGTTTTACTGTCCTTCTGTGACACTTGCCACAGTGATGGGAGACACAGCTTAGCTTCTTTCTGGCAATCTGAGTCCAGAGTTAGCTGAGTTATTCATTTCATACACCTTTTTCCATAGCTTCTCCATGACAGTTTCTGTTGATACATCAAGGGGCAACATGGCATAAGTTTTTTGGGGAAGATCCTGATTAGCAAATTGGAATTGTCCTGAAATTGCAAATGTGTATACATCAAAGCCATGGTAAGAATAAATTTGTCTGATAGTGTACGTAGTTTCAGTACACATCGGCGAGATATCCTGCTGATTGCTGATTGAAAACAGTTGTTAATTCTCTACTTCACTAAATTCAGAGTGGAAAAACTTTCCTTAATAAAGAACAGATTGAGGAGATCCAAGACCTTACTGTGTGGGAATTAATGGCAGATGCATATACTGGTAGTTAAAATGTTTCATTAGATGTTAATGTCTTGCTGTGTTTTTAATTGTTCAGGAATTAGCCTCTAGAATATTAAAACCATCTGTTTGTTATCATGATGAAACAGAATGCTTAAATAGTTATTAATTTGTGTTTCTTGTCTTTTTTTTTTCAGAGAGATAATCTGTAAAACTTTGATCTATTTGGGCTATAGGGAATTTAGAATGTGAAAGTAAAAATTAATTTTAAAGCATACTAGTGTCCCAAATTGCTAAAGTTTGAGTATGCGTTTTTTCCTACCTGCAGCATATATTTTGTGCGTTTTTTTTCTGTTTTTAAATTTTTTTAATATTTTATTTGAGAGGCAGAGAAACGGAAAGGAGGAGGAGAGCCAGAGCCAGAGCCAGGCGAGTTCCCATCCCCAGTGCAGGAGGCAGGAACCCGGTCACTCGAGCGGTCACTGCTGCCTCCCTGAGTGGCACTGGCAGCAAGCTGGTGTCAGGACTCTAACCTAGGTACTCCAGTGAGGCACGTGGGCCACTTAATCACTCAGCTAAACACCCACGTCCTCTTTTTGGGTTGTTGCCTTTTTTCTGTGATGTGATGAAAGTGATCCCAGAGTGGTTTAACAGTTGCTTTATTAGGTGTAAGACTTGCACAATACAGATCATTGACATGCAGAATGAAGAAAAAAAAATTAGACATTTAGAGTAATGAAGGAAAGCTAAAGATTTTAGTTCTAAGGATGTGTTTCTTCTGGAATACTCTGCTAGTCCTGCAAAACCCTGGAAAGCAGTTGGCACTGGCTGGCATAGGTTCTCTTCCTGACCCTGCTGTTTTCTGCCTTGTGACTTGGCACAGTTGGTTTTTCTTATCTTTGGTTTCCCCATCTTTACAATGAGAAATGAAATTTAATTCAGAGTTTGGTTTTAATTTTCCTTCTGTATGTGTTTTTATTTTTATTTGAAAGAGAAAGAGACACAGATCTTCCATCTTCTGGTTCTCCCAGGTTTGGGCCGGCCAAAGCCAGGCACCCAGAACTCAATCCAGATCTCCTGCATGAGTGACAGGGACCCAAGTTTGCAGACTGTGATCTGAGGCATCCCATGATATGCATTTACAGGTAGCTGAATCATACATGGGAGAGATGGGACTTGATCCATGCACTCCAATATGGAATTAAGGTGTCCCAAGCAATGACTTAACCAATGTGTTGCATGCTTGCGCCTTTCAGTCTTTCAATGCTTAGAAACAATATATGAAGACTGTATATTTGTTTTATATAGTAGGCACATCTGCTTGCCTTTTTGATTACATGTAGCCAGTGAGATATTTTGAGTGCCACTGAGAATATATGGTAGCAACATATCTGCAAGACCTAGGAACAAACTCTTTGTCCTGTGTTGATAGCTAAACACCCTCCAAATGCAAATCTCAGTTGATAGCACCTCATTAATTGCCAGACATGTAGATCTACAATGGAGAGAACTAATTTACTAATTTTACCTCTGCATGGGATCTCCATTTATGTTTCTAAGGGGCCTAGTATTTGTCATCTTATCTCTGAGTTTGATTAGGAAAATTTGTCAACTTCTTTATAAACTTATGCAAATTAGCTAAAATCATGCCAAGAATTGGAAATTTTACATTTCTGAATCTTTTCTGCATCTTTGAGAAATGCTGTGTGTTTAGACCAAGAATTAATGGTAGCTGGGAAATTTATGGTTCTCCAGATAAGCTTCTTTTACCTTAACCTGTCCCACATTCAACACTGGATCTCTGTGTCTGTTTTGCCTACATTAAAAATGGGGGAGACCCATTAATTTAAATCTTCTGGAACCAAATGAAAATGGTTTGCTGTATAGAAGTGAAGTTTGTTATGTATCCTGAGTCTAATTCAGGTTCCTCAGAGGTCAGACTGGTAATATAAATAAATATGTGATGTAGGACAAGGTATAGTGTGAGAACCTCCTTGGCATAATGTTACAATGGCCCTTTATAAACTACAGAGTTAATTCCAGTGAGTGTTTTCATTTCTTGCTAAACAGAGTGTGCTGGTATAGGAGGTCATATAAATCTATCCTTTTGTACCATCTGCATACAGAGTACCATCTTGTTTAAAAATACTCCCAGGAGGCTCAATAGGCTAATCCTCTGCCTGCGGCGCCGGCACTAAGAGTTCTAGTCCTGGTTGGGGCACCGGGTTCTGTCCTGGTTGCTCCTCTTCCAGTCCAGCTCTCTGCTGTGGCCCAGGAGTGCAGTGGAGGATGGCACAAGTCCTTGGGCCCTGCACCCCCATGGGAGACCAGGAGAAGCACCTGGCTCTTGGCTTAGGATCTGCGTGGTGTGCTGGCCGCAGCAGGCATTGGGGGGTGAACCAACAGAAAAGGAAGACCTTTCTCTCTCTCTCTCACTGCCCACTCTGCCTTTCAAAAAAAAAAAATACTCCCAGAAGACCATATTTATGCTTTTTTTAAAGTAAATGTTGTTATTAAGAAATCAATGTTTGATGGTTTGCATTTTTAAAGATTTCTGTCATCCTAGGCTATGTTGGAGAAAGGTTTTACTGAATTAGTTTTTAATAAAATGATAAACAAAAAAACAACAACACTTGTAAGGATTTTTAAATCCTTCGTATTATCCAAATTACTTAAAAGTGGCAATCTCCTCAATAAGTATGTGTACTAGGAGAGCTATTAAGTTCTCTTGGTAGTGATTTTTGACCTTTTGCTGAACAAGTACTTTTAAAATGCCAGAATGAAGATATCTTACCCTGTAATTATATGCTACTTCCACTTTACAATCCTGTACACGACTATCTAAAGTATCTAAAATTACATATGATCACTATTTCAAGAATAAAATTAGTGATAGCACATGTTGAAGAATAAGGATTCTAAGGATTGTTTTGGTTTGATTACTAAGCCTCCCAAGTTAATCAGTGCACATGCCATTTTTCATGTTGCTACTCAGTCATTGAGCTTTCTTTGTTGGTCTATGCTGGAATAGATTTTTTTTTATACCCATTAACACTCTTTGATGGTAGCTCCAAGAGCCATTCTGTAGGGAATTATAGAGACTGTCTTAGGGACATCCTACATTGCATTGCCTGGCTTACATTCCTCACTCCAGCTAATGTGCACCCTGGGAGAAGGTAGTGATAGCTCAAGTACCCATGTAGGGAACCTGGATTGAGTTCTCTGGTCTTGGCTTTGACCAGCCCCAGCCCCGGATTTTGTGAGCATTTGGGGAGCAAACCAGTGGATGAGAGGGGATCTCTCTCTCTCTCTCTCTGCCTTTTATGTAAAAATAAATAAATAAAAATTTAAATATAAGTAAATATTAAAATATAAAAATTTTATATTAAAAAGACCTTAAAATTGTATACATATGATTAATTACACAAATATTTACTTGCTAAATAAATTCTAGATACTATTCTGGGCTTTATAGTAGGGAACAGAATATAAAAATTCCTGTTCTCATTCAGTTTATAATGTGGTTGCAGAGTGGTAGGGTGAGTTTAGAGGAGAAAAAAGACAAACAAAATAAGTAAAACATGTTCTACATTAGAAAGTGCTAAGTGTAGGCAGGTTTGCAGTTGCAAATAGGATGTTCCAGGGAAGTCCTCACTGACAAAATTACATTTTAAGTAAATATCTAAAAAAGGGAGGTAGTTAACCTTCTGGATTGAACATTTCAGACAGCGTCTGAAAAAGCCCCAGATGAGAACATACTTGGCTTGTTTTATTCAGGGGTAGGAGGAAGCAGTAAAGCTGTTATGGAGTGAGCAAAGCAGAGAATAGTTGAAAATGAGATCAGAGATGTTAATGGGAGGAGCCAGGTAGAGTTAGGACTGCCTTGTAGGTGGTTGTAATGACCTTGATCTTTACTGTGAAGGTGGGTGATGGGGAGACTGTGTAGGATTTTGAGGAGAGTAAGAATGTGAACTGACTCACATCATTACAGGAGCAGTCAGACTCCTGGGAGAGATGCACTAACAGGAGGTCAGGGGCACAGCGGGGAGATGAGATATGAAGGTACTGTGATAATGTAGGCAAAAGACAAAGGTGACATTGAGCAGAATGGTAGCTAACAAGGGTGTGATTGTGATTGTTTTGGGCTGAACAGTTGGAATGGTGAAGTTGTCATTGGTGGCTATTGGAAACCTTGAGAATTTAATGTTGAGCATTTCAAGTTTGACATTTCTATTAGAAATCTAAAGTGGAATTCAGAGGTGCAACTGGATTTGAGATTAGAATTATAGGAAGACATTAAGATATAAATTAGACATTATTTGCTCATAGGTAGTATTTATTTTTTAAAAAAATTTTTAAAAAGCTAGGTTTGTAATTTTTTTTTTAAGATTTATTTATTTGAAAGTCAGAGTTACAGAGAGAGGAGAGGCAGAGAGAGAGAGGTCTTCCATCTGATGGTTCACTCCCCAATTGGCCACAACGGCTGATGCTGCGCTGATCTGAAGCCAGGAGCCAGGAGCTTCTTCCAGGTCTCCCACATAGGTAAAGGGGACAAGGACTTGGGCCATCTTCTACTGCTTTCCCAGGCCATAGCAGAGAGCTGGATGGGAAGTGGAGCAGCTGGGTCTTGAACCCTCACCCATATAGGATGACAGCATTTCAGGTCATAAGTAGTATTTAAAACTATGAGACTTGATGAGATCATTTAGAACACTGGGTGTTTACAGAGAAAAGAAGAGGTTTACAGACTCAGTCCTGCGTCATTTCAGCTTTAAGAGTTTGAGACAGGGCCGGCGCCGCGGCTCACTAGGCTAATCCTCCACCTAGCGGCGCCGGCACACCGGGTTCTAGTCCCGGTCGGGGCGCCGGATTCTGTCCCGGTTGCCCCTCTTCCAGGCCAGCCCTCTGCTATGGCCAGGGAGTGCAGTGGAGGATGGCCCAGGTGCTTGGGCCCTGCACCCCATGGGAGACCAGGAAAAGCACCTGGCTCCTGGCTCCTGCCATCGGATCAGCGCGGTGTGCCGGCCGCAGCGCGCCGGCCGCGGCGGCCATTGGAGGGTGAACCAACGGCAAAAGGAAGACCTTTCTCTCTGTCTCTCTCTCTCTCACTGTCCACTCTGCCTGTCAAAAAAAAAAAAAAAATAGAAAAAAAAGAGTTTGAGACAGGTGGAGATCCCAGCATAAGGCTACTAGGAATGACCAAGGAGGTTGGAGGAAAAGCAGAAGTGAAGCAGAATGGTTTGAGGATAAGGGAGTGATTAATTGTGTCAGGTGCTATTGTTCAATCAATAGGATGAGGACTGAAAGTGACTACTTGGACTAGTACTACCTTTAAAACCAGGCAAGAGGAATGTTTTCCTTGTATCCTGCTATGAAACTTAGGTCAGATCCCCTCCCAGAGGGAGGAGTTCAAAGGGCCAAATATGTGCCCACTTGCAGTCAGCTGTTTCTCCTTTATCTGGGACCCTAGAATTTCCAGCTAAAATATCTTCAGCCTAATCCATGGCACATTCTCTAGGCCCGTCCTTCGGCATTTGCCTAGACCTGAGTAAGGGGCCCTGCTTTTGGGAGCTGGGTAAGTGTGAATCCTGCAAGTCAGGCTGGGGTGTAAGCATATGTGTGCATATGGGACATCTGGAGGTGTGAGGCAGAGCTACCAGTGGGAAGCATAGGGCACCAGGACAGTGGCCACCTCTTCTCCACATCCTGCCACATTCCATCAGGAAAGTTCAAGGAATATAGATTCTAAGTGAAAATCTGGCCTTTAGCATAATAAATACTCATTTATGCAAGGTATGAAGACAGGATGTATTTATTTAGTACTGTTGTCTTGGCTTAACTTTATTTAGGCAGAGAGGGTTTGGACCTCTAACCCCAAGCACCGGGAATGCTTTGGACAGCCTGTTGGTTCAGCTGAACAGCAACAGTGTTATGACATGTAGAGAGAAAAGCCTCACTGGACTGGGTTAAACAGACAATGGAAGGAGAAGAATTGGGGTCCCTGAATAAAATATTTTCAGAATTTCATGGAGAGGGAATGAAATAAATAAGGCTTCTAAAAGGCATAGATTTATTTTCTCGTAGATTTGGAGGCTGGAACTCTAAGACCAAGCCATTGAGCCATTTATTTTCTCCTAGGACCTCTTTACTTGGCTTGTAGATCGCTCCCCTCTTGCTGTGCGCTCACATGGCCTTTTCACTACATACGTGCTTCTGTGCTATCTTTCCCGGGGCCTTAATTTCTTTAATAAAGAAACCAGTCAGATTGGATCATGACCCAGTTGTCTCAGTCCATTTCCTGCTGTCGTAACAGAATGCCACAGACTGAGTACTGTATAAACCATACAAGTTTATTTAGCTCATGGACACTGCTAAGTCCTTAGAGCATGGTGCCAACATCTGGCAGGGCCTCTATGTTTCTGGATAACATGGGCCTGACTCGAATAGAAGTACCCTAAAGGCCTTCATTTTCACTACTTATGTTTTTAAAGACTCTACCCCCAAATACAATCAAATTCTAAAGAACAACACTTGGGGCTTCAGTGTATGAATGTGGACACAATTTGGGTACATGACAAGGATCTTAAATATTCTAGAACCAACAGTTGTGTGACCAGCCCACCTTGTGTGTGGATTCTCAAACGAGTCAGTGCTAGTGCTTGCTGCCTCAATTGAAATCTGCCCACACTGAAGTATGGGAAATCTGCCCACACTTCCATGCAATGGTCACTAGCTGATGATTCTTTTAGGTACATGTAGTTTACTAAGGCAACACTGGGCAAGGAAGGGCCTTAGCCTTGATGACACATTTATTTCTCACTGGATTTGAAATGAAATGGAATCAAAAGTGACCTTGCACCAAAAGTGTTTTTTTTTAATTTATTTTTATTTATTTATTTGACAGGTAGAGTTATAGATAGTGAGAGAGATGGAGAGAAAGGTCTTCCTTCCGTTGGTTCACCCCCCAAATGGCCACTACAGCTGGCGCTGTACTGATACAAAGCCAGGAGCCAGGTGCTTTTTCCTTGTCTCCCAAGCAGGTGCAGGGGCCCAAGCACTTGGGCCATCCTCCACTGCCCTCCCGGGCCACAGCAGAGAGCTGGACTGGAAGAGGAACCGGGACTAGAACCCGATGCCCATATGGGATGCCAGTGCCACAGGTGGGGTATTAACCAAGCGAGCCATGGTGCCGGCCCCCAAAAGTGTTTTATATAATAACAATTACTAGAGTCTTGTAATTTCTCAATTAAAATGGATAGCCAAATAAGTATGTGAATCAGAGAAGAACAGAACTGTTTCTAGAAGTCAAGTTTTAAAAACTCATTATTAGGACAATTTAAAAATATGAAAGTAAAGATAATACTATAATTAGCCCACATCCTAAAATGTCAGCAGCTGACAGGACTAATCCTGTTTTACCAGTTTCCCTCCTACTCTTCCTATCCCTGGGATTATTTTGAAAATAAAACCCAGCTATCAAACCATTGCATCCAAGAATATTTCAGCATGGATCTCGGAGGTACTCTGATTTTTTCTTTACCATAACATTACCAGAATCTAAATAATAATTCCTTAATATCAGAAGAGATTGGGCGTGTTCAGGGTGCTATGGCCATAGACAAATCCTTAATATCAATACCTAGTCAATGTACATATTTTTGAGTCTGTGTCAGAAATCCTTTTACTTTGGCCAAATTGGGTTTCGGATAAGATGTATACATGATAATTGGTTGAGACATCTTAGATTTCTGTTACCTCATTTCTTTTCCTTGGCTGTATTTACCTTGTGGTTTATAGCTTGGAAAATCAAGCGATTTGTAGATTTTGCTAGTTGTAGCCCTTGAGATGTGGTAGCATGCACTCCTATCTTTTGTATTTCATGTATACTATTAATATATTCAGTTTGAACACATTCAGGTTGAATTTTTAGGGGTGAAGGTTAAAAATGTTATATTTGCATGTCTATACATATTTTATCTGGATAATTTATGATATTCACAGATTTTGTTTTAAAGATTTATTTATTTATTTGAAAGTCAGAGTTACACAGAGAGAAGGAGAGGCAGAGAGAGAGAGAGAGAGAGAGAGAGAGAGAGAGAGAGGTCTTCCATCTGCTGGTTCACTCTCCAGATGGCCACAATGTCTGGAGCTGCACTGATCTGAAGCCAGGAGCCAGGAGTTTCTTCTGGGTCTCCCACGCTGGTGCAGAGGCCTAAGGACTTGGGCCATCTTCCACTGCTTTCCCAGGCCATTAGCAGAGAGCTGGATCCAAAGTGGAGCATCTGGGACTCGAATTGGTGCCCATATGGGATGCCGGCACTGCAGGTAGCGGCTTTACCCATTATGCCACAGTGCCAGTCTCCGATATTTACAGATGTTAAAAGCCATTGATAACTTGATTCTTTGCTTTTTTTTGTTCTCTCAGTATTACTAATGAGATTTGTTTGCTGTATTTTCCTTTTTTTAAATCATTTTATATTTGTGGCTTGCAACCCATTGAGTTATGATGCTGTTGATACACAATTAACCCACCTTTGGTCTGGGAGTACCTTTCCATTTGGCTCCCAGTCCCCTTTGACCTGTCCTTGGTTGAAAATATCCTCCAGATTCAGCTTTTACATTCAGACTTCGGCTTGACCATTTTTTTTCATGTTAGAAAGTGTAAACAAAAAGCACTTGGGGTTTTATGTTTGAGGATGATAGTTATTTTAAAGAATGCCCTGTCATTTACATATTTAACATGTTTTCTTATGTTAAAAAAACATAAAAAAGTAAGATTTTGTCTATTATTATGTATTCATTCATATATACCACATTATCAGAATTTCGTTTTAATAATCAAAGTCTCATTTTCAGAATGCTAGAAACTACACTAAAGCAAGCATTCCTTCGTCAAATATTCTAACATCGCATATGCATATTGTTTGTGAGTTTTTTAGTCTATTTGATAACAGATTCACCTTTTAGACCACAGTAATACCCAAGGAATGCCCAACACCTTCTGTTCATTTCAGCTTTTCTCTTTAATACTATACTTGTACATCTTTTTCTCCACCGTAGTTTAGACATCCTTTCTGGTATGTATAAATAAATAAATAAATAAATAAATAAAGTCGGGTATGTTATCATGCCTTTTGTCAACGTAATCCAACCTAGAAATAGTACCCAAGTTGTAGATAGATGTGAGTTATGTATCAAACACTGCTTTTTACACTTCCATTCTCTTGCCTTCGTATTATTAAGTTATGAAGAAATAGTATTGTTATAGCCTCTTGGTCAAATCAGAGAGAGTTATCATTCTCTTGATAAGCAGTAGAACATTATTAAGTTCTGCTGTCTGGGTTGAGTGTGTCTATTGTGAAGATATCAAAGACAGCCAGATTGCTTCTGATTGTCTTAATTGCTTCTTGTTTATGTTTGAGACTATGCACTTAGATTGATCTTGGCTTATTTTCCTCTCTTTATTTTATTAACTAAAAGCATTTTTTTCTACTGAAACGAAGCCCACTAATCCTCTTTAAATGTTGAATAATGTGTGTGTTTGGCAAGTGGAAGCACTTCAATAATTTTCATTTTCCAAGCTAATAGCACAACCTTCAAGTCATTATCTGTGCAATTATACCTTAAATGTTTATTTGGGAACATTGCTAATGCAGATAAATGACTTTCTGAAGTTCAAGCATATCCAAGATTCCTGCCTCTTATTTTGCATCTGTGAAACTTCTCTCCATTGGAGTGATCTTATGATACATGGGTTCAAGGGCAATTTCTCCTTTTTCTTATCTTTTTAAACCTCCTATGGTAGGCAGAATTCCAAGATGGCCCCCAAAATACTTGTGTCCTTTTTCTACCATGATTAAATTTTCTCATGTTAGCACAGGTGTATTTGACATAATGGTTTAGCCACTGCATGGGATGCCCCCATCCCATAATCTGAACATCTTGGTTTGAGGCACAGCTCTTATTGTCATTCCCGCTTCCTACTGTTTTGCACCCTGGGTGTCAACAAGTAATGGTTCAAGAACTTGGGTACATGTCACCCAGAGGGGAGAGACATGGATTGAATTCCTGGCTCTTGCTTTGGTCTGCCCTGCACCAGCTATTGCAAGCATTTGAGGAGTGAACCAGTGGAAGAGAGCTCTGTCTCTCTGGCTCTGGCTCTGGCTCTGTCTTCTCTTCCCTCTGTCTTTGTCTCTCTTTGCCTTTCAAATAAATAAATATGAAAGGGAGTTCTTCTGTAAGTCCCTGTCCTTAAAAGGTACCTGACTCTTGGTAGAATAAGAAATTAAACTGATGGAAAATCAGTAACGTACCACTCATGGTAAGGATGCAAATCACTAAGTTTTAGTAAATTAAGTTGTGCAGCCTTCACCATACTTCAACTGTAGAATATTGGTACCACCCCAAAATTTACCCTCATCCCATTTGAGTATCCTCTTAACATATTATTAAATTCAGTTATTATATTTCATCATATTTTTCTACTCTTTTAATTGTGGAGATCATTCCATTGTTTTTTTCTGAGTTTTGTTATTATTGGAGTTTGACACAGATTAACTTTTCATTTTTTAAAGCTTCTGTCTATTCACCTTGAAAGAACTACAGGGTGGCAGGGGGAGATCTTCCATCTACTGGTTCACTCCCCAGATGCTGCAACGGGCATGGCTAAGCCAAGAGGAAGCCAGCAGCTTCTTCCAGGTCTCCCACCTGAGTAGCAGGGGCCAAAACACTTAAGCCATCTAGTGCTGCTTTTCCCAGGCATATTAGCAGGGAGCTGGATGGGAAGTGGAGGAGCAGGGACGTGTACCAGCACCCATATAGGATGCTGGAGATTTCTAAGAGGTGTCATTTTTATTTTTATGGGTTCTCCCCAAATTTTTCTCTAGTTTATTATTTATACAGTATTTTAATTTCTAATTTGTTATGTTTTTAGTTTTAGAATTTCTTTCCTGTAATTTTCCCTGTAGTTTTTTTTGTCTTATATCTCTTTTGTTCTTTTTAATCTCTATAGTTTAGCTATTCTTTTCTTTAACATTTAATAGAAAATATTTGGGAAAAGCACCTGAATAAACAATTCTCAGAAGAAGAAATACAAATGACCAACATATGTAAGCAAACAGTGCCCAATGTCACTAGTCATCAGAGAAATACAAATCAGAAAAGCGATGAGATTATCATCACACTCCAGTTAGAATGACTGTTACCAAAAAGATGAAAAATTACAAACGCTAGCAAAGATGCTCAGAAAAGGAACCATTATACAGGGCTGGTGGAAATGCAAATTAGTACAGCCATTATGGAGGTCAGTTTGGGGGCATTCTTTGAAAAACTTAAAAATAGGTTCTGTCTTTAGTCTCAGTGGTTAAGACATTGCTTGGGTCGCCCACATCCTATATTCCCATATTGGAGTTCTGGTTCAAATCCAGGCTCCTCTACTTCTAATGCAACATCATGTTAATGCAAAAGTGCCTGGATCTCTGCCACCCATTTGAGAAACTATGATTAAGTTCCACACTCCTCTCTTTGACCTGGTCCAGCCCTGTTCTGGGCATTTGAGGGATGAACCAGAAGATGGAAGATCTGTCTGTGTCTGTCTATCTGCCTTTAAAATAAAAATGAAAATAAAAAATTTTTAGAAAGCTAAATATAGATCCACCATATGATCCAGCCATCCCACTTGAGGAGATAGAGAGAGAGAGAGAGAGAGAGAGAGAGAGAGAGAGAGAGATTTATAGATATCTATATATCTGAAGGATGTGCTGTCAGAATCTCAAAGAGATACATGCACTCAAATGTTCATTGTAGCACTATACACATAGCTAAAATAGAGAATCAGCTTAGGTAAACATGGATGGATATATGGGTAAACAAAATATTATACACACCCACCCACACACACACACACACACACACACACATGCATACACACACAGTGGAATATTTTTCAGCCAGGAAAAGTATGACTGAAGTTCTTAATTTGCAGCAAAATAGTTGTAACTGGAGTTCATTATGTTAAGTAAAATAATCAAGACACAGAAAAACAGATATTTCACGTTCTTACTCATATATGAAAGTTCAAGAAGTTACTCTAGACTTAAAATGGTGGTTTTAAGGGGCTGGGAAGGATGAGGTGTGGATAGAGAGAGGTTGGATAACTAATACCAGAACACTGTTAGATAGAAGTAATAGGTTCTAGCATTCTAAAGCAGAGTGGCGCAAGTGTAGGTCATGTTAGTGCGTTGTATGCTGTATATACAGAGCTGAAAAAGAGGAGCCAGTGTGTTCCAAACATAAAGAAAGGAAAGGAAATGCAAATGCTGATTACCTGATTTGAACAGTTTATGCTGCATACCAGTGATGAAATGGTGCGTGATACTCTTAAAGATGTACAAGTATTACAAGTTAATCAAAAAATTAAAAAAGAAAGTATACTAAGTCCATTCATTAGTATCTTGCAAAGATTTTTACAGCAACTTGTAAATTTTTAGATTTATTTATAAATGACTTTCTTTTTTAAACTTTAAATAAGGTCTATGTGTGATTTTCCTCTTTGACTAAGTTATAATTGTGGAGAGAAGTTTCAAATGTCTTTTCTTTTAAAAACTATTTTTAGAAATCTCTATGTAATATGCCTATTTAGTTTGAATTTTACCATTAGTTTTTTCATGGTGATGATATTTATGTAAAGAGAACAGATTCAATAGTTTATAGATAAAATTCTAAGAATAGAATGATATCATAGAGAAGACTACTAATGTAATTTGTAATTTTTAAATTTATTGTCATAATTTTTGTGACCTAATATGTTTTCAATAATGTCTCATAGATTTCCAGAAACTAGTTGTCATCAAGTTACCAAATTTATTATATGCTAATTTACATTGAGTCTTTTAAATTTCTATGTCTTTTCCTTTTATTTTCTTGCTTCCTCATTGGTAGGATGCTAAAGTTTCCCACCTTCTGATGATTTCCTTTATTATTTAAAATATTTATCACTTTAATGTAAAAGCTTATAACGTTAAGCTTTAAGGTAAAGAGGTACCTTTCGTCAGTATTGAATGACTGTTTTTGACATATGGCTTCATCATTTTGTCTTTTCCTTTTGTTTTTATTAGATTTTTGAAGTTCATTATAACTAACAAATAATTGGTGTTCTCTCCCTGTCTTCCCCCAACACAGACTACATGCTCTTGCTTGTGCTCTTTCTCTTTTTTTTTTTTTTTAAGGAAACTTAATCTATATTATTGTCAGAATCAATATGCTTAGTTTTAGGCTTTTGCTTTCTTGCCATTTCCTTTCCACTTCTTCACTGATTATCATTTGTGACTTTTTATATTTGATGTTGATTTGGAAAGCAAGTATTTTTAACACTTGATTTTTACTAATGATCACTTTTATGAGTATTGAACATTTAAAACTCTTTCTCTTAGTTTGAAGATAATGGCTATATAACCTCTGATTATGTTATTCCAGAGAAATTTTGCACAATTGCTTGCTTTGCTTGTTTTTAACTTTTATGGACAATTAGCTATATATGGTTAAAAGTATGATACAGTTTTCATTTCTTAAGAGTATTTTATCTATCCAACTATATACTTTTGTTTGTAATTGTTATTTCTTGTTAACCTGAAGTCTTTTAAAACTTAATGAGTGGCCGGCGCACTGCGGCTCAGTAGGCTAATCCTCCGCCTTGCAGCGCCAGCACACCAGGTTCTAGTCCCGGGCGGGGCGCCAGATTCTGTCCCGGTTGCCCCTCTTCCAGGCCAGCTCTCTGCTGTGGCCAGGGAGTGCAGTGGAGGATGGCCCAAGTGCTTGGGCCCTGCACCCCATGGGAGACCAGGAGAAGTACCTGGCTCCTGCCATCGGATCAGCGCGGTGTGCCGGCCGCAGCGCGCTGGCCGCGGCAGCCATTGGAGGGTGAACCAACGGCAAAGGAAGACCTTTCTCTCTGTCTCTCTCTCACTGTCCACTCTGCCTGTCAAAAAAAAAAAAAAAAAAAAAAAAAAACCAAAAAACAAAAAACCACCTTAATGAGTAAGTGGCCAGTATTGCGGTATAGCAGTACAGCTGCTGCTTGTGACACTGGCATACCATATGGGTGTTGGTTCAAGTCCTGGCCGCTTCACTTATGATCCTGCCACTTATGGTCCAAATATCTGGGCTCCTGCCACTTATGCAGGAGACCTGGAGAAGCTCCTGGCCCCTAACTGTGGCCTGGCCCGCCACAGCCGCAGCTGTTTAGGCTATATGGGGAGTGATCTGGTGGATGGAAGAGCTCTCTGTCCTTTCCTTTCTCTCTGTAACTGTCTTTCCAATAACTAAATAAATAAATCTTTAAAAGCTGAATAAAATAAGGCACAATGTGAATTTAAAAACGGAAAATATTTTTTAAAGAATTATTTATATATGAAAGGCAGAGTTAGAGAGAGGCAGAGGCAGAGAGAGAGGTTTTCCTTCTGCTGGTTCACTGCCCCAGTGGCTGAAACAGCCAGAGCTGCACAGATCAGAAGCCAGGTGCCTGGAGCTTCTTCTGAGTCTCCCACCTGGGTACAAGGGCCATCCACTGTTTTCCCAGGCCACAGCCGGGAGCTGGATTGGAAGTGGAGCAGCCAGGACTTGAACCGGCGCCCATATTGGATGCTGGCACTACAGGTGGTGGCTTTACCTGCTAAGCCACAGCACAGGCCCCAAGGAAAAATATTTTCATAAGATTATATACTTGGGCTGGTTTCAGGGTAATGAAGCCTATTGGTATACAAAAAATTTTAGCTAAAAATAAAGGTGTTTTTGAACTTACTGACATCTTAAAAACAGTTATAGAGTTCATTTACATTTCTACAGGAAAACTCAGCTGCCTGAAATAGGGTATATGCTAGCTTAAAGAACCCAAACCAGGAGGAGATGAGTTTTGGACACTTTTTAGCATTGCAATGCATAATTCACAGCATTCCACACAAACTCCAGACATAGGTATCTTCATGTAATTTATCCTTCTGTACATTTTGTTAATGGGTTAATGACACCTGGTGGGCATCTGGCATCTTTTGGGACTCTCCATACTCAAGCAGAAAGACATACATCAGCCCACAATACTTGACTGATGTGCCCAGGATCACTCCACCTTCACACAGTTCTGGGCATAGGACTTTAATCCATGTTCATTAGCCTAGATAACAAAGCAAATCATCATTTTCCCCTACTTAGCCATTAATTACAGTTAACAATGTAATGAGATCGTGATTTCGAAGTTGGGAAGATATATTGTTGACAGTGAAATCTAATGAAACACTAGCTACTTATATTTAATAAAAGATGTTGCTGTTGAGTTAATTCCATTTATGTAATATATTAGCTTACTTTCATTTTGTCAGTTTTGTTCTAATTCTGATGGCTAAACTATATACTACTCATATCATAATGGGAATAAGATTCTCAAATTAGAGGATGGATTATAGTAATTTTTAAATAAACAAGGTCTTGAAGTATCTACAGGCTGATAGTAAGAAATCTCACTTCTTCAGTTATAGCAAACGCTTCTTATAATAACCTCCATGAATGCTTGGACAAATCAATGCAAGCAGATCAATTTTTCTTAGGTCTTTAAATGTTTAAGCTGGCACCTGGCCTTTGTAATGTCTCTTGGTTGTAGGTAATAGCTGAGAATTGAAGGTGAAGGATTACAACTTGTGGGTAGCTATTCTACCCCAAATGATCCACTGGATGTGGCTGAAAATGCCAGTTTGAAAATATATTCAGGGGATTAGGAATGAATACTTTTTTGCCTGAAATCTTGTGGTTTAGCTTTAGTACTTACTATAGTCAGTCCAGTTCTTTGAAATATTGAGCTGTCTGACAGCTTAAAATCCTAAGTTTCCTTTAAACTTGAGACCAGCTTTGGAGGAGAAAGGGGTAGCATGGGGATGGATTTTATGTAAGGCTCTCTTAAGAGAATTTGCTGAAGTGCTTTTGCTGGCAGGGCACTGGGAAGACTAGCAGACTGCTCCTGTGAAGTCCTTCTTGGGTTTTGCCCTTGGCCGAGATCAACATTTAGTCAGATAATTTACATCAGGGCCACTGAAGTCTGTTGTTGGGCCTTGTCTGAATCTTCAGTTTCCCTTCATCAGGAAGCATGGAAAAACCCCAGGTGCAATGTCTAGGTTTTGTTAAGCAGTTGGGTATTAGGAAAAGCCCTGATACTCTTATACCCTAATTCCCAGCAGGATGTGTTTCTCAGTTGAGAAACTGCAGGGATTATATATATATATAGTTAGGTTTATATAGGTTTGTGTGTGTGTGTGTGTGTGTGTGTATAGTTTTCTTTTATATATATATATATATATATAGTTTTCTCTATGGGTTTATATTTTTTCTTTTATATAAGTTTATATATATAGTTTTCTATTCCTTTTGAAGATTAATTTATTTGAAAGCAGAGTTAGAGAGACACAGAGAGAGAGACATCCTCTGTCTACTGTTTCACTCCCAAATGGCCACAATGGCCATTCTGAAGCTAGGAGCCAGTAACTCCATCTAGGTTTCCCACATGGGTGGCAGGTGCGCAAGCACTGGGACCATCCACTACTGACCTACCAGGTTCATAGCAAAGAGCTAGATCGAAAGTGAGAGCAGCCAGGTCTCAAATGGGATGCCAGTGTCACAAATGGTAGCTTAACCCACTGTGCCACAACACCAGCCCTCAGAAACTTTTCATAAAACATCTCCTCACCAAAGTTTACCTAATGAGATTCCTTTCTTTGTGAATGTGCTCAGATGCCACCAGTGTATTAAAATATATGGAGAACCTTAAAATATGCAGAGTTGTTACTTTTATGTTAAATATAAGCATCTTAAATGGTTACTAAGAATTAAAACAGCAAAAGGCGTTAAAGGACATGGATTTAATCCTAAATATTTTGCCTAGGTGGGCACATGATTTTCTTTTTTTTCTTCATTTGTATATTGGAGAGCGTTCTACCTATCCTTATATAACCCAGAGTAGTAGTTGGATATAAGTTACAAGATTGCTTATGAACTAGAGGGCCTCCGCTGCACATACAGAGTTTATTACCAATATAGCAATATATTGGTAATATATTTATTATAATATATTATAACAAAAGGCCTTTTGAACTTGAAAATGTGTCATAGCTATCAAAGGTGTTTAACAAAGGATGACATGCTGGCTAAGTTTTGAAGGCATATTTGAAACAATAAATATAGAAAGAAAAAAGAGGTCTTCAAAAATCATAGTGAAGGAGGTAAGAACTGAGCCTTTAAAAATCTCTTGACCTCAGAAGCACAGAGAAGGTGACGATGAACATTCCAGAGGGAGAGAAGCAGCTGTGAAACAGTCCAGGGCAGGAATGGCCACAGCATGATCAAGAATGAAAGAGAGGGGGGTGTCATTTTAGTAGAAGTCCTACCTGTATTTAAGTATAAAAGTAAACATCTGAAGAGACATTACTCTGTACTTTTATTCCAGCGTAGAAGCAAAGGCTTATACAGCTTGCATCTCATTTAGAACTAGTAGGTTCAGCTTCAACATAGGAGAAAATGAAGTACTTAAGGACTTAGGGAAGATACAGAGTAAAATTAGCATCAATTTTCTGGTCTCCATTACAGCAGCTTTCCTGGAGAAAGGGATTTTAGAAGAAAGTAGTAAAAGTGGATTTGCAGAAAGGTAAATAAGTTGGCCTCATTTTGGAGATTTGGGAGATAAAATGAATTGTGTGACCAAAATTAGACTCTGTAGTCTTTTTATAAAAAAACAGATATTTATTTTTATGAACTTGAAAGGTAGAGAGAGAGATCTCTCTTTGGCTGATTCATTCACCAAATGCCCACAGCTGCTGAAGTTGTGTCAGGCCAAAGTGAGAAGCCAGGAACTCAATCCAGGTCTCCCACATACATAGGTCATAAGGGTCCAAGTAAATGAGCCATCACCTGCTGCCTCTCAGGGTGCTTCCTGAATCCTGCAGCAGAGCCTGAACTTGAAAGTGGGCACTGGTACGGGATACAGGTGTTCCATGCAGCAGCTTACCTGCTGTGCCAAATCCCCACCCTTCAACTATGGTCTTCTAAAAGGCACATTGAAAGGCTCGCTCTCCATTCCTCTTGGTTCGATCTTCTTTGATGTCAGGGCCACTTGAAAACTTACAAACTTGCTAACCTGTTGCCTGTTCTGTTATATGAGGCTCCTGAAAAATGGAACTTGTGTTGTTGTTTTTAAAACAGGACTTTACCAAGTAAGCAAAGTGTCACTTCTGTTTTGCCTGAGACTTTCCATGTGCTCATCCATATACTCCTCTCTCTAATGTCTCCTGTTTTCTCCACAAAGGGACTGTGTTTCAGACGAGACTTTGGGGTCATTTCTTAGCATGTTGCTTTTCCTGCCTTTCCACATCAGGAGTAGCTTCCTTGTCCTCTTGGCCACGTGAGCTGATTTCTCTTTTAAAGTAGAAGTATTCAAAACCTGTTGATATGAAATGGACACTATGAAAAACAATGACTTGATCAGCCCTTGTCCTGACTGTCGAGAAATAACTTACTACTTTTCCTTTTTGTATTTTTTTGTTCTACTTAATACCATTGGTAGAACTCTTTAATTAACACACAGTTATTCTTAGGTGTTTAAATTTAACTGAAAAGTGATCCCTGTTAAATATAAGAGTGGGAATAAGAGAGGGAGGAGTTGTACAGTTCGGCACTTGCTCAATTGGGCTTTCCACTAATGGTAGAGTTAGAAACGTGCCAGGGGATTCCAATTCAATCCCATCAAGGTGGCATGTACCAATGCCATCTCACTAGTCAAAGTGATCAGTTTTAGTTCATAATTCATCATAATGATAGGATTAAGTGTCAAAGGGATCACATAAACAAGACTAGTGTCTGCTAATACTAACTGATAGAATTAAAAAGGAGAGAACAATCCAACATGGGAAGTGGGATACACAGCAAACTCATAGAATGGCAGATGTCCTAAAGAGCACTCTGGCCTCAGAATCAGCCCTTAAGGCATTCAGATCTGGCTAAAAACCCATGATAGTATTTCAGGGATGGAAAACCAAGACAATCTGGGAAAAAAAAAAAAAAAAGCCTAAATGAAAGATCTCTGCGAGTGAGATCCCAGTGGAAAGAACGGGCCATCAAAGAAGGAGGTACCTTTCTCTGAAGGGAAGAGGGAACTTCCATCTTGACCATGGCCTTGTCTAAATAAGATCAGAGTTGGCGAACTCAAGAGGTTTCCATAGCCTTGGCAGCTCATGACAAGAGCCTCAGGTGATTACCGATGTCATAAATAAGAGGGGTCAGTTGTTAAATCAACAACAAGAGTCACTGTGCATTTACTCCCCATGTAGAATCTCTGTCTTTAATGTGTTTTACTATGTGAATTAATGGTATAACTAGTACTCAAACAGTACTTTATACTTTGTGTTTCTGTGTGGGTGCAAACTGTTGAATATTTAATTAGTATATACTAAATTGATCTTCTGTATATAAAGATAATTGAAAATGAATGTTGATGAAGAATGGGATAGGAGAGGGAGTGGGAGATGGGATGGTTGCAGGTAGGAGGGTGGTTATGGGGGAAAAAGCTACTATAATCCAAAAGTTGTACTTTGGAAATTTATATTTATTAAATAAAAGTTAAAAAAGTAGAAGTATTCAGAAATCATTTCCCTTGTGAACATCACTGGCTACTCTTTGGTTTTCATTCAGCATGTATTTCCTTGTTTTGTTACATTTACTTGTCCTGCACTATCTTTGTCATGCTAGACTGAGAATATTACAATGGGGCTCTGTCTTGCAGTTTTCTACATTGCATTTCTTGGTGTCTCTGAAAATGTGATTGGCAATGATGTCATAAACTAATTGTCCATATGAGAATATGTGTGACCTAGAGTTTCATATAGACCATTGGTTTTCAATTCTGTGTGTTTATTCAATTTTAAAGGAAATTCGGTGCAGGATCCATGTGTAGAACATCCCATATGAGAAAATCAGAGTTGGGTAAATGTGTTGAAACTACAATGAAACTTTAAAAGTTCAGTCTTTTTTTTTTTTTTCTTTTTGGTTTATTACTGTGTCTCTAGCACTTTGTACCAACACAAATGGGGCACTAAGTGTGTAAGTGTGTTGAATGAGTACTAATTTAACTTACTGGAGCTGTCTGTCTTAATTGGTATTTTTAAATATCTGGGTAAAGATCTCCAGAATGTTGTCTGAACAAGCAAGATCATTAAATGTGTTTCCGATGGTTGAAAGATAACTTCATAGCATTTTATCATGTTCTCTTGGGAAAAGGGAACCTGGGTTTTTAATGTATTTTGTTGAAAGGAGGGTAGAAGAAATAAATTAGGAAAACAGAGTTGCTATAATCTGGCTTTTGTTTATTTAGTGTTTTTGGTCTTTCTATTATTAAAAAATATTACAATAGAACATAAAAAGAAAAACCCACGGGAAAATACTTCCTAGTTCATGGACTTGCTTCAGCGTTCAAGGTGTTGAGTTCAGGCTTGCTCACACTCCTCTCTACACTGACATTTCATGGTAGATGGTTTGCCTGTTCTACCTAACATGTGGCGGCTTCTGGGGCAGTATTCACACAACGAGAATGTTTAAGATCAGGAGCTGAAATTGCTTGCTCTTGACAAGTCTCAGAGAACAAGAGCTAAGATACAGTTATGTGAGGAGACCACTGACTTTCCCTTTTATTCTTTTCTTTCTCATTTAGCTCAAGCCAGGGCAGAACAGCTGCAGGGACAGTGACAGCGAAAGCGCCAGTGGAGAATCCAAGGGCTTCCACCGGAGCAGCTCTCGGGAAAGGCTCAGCGACGTAAGTTCCCCCCCCCAAAAAAAAAAGAAAAAAAAAGGCAAAACCACTTGACCACATGCACATGCCTTTGGCTCCGGTCTCAGCTTCACCCTCACTCCTGCTTCTAGATCCCTGTGAAGATCCCAGAATGACAGTTCATGCTCTCTTCCTGTTCACATGTTTGAGCCTAGCAGTTGTGGCATCATTCTAAAAATTGGTTTCATTGGTTCAGTTGTTTCCATAAATTTTTGAAATTGTCTTGTACATGCAATGGAATATATTTGGCCATAAAATGAATTGGCTTTCTGATACAGACCTTAAAAATACGGTAAGAATGGCAGACATAAAAGAGTAGATATTGTATGTCTCTACTTTTTTGTGTGTTATGTAGACTAAACAAATGCATAGAGAGAGGCAGAAAGTAGAATAGAATAAGGAATGGGAAGGGTGTGTTGGAAAGGTTGCTTAATGATCTTAGGGGTCTTTTTGGGGTGAAAAAACATTTTGGAAACTGAACAATTGGAGACAACATTGTGAATACAATTAATGCCAGTGAATTGCATCCTTAAAAATGGCTAATGGCAAAGTTTTAAGTTACATATATTTTACCACAATTAAAAAATAAATGTTAGAAGTCCTATCGGTCGTATGTCAAACCCAGTCAGTGAAACCTTGACTTCCTATTATTTAATTATTAAAATTCACACTTTTGCCACATTGTTAAACAAGAAAGAAGGAAAAATGACAGAGAGGGTTGGCATGTAAGGATATGTTTGGAAATTTCCAGTCCCCTTTGTCTCTACACGTGTGCAGGTCTGAAGTAGCGGAGTACTGCCTAGGCCATATGGCTGAGGTCTGAGGTCAACACCTCTGTGGAGTTAACACACAAAATGACTGTTTTTGAAACCAGGCAACAACTACTCACGTGGTATTTTACAGAACAAGGATGCCCCCATATTTGTTTAAAAGGGGATTAAATATCTAATGACTGTCAGACAGTGAGGAGCTTGAGGCAGAAACTCCTCATTACTGGTTTTGTTGTTCACAGTATCTTCCATTGCCACTTCTTACCATGATTATTCTCTTTTTACTTTCTTGAGCACATGGAAGCAAGTTAGTGTAACTTGATGTCCTTGTCTGCTGCTGGCGTCAGTTTCTCTTGGTTGGTTTTTCTCATTATGGGTTATGCTTTTCTGCTTGTTTGCTTTCCCAGTCATCTTCTCTTGAATGCCACACAGCAGAGTGTTTTTCCTTGTTGGGCACTGGATATTTCTGATTTCTATAATGAATTCTTTATTCTGGGGTGAACTCATGTTACTTGAAAATGGTCTCATTCTTTCAGGGTTTGTTTTTGCAACTCCTTGGGCAGATCCAGCGTTAGCCTAACAGCAGCTTTTCCCCAGTCTGCCTCAGGCTGGTGGAAACCCAGCCCATTCATCCCAATGTGAGTTCTGGCGATTGGTCTCCCTGCTCCTTTCCAGTGATTGTGTCCTTGGCCTCAGTACGTTTCCCCCTCGGATGTGCTGAGGCGAGCGTGGCACTGCCTCCTTCCTGGTATTTCTGTGAAGATCTCTCGTCTCTGTTCTCTGCTTTGCTGATTCTGGCTACCCTGGCCTTCCCTGACACTTGCCTGTCTTCTCAACTTAGGGATGCTGCTGGCCTCCACCTGGCTCACTTCCTACCCTATCGACTATGGCAGGAAATATCCCAGGCAGAAAGCTAACAAAATTGTCTGCTTCTGTGTTTCCTTCTAACAAGTACCATTGTCCTGTACTTTTGCTAAATTGGTACAAATTCTTGTTGCATACATTTTGTCTAAATATTTTTTAGTTTGCTGGACATAGAAGAAGATATTTGGTTCTTGTTAGTCCATCGTGTCCACTGCTGACTTTTCAGCTGTGATAAAAATTCCCATCTATCTTCTGCCAACTTCGGTGATAACTTTAGAAGAGTTGGCAGTTAAAACTTACTCGCAAGTAAGAGGCTAATCAAGATACTGTATTATTCAGGCCTTATTTTCTTTGAATTGGACCAGCAAAAGGTAATAAAACATTCCAGTGTAGCTGGAGGATCTGACTCATGGAGAGAGCTTTAAAACCACCAAGTGTGCTTGGCTTTTCTAAATTATATATTTCCAAACTGTATGGCCAAGAGAGAATAATTGGCCACAAGGACTTTTGGTTTCTCCACATCAAGGAGACATAGTAACTTGTTTAGATTAGTCACTAAGGAAAATGTTAGGGGGAATAATTACATATGTAAAAATCCATGATGGGTTATTCAAGAGGGAAAATATTGCTTCTGACTTATATAGAATTTTTATCATAGAGGAAGTTACCAAAATTAGTGAGAAAACTTAAATTATAAAGTGATCATCAGCATTCATTACAACAGACTGAAGACCCTACATCTTGATAAGGTCGCTGTATTAGTCAGGATTCTTGATAGAAACAGATCCAAGCAGCATGTGATTCATTATAAGGAATTGGAAGCTTTTATGGAGCTGAGCTCTCCCAGGGTTTACAGTTGGTCAGCTAGACATCCAAGAGAGCCGATAGTGAGTTTCTAGTCCTAAGACTGGCAGGTTAGAGACCTAAGAAGACCCAGCAGTTTAAAGGCAGGAGGAAAAAAACTGAGGTAAGGGAGGACTCCCCTCTTACCTGGAGGGGAGTCAGCCTTTGGTTCTACTCAGGCCTCTACCTGATGGGCAGAAGCCCATCCACATCAGGAAGGCCAGCGTGCTTTCCCCAGCCTGTAGATTAATGTGTTGAATTTGCCTAAAACGACCCTCACAGAAACACCCAAGGAAATGTTTGACCAAATACCTGAGCAAACCTATGACCCAGCCAGGTTGACAGATAAAATTAATCATCACAGTTATGTTCTGAGATTCCAGTTAGATGTGCATATTGGAGGTACACTATTCAACGCATTGTAGCTTATTCTTTTAAAAAGCCACTGGAATGCATTAAAGGGGTTGAGGTTACGATTTTTACTTTACAATGTTGAGTTTGCATTTTATATGAAGAACTGTAGATGAAGGTGACAGCAAGAGTGAAATAAGGGAAAGACCCAGAGAGCTCTAGAGTGTGAATGAGAGCTGTCGGCAACTTGAAGAGGGTATAGCAAAGAGTTAAATAATTGACATTTGAAGTGACATAGCATTTCTACACCTGATGCTTGTTATTGTTATTGATCCATTTTTCTCAAATCATTGTGGTTACTACAAGCTTATTTCCTCCATCCAAATATATCGTGTTTCTTTTTTTCCCCCAGCTGTTAATAATCTTATCTCCATCACACATTTCCTTGGCTTAATATTTTAGATTATTTTCATTGTCATTAATTTTAAAAAATCATTGATCTAAAAAGTACAGAGACACAGAGACAGGAATATAGAGATCTCCCATGTGATGGTTTACTTCCTAAATGCCCACAACAGCTAAGGCTAGGCCCAGCTGAAGCCAGGAGGCTGGAGCTCCACCTGGATTTCTCACATGGGTGACAGGGACCCAAGTATTTGATCTACTGTCTCCCAAGGTGTGCTTTAGCAGGAACCTGGAATCAGGAGCAGATCTATTTTGAAAATAAATCCAAGCACTCTGATATGGGATACAAGCATTCCAGGTAGCATCTTAAGCACCATTCAAAAACACCTGTCCTGTCACTGGTTTTTAAAACACTCAGGAAAATCTAGGAATTAGCTTGTTTTGTGACCCTTGCAAGAAATTGCATGTCCATGTCATTTCTGGTATGGTCTTTTTCCTTTTTATTCCCAAGAGAGAAAGGTCTAACATGGAGGTAGGTAGGCAGAGATGTCAGACACAATTGGTGATTTGCAAGACTTGTAAAATATACAATTTAAATTTGCCCTAGGGTCACAACATATATGCTCACCTAAGAGTTAAATATATATCTATTCTGTACTCAGGGAGCTTTGTAATAGTAGCAGAGTCTCTATGTGTGGATCTATAATGAATGGAGCACATCTATTTTAGATGGATAATCAATTTTGAAGTCCCTTGTTGTAGGTAAGCTGTTAAAACAGAAATGTTATCTTCATGAGTTTAATGAGTAGCTTCGGTGATAGCTTAGTGACAGAGATGGAAAGAAAGGGAGGTGGGGGCGGTGAGAAAGAGGAGAATGAGTGTTTAATGGATATCTACTCGCAGACTTGAATGTCAGCAGCAACGTTCTCTCTCCTGGAAAATGTCTTTCAACTGCATAGCCCCTTACTATTCCTGCAGCCCACAGTAGCATGGAGACGGAAACTGAGAATGTTTCTAAGAAAACTCTCCTTTATATCATAATGAGATCGAGGTGGATAATATGTAGAGATTGCTGGAGCAGTGGTCAAATCTAGGGAAAAAAAAAAGAAACAAAAACAAAACAGAGTGAAAATACCATGTCAAACAGGAGATAGCTTATAATGAGCCTGGAAATCGCATGTCGGATAGCCAGCTGGCTGGCATTTCTTCGTATCCCTGTCTTGTCAAGCAAACCACTAAACGCATTCTCATACCCTATTTTCTCAGCCTCTTAGTAGCTCGCATTTCTGCCTACTGCATTGAAGATATGAATGAATTGGAAACTCTACCACTTGAAGAAACAAGAATGAAGTCTTTCTCCCTATTCAACAGAAGTTTCTGCCTAGACATGGATATTTGGTATTGTTTCAAATGCTTTTGAAACCAAGGAAACTTTTGTTTCTTCCTTAAACCTGCCTTAATTTTTCAAATATCAAACGTTTGACTCACAACCTTTTCTGAATTCTGTGGCCACATTTGCTAAATACTTTGGACAGAGGTTGCCTGAGGTCTTCAAGCAAGGAAAATGGAAGCTTTCTCTCCTCATTTGAGGTGTCGGGATTGGGAGTGGGGGCGGCATTGTGGCACAGTGGGTTAAGCCACTGCCTGTTACCTGAATCGTATATGGGCATTGGTTCGAATCTCAGCTGCTCCACTTCCAATCCAGCTCCCTGCTAAGGCATCTGGGAAAACAGCAGAAGATGGTTCAAGTACCAGGGCCCTTGCCACCCGTGTGGTAAACACAGATGAAGCTCCTGGCTCCTGTCTTCAGCCTGGCCCATCCCTGGCTGTTGTGGCCATCTGGGGAGTGAACCAGTGAATCAAAGATCTGTCCCCCTACAACTCTGCCTTTGAAATAAATAAAAATAAAACTTTTTGAACAGTCAATAAGGCTCAAGTAGTTGGGTCCCTGTCACCCTTATGTAAGACCTTGATTTAGCTTCAAGCTCCCAGTTTCTTTCTGGCCCAACCCTGAGTATTGCAGGCATGTGGGGGAGAATATCCAGCAGGTGGGAGCTCTCTGTCTTTCAGATAAATAAATATATATTTTTAAATTGGGAAAATAGAGGAAATTAAAGCCAACCTTTTGGCTGAAGCAAGGGTTCTATCAAATTGTTCAATAAAGGGGCAAATATTTGGCACAGCAGTTAAGTCACCGCTTGAGACACTTGCATCCTATATTGTAGTCCTGATTTGAGTCATGGCTACTCTGCTTCTGATCTAGCTTCCTACTAATGCATGCCATGGGAGGCAGCAGATGATGACTCAGTTATTTGGGTCCTTGCCACCCATGTGGGAGATACAGACTGAGTTCTGGGCTCCTTGCTTTGGCCCAGCCTAACCTTGGCAGTTGTAGGTATTTGGGGAGTGAACCAGCCTATGGAAGATCTCTGTCACTTTCTCTCCCTCTCTCTTTGCCTGTCAAGTAAAATGAAAATAAGTAAATTAATTTTAAAAAAGCAACAATTTGCTGTGGCAGCACCGTCTGTCTGCTCTCCTAGATGTTTACCTCCTGGTGTTTCTGCCCTCCCTTATACTCTGAGAAAACAGGATCAGTTCCCAAATACACATCTATAAATGAATAATAACACATTTCAAGGAATAAAAAGGCCATTTCTAAACATTTATTCCATTTTTGTAGCATAATCAGTTGTTGCTTGTGGTTTAGGGATATTCATGTAATTTCTGTCTTGTAAAATTATTAAAATTACCAAATGTTTATAGCTATTTTTAGATGCAGACATAGAATAGTCATGTATGATGGGGACTGTTTTCTGAGCCTTTTGCATAACAAGACGTCAGGGATATAAGATGCCTGTTATGAGCATCAGTCAAACTGTGACTTCTTTCCTGTTGCTGGAAACTTTAGTTACCTGTACTTTGATAGTGGAGCCCTGTCCATGACTACGGGTAGTATTCTGCTGAATACAAGGCTGTAGCCAGAAGCTTGGGGTCGCAAGACTGTACAAAGAAGGCCTGTTTATTACATAAATGTTTCTTCTGTTCAAATTGTACAGTTATGAATGAAGGGAGCTGAAAAGTAGCAAAAAAAAAAAAAAGATGGAGAAGGAAGAAAATATCAATGTCACAGACATTTGGCAAAATAGGTTAGAAGGGAATTTTTCTGCAAAGTTTTCTACCAGGCCTAGAAATCACAACTTAATGCCGCAAGTCTTGTTTCCTATTATGAAAAAGGTTGAGTACCGTGGGCTGGCAAATGTCGATAGCCTCTGATTCTAAGGTTCTGTGTGCTTTCTTGCGAATGCAAAAACAAATTCCAGTGGACCTTTAATGTAGATGAGGGTCTAGTATGAGTCCCTTCCTGTGTCTGTGTTTGTGTGTGCCCATGTGTGTGGGAGGGGGGTTATAAGGCAGGGTGCTTAAATGCTTTGTTGCATTATGTTAATTCCTCAGCAGTGCAATCAAATTCATGTCGTAATTAAAGCTGTCAGTTGGAAGGCAAGCCAATCGCCACGAAAGCACAGCATAACAAATGAAGTGAAATGATTCTGCGTGTAGCTATACAATGCTTCGCCAGGCATGAAATTAAATAAGTAATTTGATGTTGACATCAGAAATTGAAATGATACCCACTGTTCCCTCATTCAGTCAGACCTGCATAAACAATAGCCAGAACAAATATGCACAACAAAGCCCTCTTCTCCACCCAGCTCCCTGAGTAATGTACAATATATATGCAAAATGAGCATAACAGAGCTTTCCTGGTCCTGATGGATGGCATTTTCTTTGGTATACAATAAGATGATCTGTGTGTGGGGGGTGTATGGCGGTGATTGTGAAGGGGTTCTTCTGGGATAAAAGATATTTGCAAGGAAACGGGGGTGGGGGCTCAAAATAAACAAATCCCATGGTCTCTCTGAGTAATTCATCCTAAAAATGAGTTTACTTCCCAGGGGCCTGACTCCAGGCTGGTAGAGACCTAACCTGGCTTTTGCCTTCTTCTGCCTCATGGCGGGTGTGGGTGCTGAAAACAGGTGATGCTGTCACGTGGTTAATCACGGCTATGAGAAGCTGTCGCCATGACTACTGGGGGTCTTCCTCCATGCTGTTTCTGGGATCAAGAATGCAGTAGGAATTTTTAAAACCAAGTCCATTCTGCAAGATCACACATCAGTTGTGCTTTATTTGCATGAGCTTGTTGGAAACATGAAGAAATTTTACCTTTGAGGACTGGATTTAGGATTGCCCCACAAGCCTCCCCCTGTCCTTGTTTGGTGGAGATGTACTAACACACTGTATTTCTCTCTCAAACAGTTCAGAATCAAGAAGATCAATCTACTGTATTTCTGGAGATGTCATTCTCCTGAGCTGTTTACCCCATTTAATCCATTATTTTGTTTATTTATACATTAATTCAACATAAACTTATTAAATGCACCCTGTGTGCCAAGTTCTCGGGAAGTGATGCTGAATGAGCCAGACGGTCCTGGCTACCTGCAGTTTACAGACCAGGCGGCAGGGCCTGCAGGTGACAGAGCTAGGAGGGGACCGAGTACTGTTGCATCAGGTGGAGGCGGCTGTGGCCGGGCTCCGGGGAAGGTGCATCAGCTGACTCAGGCTCCTCAGGGAGAGGGCCTGGCTGCTGCAAGGAAGCTCAGCAGAGACCTGCGGACTGACAGCCTCGGCTTTGTTTTCATTTCAAGCTTATTTAGGGCCCCTCTTAATCAGATAGCAAATGCTGCAAATTAAAGAATTTGTAAGAGAGGTTTTATCAGAAAGACACAGCATACAAACAAGAGCAACCACAAAAAAAAAAAAAAAAACTCAGAGAGAAGTTCAAAACATACACAGTGATCTCTTTTTGATTTCTTACCCCAAACAAGTGATGCCTTTTATTTATTTATTTTTTTGAGAATTACTGCTTCTTTTATTTCCCCGTGTGTCAAAACTATGGCAGCCAAAATGATAATTCTTACGACTAAACCCTTCAGAAAAAACGGTGCTTTTCACTGCTTCCCTTTGGCTGCACATTCTTTGCATTTTAGTCTACTAATTATGTTTACAAAATGTCTCATTTTTGAAAAATACTGTGTGTGTACTAACTGGTGCCTTTAGGGAATAAACTGGCAAGTAGGTCATACACTGGAAAAGTCATCCAAACCCACTGGGCTTTTTATTTTTAAGTCAGTCTGGGCTTTTTCCTCTTGCCTGCCCCTTTGCGGCCACAAAGCTGAGTAGCTTGAGACCAGGGCATTGAATGTCAGCAAGTCAGGGAGGCAGGCTGATGCGTGTCTGTTTAGTCTCAGCGCAGGGCGAAATGCCATCATTAATTCATTACCCAGCTGCCTGTCAAATAAATTGGCAATTACGTCCACCGCAGAAGCTTGGAATTCAGTAAATAGCACGTTAGCATCTCTGAGTTGTTGAGAGATGTAAAGGGGAAAATTAAGCAACACGGTGTTTGTATCAGTAGCAGATGACAAGGGGCAGCACACACTGGTGATGTGATGTAGTGATGAAAAGCCTGCAAAGGGCGGTAATGAGCTGTGTGGATTGGAACGTGTTAAAAAACCATTGCTGATTTTCCACTTTGTCTTTATGCTTTATTACAGAGTTCAGCTCCTTCCAGCTTGGGAACAGGCTACTTTGTAAGTCTATCTCAACTTCCACATATGTGCCTTGCATTGGCATTGATTTACTTCTATAATGAATGCTTGTTAGAATATGAAAAAAAAAATCTAAGAAATTTCCTCTCAGTCTTAAAGAGCAATCTGATTTCTGTCCTTTTACCAGCAATTGTTTTGTGTTTAAAAGACAACCTGATGGGCCCTAAGGTTCATAAGTCAGTCTGAGGTGTACATTTGGTTCCCAACATTCAGACATTTACACCTTGCCTGACAGTGCAAAGGGACACAGGAAACCTGACTGGCTCCTGCCACTTTTCTCCATAATTTGTGTGTGTGTGTGTGTGGGGGGTGTCATGTGGAGGATGGAATTCACATTATGTTCTGACATATTTATTCACTTTCAAAATTCCTTGAAGAACTTCCCTCCATATACAATGGATTGCATTTTAAATTTTTTGATGAGTGGTGATGTTTTAATGGATATTTGCCCTCAGTATCTGGGTAGGAGACCTTTGAGTTTTCCTTCAACAGTCATTAAACTCCTCATTTTAGCAAATGAAGGTGTATTATTCTATTTCTGGACCTTATCCTCCGTCCTGTGGGCATCATCGCAGTATTTTTCATTCACTGATAAATTATCACTTCATTATGTTTATTTATAGAAAAATTGTCCTTTTTGGATTGAATAGTCTTTTTCAGTACATAATTGACAAAGGATGCAGATAAACATTGTTTATGCATCAGGATAATATGCCAGAGAAAAGTGTATTGTCATATTAAAAGGAACCTGATTTGTACCTGAATGATGAACGGTGATACTGTAATACCTGTTTAGCATTTTCTGAGAAAATAATGAAATCCTGAAAATAAAATTAAGTAGAAAATAATTACTGATTTAGTTTAGTTGCTTTTAACTTTTTTCCCCCTAGCATGCTAACAATTACTCTGATTTTCTTCTGCCCACACAGTTTTCTTGACACATTTACATTAAATATATGAAAACCAGCATCATTTCATTGAATGAGATTTTTCCAAGTTTGGCAGAAGTGGCATTTTCTAGATGTGACTTTTTTTATCCTAGTCTATAAAATGAGAATAACAAGGATAAAGATGATTTGGAACCTACTTAGTACAGTTAGCACTTATACTTGCTCCTGCTTCTTGTCGATGAATATTCATGCTTACAGAAACAAGCAGGAGACACGCAGGATTAGCAGTTGAAAGAACAGACGCAGTGCCTTCTGCCATCTCTTCACACCAGGCTGGATGTGGGTTGAGATGCTGGAAGTGAAATCTGGAGGCTGCCAACGTCTGTGCTCCATCCAAAAGCTAAATTCTTCCACTTTGCTTTCTTCAGCAGAAATAAGGCCAACAACTACCACCTTAGCCCTCGATCACTTTTAGACTGAGAATTCTAGTATTTTCTTTTACTGTCAGTATAACTGCTCTGAAATAACAAAGCCACTTCTGGCAACATTGGGATTTTCATTCTGCATTTTTTCCCTCTAGTTCTGGAAGTGTTTACTTTTATTCTTTAACAGTACATTCCTGTGAGTAAAGAATGTTTAATTACAAACCTAAAATGATTTTTGTGCCTTCAGTTGTTTCATAATACATAAAAGTTTGTTCTTATTTTGGTAAAATTGCTTGTAGAATTACTTCGCTTTTATAAAAATCTGTCATATTATTAGCTTACATGGAGAAGATACATACCAGATGTGTGTTCAGCTCTCAAGTATGACAAAAATGCCCTACAGAGAATGTGTTTCCAATAATGTGATTGTTCTGTTATCAGAGTGCAAATCTATTGATATTATTGCTAAATCCTCATAAAAATATCTTCTATTTCAAATTTCCTTTCAACATTACCACATGTAATACTCAATTTCAGGTACTAACTTCGACGCTGGTGAGTTTCATACTTTCTAGTGGAAGATATGTGTTAACAGGCTGTAGGTCTGACTCTTTGTGCAGTGTTTTGTGGTTTGTATCGTCACGATAGCTTTTTAATTGTGTCTGTAAAGAAAGCTTGGTGTCAGGTAAGTGGAATGGTAATTTTTCACCTCTATCTTAAATCCTCCTCAGCATCTCTTTGGACTGTGGATGGAGGTAAATTGCCCGCTGAGTCAATGAGCTATTAATGCAGTTGAACCACATTTGAATTCTGGCATAAGAAAACGGAAGGCACTGACCTGTTGGGTTTAACAACCTGGAACTGTTTTCTTCAGCACTCTCCCATTTTACAGCATCACTCTAGTTTAAGAAACTTCCTGCATTTATTACTTTTTATATAGAACTTTTAGTGAAAAAGATTCAACACTGTCTACTGTATATATTAATAAAATAGATATCCATCTAAGTATACACATGTCCACACACACACACTTACACACTCTTAGCCAAGGCCAGTGTATTGTTGTTTAATTTCTTTTGACTTATCAGTAGTGATAAGTTAAAAGGTTTAAAGGAGAGGCCTGTGTTTTTGATCTGGTTTCATTTGTTTACATCTCTCTGGTTCTGTGTTGCAAAGATGTCTGCTTAGGTCTGTCACTTTTCCAATCCGTTTAAAAGCAGATTTGAGGAATGAGAACAGCAGCTAAAATCAGTATTTACATAAGCATATTGCAAAGAATTCTTAGAGTAGACAAAATAGAGAATGATTGGAACAAACTTTTCATATTTTTGGGTGCTTTTGAATAATGTACGTATTACACACACACACACACACACATACACACATACCCATTCATTACATACTTGCGCAGCTCATATTCTAAATATAGATGAAAGTATAGACTAGTTGGAATCAGTTTCCTTTTTTTTTTTTTTTGGCAGGAACCCTAAAACTTGTTGGAGCGTATGTGGGGTTTTCTGTTTCTTTTTTTTCAACATCAATGCAGTGAACATATTTTCTTTTCAATTTAAATGTTCCAGATTATATTCTCCTCTTAAACATGTATTTGTAGTTTCATTATGCATAATGTATAATTAAAAATGGTCTCTGAGGTAAGTTGTGTGACCATGGGCAGGTTAATTAATTTCTTTGAGTCTGTTTCCTTATCAGTAGCTGCCTAATAGAGTTGTGGCTATTAAGTGATATGTGATATGTAAGACACATATAGCAGCTCTCAGTAGTAGCAAATAATACAGGTTCCTTTTACTATGCAGCACTATCATTTCCGAGGGTTACCACCAAAAGTAATGATAAAGAAGTCAATTTTGTAATTTGTACCTTTATTGAAAGACTATTTTATTTTTATTACATTGTTTACTAGCATTCTCAGGAGCCTGGGGGGTTGGGTGTGGTCAGCTATGTAGCAACTCAGTCTGTATGTGAACATGAAACAAATATTGTGTGATCTTCTGTGCGCCTGTTCATGGTGGAATGAACTCTTCCCATAGGCTATCCATACAGTAGAGTTGTTCCTGTTTGGGTTGAAGTTGCATGTTTATTTTCTCCCTCAGAGACATTAAAAGCGCTTGTTGGCTTTTCAAGACTGCTAAACAGCTCTTAGGTTTGGACTGGGAGGTGAAGTAAGACCCATTCAGTGTGTTCAGATTATAAGAGGTCATATCACATTTTGGCTCCTCTCTTGTATCAGAAAGAAAAAGGATGCCCTGGAATACCTGTTAGGTAACTGGAAGCGAACAGAGTGAAAAGGCCAGTGAGCTGTGGCATCACAGGGAAGATCAGAGTCATTCCTCACAAACACTAGACTGCGAGTGTCTATAGCTGGGAGCTAGTGTTGGTGACTTACTTGCCAGGCTGAACTTGGTTTAAGGGAAGTAAGGCTTTTCCTTATTAAGTGAATCTTTCTGCCCCTCTCTGGATAACTTTCAGCCTTCGGGCAGGTTTGAGTCTAAATGTATTAGGACCATTACCTCAAACTGCTTTTGTAAACTCCAGTAATTTCTCTTAAGGATTTCCAACCTTGGGGCACATCTAGTAATCAACATACTTTAAAGTTATCAAAGAAACCAACTCACTTCTACCTAGCGATTAAAAGTACCACATTATATAATAAAGGGGAATTCTGTACCTGGGTTAAAATGGGATTTGTGTAATTGCTGTTTTCCTTGGAATTAAGTTGTATTGACAGTGCTGGTAACAGGCAGTAGGTGCAACGCATGTACCTATGACTTTCTGTCCAGAGTAATAATGGTCATAAAGAGCAGATTCTTGGCCCCTTTTTGCATTTTTACTATAAACCTCTGAAATATCTCTTGTTTGCCTTTGTTATAGTTTGTGTAACTCCAAAAACTGTTGCATGGTACTTTGTTTACCCAAATGTGCTTTTTCAATTTCAGTGTAGATTTTGTTATTAAGTCAAAGAATGAGTTCCTCTAAAAAGACTGGGCTTTTCTTAACATGATATATCTTGAGAAGACTTTTTATTAAACAGACATTTCTGACTTTTTATCTTTGTATAAGTATTAAGCGTTTTCTGTATTAGGTATTGTTCTAGGTGTGAAAAGCCATGGCTGCCTCTTGCAAAGAATGTAATTTACCCCAAATCTGGATCCTTGCCTTCCTTTGTGATGCTTTTAATTATTTCTGACACATAGTGTTTAAAGAAGAGGGTTTGAGCTTTCCAGAGAACCTGGCATTATTATTAGTATTTCTATAGGTTTTAGTTTCAGAAGTATAGATGTATCAACTTCACCTTGGCTGTGCTGTATCCAAAGCAGAGGAAATAGTCTTCTCCCCGCCTACCGGTACTTACTTGCTGGTGATGCTGGGAAATAATTTTATAACTCATCATCTGTTATGTACTTATATTTAAGATTAATGACATTAAGAATTTTTAACATTTCTGCTCAAAGAAGACTCTAATATTTTCACTTGTTGCTAATCAGCCATTTATTTTATTGATAAGTATCCATTATGTTGGAAATATTTTTTAAAATCTAAATTCCATTTTGAATACCATCACAGATCTACAGTTGTCATTACTAGAGCATTTGGACTAGATTAGGTTAGTAACAGCTCCCCAGTTGGAGAGTTCAGTCACCAAGATGATTCAGACATCTATTCTTGGCTCTTAAATTAGATGCCATATAAACCTGGCCCTCAAGTCAAGGGTGTCTAGTTGAGTTTTATACGTAGCCAACTGATGAGTCTCCTGAGAAGTGTAAGTAGAGCACTTTGAAGTTGAAATAGTGTAAAACTTGATGGACACTTAGATACTCAACAGTTTAAGAGAGGGTGGAACGAAGTTGGAGGCAAACTGAGCAACAAAGGGGCACAGCAAAATAACATAGTACTGTGCAGTTGGAACAACTACATCATGATTCTAGAAGAAGGCAGGACGGCAGTTGGTTAGGAGTGTCACCTGGATAGAAGAAATGGAGGGTAAAGCCAGGGAGGGAATTGGGTGAGTGGAAAAGGCGGTGGTTTATTGGTAAACCTGAACTTGACTTAGTGGCCTCAGGAGTGTCAAAGGCTAGAATTGATGACTCCAGTTGTCTTCCTGGAATTGGAACCCCAGGATTAAGAGGTCTGATTGCAGGACACTAATTAGTTTGGGAGATAGAGTAGGTAGTTGGAGATTTAGATGTCTATGTAAGGGTCACTTAAAATGTAGCATGTTACTAGTATCATGTAGCTACCTTTGTATTGTGCAGAAACATTTGGATAGCTCGTATCAATTGCTCTTCCAATTGGTAAAGATTTTTCATATTTTTAAACTGAAACCTTTAAAATACTACCCTGAGCTGTGTTTGCTGCCTAGCAACAAAACTAGGATCTAAACTAAGTAGCTGTTTTATTAATATTAGGAACCACAGAATTAATCTTTCTCACTCTGGAAGATTGATTTACACCTGGACTAAGTATCTGCATTCTAATAGACTCCTTCACGTAGGGATAGATAAACTTTCTAATTTCAAGGGCCTTAGCCTGAAAATATAGTTCTTTTTTCCATTTCCAATTCATACCCTTTGGTCATGTTTTTGATCTGTTGTTAGCATTCTGACTTGGGGAATAGGATCTGTGAGCCAGGAGCAGACATACCGTGATTAAGGGACTAGTACAAGTGGAATTCTGATGTGTAGACTTTTAATCATTTGTAGAATTTTGCATTGGGATACAATTCCTAGACCACCCTGTGGTACCATCTTTAACTTCAGTTTTTCCATTCAGTATGAGAACTGAGAAATTTGGTGAAAAAAGATAATTATATGAAAAATAAACAATTGTTATGTCAGTTTGCAACCAATCATCTTATGCTTTTGCTTCTTAACGTTTGTGAAAAGGAATAGACTAAGTATTTTAGATATTTGCAATCATCAAGAATCTTCATTGTCATCAATGCAAACTCTAGTTTAGGTGGTGAGGTGACAGCTTAGGCATGACTGATAGATAAGGGGCAATGAGGCTCATCCTGGTCTCTCTACCCACCCAACCAATCCCTTTAGGTGGCCCCCACAGATCTGGAGAGGCAAAAAAAAAAAAAATGAAGATAAAGGTTTAATGATCCACCTAAGAGAATTGCTATAAGGCCTTCAGTTCTAGTATTTTACAGTCCATGATCCTAACTATCTTACTTTAACTGTCTGCCCAAATGGGAACAGTGCTTTGCATTGGCTTTGATACTGTCCTTCAACCACAGGAATACAAGGCCTTTGTTGCCTTACTGCTTAGTGAATTCTGCTCTTCAAAATTAGCACCAAAAGAAGCCTAGATTTTAACTGAGTGGCCAAGTTTGCCCTTTTTGGGGGTTATTAATGTATTTATTAATTCATTGTTAATAACATAACTATTCATAATGAAAATATATTTATGTCACTCATTTAGGATTAATACATGGAATCATTGATGCTGATGGCTTTTCCTGTTCCTTGGCTAGCATGTCCTATTGGTCATAGAGATGATGCAGTAAGTAAAGGCTTTAGCATGGGGCATTGACAATCCCAGAAAGAGCGGATAGGTCACTGCATGGAATTCTGATAATAATTTTCATTTCCTGTTCTTTTTTCTGTCACTCAAGATTGTTTTAAAATAGTTGGACATTTTCAAATTATAGAAATACTGCATTAGTTGGGATGACCTGTATAAAATGAGCCACAGGCAATATCCACACCCTAATGTTTACTCTGACTACCCACACCACCTTTATTTTGACAGATTTAATAGCCTGTAGTTTTATTGGCTATCAGTCAGAATCTTTCGGATCAAAGGACTCATCTTTTGCTTAACTGCTTTAAAAAATATTTTTCCTGAAATTGTAAATTAGATGCTTCCCAATCCATTCGTAAGAAACTCGCAGCATGGTACACACTAAGAGCATCATTTCAAAAGAGGTTAAAAAATGCAACTGGGGCTTGTTAAAGAGGAAAAGTGCTATGTTAACTCCAAGTGTCACATTTTCCTATAGGCAGCTCTAGCAGTAAACAAGAGTTATTGGAAGCTTAGATAGTTTGAGACACTTCACTTATCTCCCGGTAGTTGACTTCAGAAGTCAAACATTTAAAATGCATTTTGCTCATGTAAAAATGTTTATCCATTTAAAATATAGTGTCATTTTAACAAAAGCACCCTGGTGACAAGTTGTCTAGATGTAGCACAGTTAATAAACTGCCAGGTCTTATACACATATACTAAAAAGGACCAGCACAGTATCCAAGGACTGCTGTTATAAATCATTGTTAACAACCCTTAATTTGCTTAGCAGGCTAATGAATGATCTCCAGTTTTCCTTTAGTAATTAGCTTCATTACAGTCATGTTAAAGGGACCTTCCTTATACTAAATCTCTGCCCTGAAATCTTTGTCTTGTTTGTAGGATAAACACACACACACACACACACACAACAAAAAACAAATGAACATGTTAGTCTTCATTGATGTTTCCCTGGTAATAAATCCAGATGCAAGCAAAGTGGTTGTTTTCAAGTAGAAGCATTGCCAGAGGTGATGAACTGTCTATGAGGGTTTACAAGCTATAATATAGTAGCAGTTTGGGGATGGAGTGGTGAAGCCAAGTAATTGCAGGGTTTCCTGTCTAACTGTGTTGCTGTGTGTAGCCTCTGATTTTAAAAAGCCATTAAAAATGCAGCAAGTCACAACAGCCATGGTTCCTACTGCACTGCTACAGGTACTGCGTATGTTCATCACGTCTCACAAGGTCTTGCCCAGATGTACGAATGATTACTTACAGGTAGAGCTGGACTGCCTCAGAAGAGAATTGTGTGCAACTCAAGTCCTGAGTAGCATTGTGAGGACTCACCAAAAACTCAGCCAAGATGCCATATTTCTCTTACTGCTTCCAAGGGTTCATTTCCATTTGTAGTCCCTAAGCAGAGTGAGAGAATCCTGTCAATAACCTACTGTTCTCCAGCTTGGTGGGAAATAGACCCAACTTTACTCAGAAAAGGTAGTGATGAGGGGCCAGGGCTGTGACAGAGGAGGCTTAGCACCTCCACCCGAGGCACTGGAATCCCATATGGGCAGTGGTGCTTCTCCTGGCTGCTCCTCTTCTTATCCAGCTCTGCTGTGGCCTGGGAAAGCAGAAGATGGCTCAAGTCCTTGGGCCCCTGCACCTGCATGGGAGACCTGGAAGAAGCTCTTGGTGCCTGGCTTTGGATTCGTCCAGCTCCAGCCTTTGCAGCTATTTGGGGAGTGAACCAGTGGATGGAAGAGTTTTCTCTCTGTCTGTAACTTTCTCAAATAAATAAATAAATAATCTTATTTTAAAAAGAAAAGACAGTGTTGTGTACTGAGTGGAGAAAGTCATGGGAAGTCATGGGTTTCCTTAGAAAATATATTTTTGAAGACTTATTTATTTACTTGAAAGGCAGAGTTACAGAGAGAGGGAGAGAGAGAGAGGAGAGAGAGAGAGAAGGAGATACTGTTCACTCCCCAAATGGTCGTAACAGTCAGGGCTGGGCCAGGAGGAAGCCAGGAGTCAGGAGCTTCTTTCAGGTCTCCCACATGAGTGCAGGGGCTCAAGCATTGGGCTATCCTCCACTGCTCTCAACAGATGCATTAGCAGAGAGCTGGATCTGAGTGGAGCAGCCAGGACTCGAACTGGTGGCCATGTAGGTGCCAGCACTGCAGACTGTGTCTTTAACCCTCTGTGTCACAGCACCAACCCCTCTTTAGAGAATTTTTTTAAATATATTTTTCAAATGACTTTGCAGCAGAATTAACTCTGTGATTGAAAACCTGGCTTCTGTGGGGAAAAAAGAAGCAGCATTTACACTAAAACATTCTGTAAAGCAGAGGAAGCTAGTGAATCTAATATGTTCTTTTAATCCAATATTAGACAACTAATAATTTGACCAAATGGAAGCCTTGAGCTGCATTGTACAAAGGCATACTATAGTCATAAGTTATTTTCATCTGTGTTGTTAAACTGCCAGCTTTACTAATTTTGTAATTGAAATAGACCTATTACTTTGATTTTACATAGGTGTAGAGTTACAGAACCTCTGGGTCAGAGGGACTTTAAAAATCACCATGTCTAGCCACCAACTTGAAACATGACTGAGAAAGTGATATATTGTCAGGGTTGGTTGGCAATTAGAACTGTGACCTGTCTCATCCTGGAGACTGACCTTTCACCTAGGATAGCTGAAAATCACATCGTTTTCCTGCCAGCTATGTCACACTGTTCTCCTGATGAAAGGACTGTTACCGAACAATGCCGAAGTCTTTTTCATATGTCATACCACTACATTGTATTTCTCCAAAAATCCAATGGGATTTTCAGTTTTAAGAACAGGACCTTTTTTAAGAAACAAAAATCTGCATTAAATTTCATCATGGTATGCTTAGTACTGTTAGTACTCTAAGTACTAAGTACACTTTGTTCTTAGAATATTATTCCAACCTATTTAGTTTCTTCTAGTAACGTTGTTGTCTGTCTTAGTTAGTCCTTAGTAAATATCACCCAGTGCTGTAAGTCTGTCTCTTGACAGAGATTTCACTACTAACAGATTTTACTCATTGCTGTCTTTGTGATGCCTCATCTTCATAGGATTCAATGTATTCTGGCTGGCTTTGGCAAGTTCTCTGTGTTTGTTTCCATTGTTGATTTTTACCCAGGGCTTCACCAGAAATCATTCTTCCTTTGTTTTGTTTATCCATGGGTACATTTGGATAGGATTATCAGATAATCTGTGGAATAGTTAACATACTTTGCCTTTTTTCTTTCTAGTCATCTAATTTATTTTAAATAAATTAACTGGACATACTCTTTGAACTGGAACTCATTGCGGTGTTATAGAATGGCAAAACAATTAACCACTAAAATATACTTACCAGAGTTTTAGTTACAAAATGGATATATTCATGATAGACTTTTTAAAAATTGTTGTAATATGTGACCAACTATGATGATCTAAAATAGATGAAAGGACATTGTAAAGAGATGCAATTTGATATAGTATTAATGTCTTAACAGATATGCTTGGAAAAGAAAGCAATAAATGATTAATAAATATAAGTAGCAGATCTGTGTTATATTTCGTTGTGCCATAAAAGTGATATTCTTGATTTGTGAAATGTTTTTAAATTTCGGTGCAGAAATTACAGGTTAATTTTTAAAGTTACTGCATATTCTGAATAGGTCATGAAATTAACAAACTCTTTGTCACATTTGTATCTGCGTGTTGACTGTTTCTTCATTGTTCAAATGAAGGATTGGCTCAGGATTCACTTGGAAAGGGGCCTTTCAGAGTCGGCTCACCTGCGGATGTGCTGTTTACACAGCTATACTCCTAGCTGAGGGGACCATACATGCTCAGGGACCCTTCGTACAAGTCAAGGTGTCTGTTATCCTCTGCCTGAGCAGTGTTTTAGTGAACTTACATCAGCCTAAAATCACTTGAATTCTTTTACTCAGAATGTTAGCAAACAAGGATAAAACCAATGCAAAGCCAATTATTTATATAGATCCTATGAAAGTTTGCTCTTCTTTAGGCTTTTATGGCTGAAAGGATCTCTCAGTCTTCCTTAGCTGGGGGCGTGGTTAGAGTTGGGTTTCCCTAATTTTCCGTTTTCAGCCTAGTCCTCAGTGGTTGATTGCTGAGGCTTTGTGGTTCCCTTTCCGTGTTTCGAGTCTTGAGATTTTAGAGCTCTTATAGGGAAAAGAAAGAATCTGCCTTGTTTTCCTGCTGTGATATATACGTTGTGTTGTTTTCTACTTGGTATGATTTTTTATTACCTTTTTGATCTTCATTGACCATAATTGTACTGATTTTAATTAGCAAGGATCTTTGTAACGATTTTCACTCCTGTATGTATGCGTTTATGACATATTCTTCATTATGTACTTGAATTAAGTCCAAGATGTGATTAGGAATAAGTGTTTATTGAGTGCTGACTATGGGCCAGATACTATTCTGAGCTATTTGCATATATTAATTACTCATGTTTCATACAGTGACCTTCTGAAATATGAACTATTGTGTCTTCATTTTATGGATAAGAAAACTGAGGCCCAGATGAGGTAAGTAACATGCCCTAGCTCACACAAGAAAGAGCAGTTTAAGTAAAGAATTAATCCTGATAATTGCTGAGAGACTGAATATTTCTTCTTCATTGAACAATAGGAAATTAGGAATGCTTCCCTCTCCACGTTTTCAGGAATACATGCTAAGTGGTAAGGTCTGTCTGTTTTCGTTTCTCTCTTAATTAGACATGAAGCAAGAAGATTCTTATTTTCTGTTTATTACTCTTTCTTCCAAGTGTAGATCCTTATCTCTTTCTCAAACAGATGGTTTTATAAGTATTTTTAAAAGATTTGTTTGTTTATTTGAAAAGGCAGAGAGAGAGAGGGAGGAACAGGGAGAGATCTTCATCCAGTGGTTCACTCCCCAAATGGCTACAACGGTCAGGGCTGGGTCAGGCTGAAACCAGGAGCCAAGAGCTTCATCCAGGTCTCCCATGTGTGCAGAAGCCCAAGTCCTTGGGCCAGTTTCCCCTGCTTTCCCAGGCACATTAGCAGGGAGGTGTATCGGAAGTGGAGCAGCTGGGACTCAAACTGGTACCATATGGGATGCTGGGGTCAGACGTAAATGCTACACCATAATGCTAGCTCCGTCTGTGTGTGTGTGTGTATTTATTTATAGTCATGCTTTGCGATATGTGTAAGCCAATCCAGGTCAAACCTGACTTATGCAAGGACATCAACTAGGCTGGGCTTGTGACGATGTTTGGGAACTTTCTTTTCTCCTTTTCTCCTTCTTTTCCTTCCTCTTTTCCTTTCTTCCTCCTCTCTTTCCTTCCTCCCTCCCCCCTTTCCAACCTTCTTTCCTCTTCCTTCCTTCCTTCCTCCCTCCCTCCCTCCCTCCCTCCCTCCCTTCCTCTCTCCCTCCCTCCCTCCCCATCTCTTTTCCCTCCCTCTCTTTCTGAAACCAGTAAACTTTATTTCAAAGGCATTTCTAAGTTCACAACAAAAATGGAAGGGACAGAGTTCACAAAACCCCCATCTCCAAACATGTGCAACCTCATCCACTATGGCTTCCTCAGCTGCAGTGGTACATTTCTTACAATCAATAAACCTACACTGACACATCACGACATCACTCAGAGTCCATGGTTTATATTAGGTTCATCCTTCTATAGGCTTAGACGAATATATAATGACACTGTTGTAGTATCCTACAGAGTAGTTTCACTGCCCTAAAATCCTCGTTGCTTCACTTGTTTATCTCTTTCTCCCTCCCTTAGCCTCTGGTGACCACTAACCTTTTTTACAACAATCCTTTAAAAAACAAAAAACAAACAAACAAAAAAAACCAAAAAACTCCAGAACATCATGTAGTTGGCATCCTAGAATATTTAGGCTTTTCACATTGGCTTTTTTCACTTTGCAGTTCACATTTCTGTTTCATCCATGTGCTTTCAGACCTTCTTAAACAGATTTCCATTTAGCCTGAATCATATTCCATTGCCGGGGAATACCGCAGTTTATTCAGTCTTCTACTAAAACACACCTTGGAAGTAACCACTTCCAAGTTTTAGCAGTTATGAATAAAGCTGCTAGATATATGTGGGGGGGTTTTTGCGTAGATATAACTTTCAGTTCATTTGAGTGCAATTACTAGATTGTATGGTAAGATTACATTTAGTTTTGTAAGACAAAGTTTTGTATTATATCATTATTTTACTTTGCAGCTCTCTGATGACATGTGTTGTGAACATTTTTTTCTGTGCTAACTTGCCATCTGTATATCTTCTTTGGTGAGCTACCTATTTAACTATTCTGCACATTTTTTGTTGGGTTATTTCCTTTTTTAATTATTATTTTTGTACTTTTATATAGTTGAGAAGCAGAGAGAGAGGGAGAGAAGGAGGGGAGGGATAGAGGGAGAGAGAGAAAGGACACTTCCTTCTACTGCTTCATTTTCCAGATGTCCATAGCAGCTGGGGTTGGGCTGAGACTGGAGCCAGGAACCAGAAACACAATCCAGACCTCCCTTGTGGGTAGCAGTAACTCAATTGAGCTATCACTGCTGACTCTCAGCGTTTGTGTTGGGAAGAAGCTGCAGGTAGGAGTCAGAACTGGGGATCCAGCTCAGGAATAGTGATGTGAGACATGGGCAACTTGACCACTAACTGGACTGAAGACCTGCTCTTGTTTTCTAATTGTTGAATTTGAAGAGTTTTTTTGTATATTTAAGATAATACCCTCTTATCAGTTGTTTTTCACAAATATTTTCTCTATTTCTATGGCTTATCTTAGTCTCTTGCTTTTATAGAGCAGAAGTTTTTATTTTTAATAGAGTTTAGCTTATCAGTTCTTTCATTCAAGGATTGGGTCTTTGTTTCTGGAAATCAATCACCATACACAAGGTCACCTATATTTTCTCCTTTACTTTATAACTTAGAAGTTTGCATCTCATGTTTAAATATTTTATATACTTTTAGTTTTTGTGAGGGTTTTAAGGCCTGTGTCTAGTTACATTTTTACACATGAGATTGCAGTTGTCCCAGCACTATTTGCCTTTCCTCCCCTGTCAGAAGTCAGTTGTATTATGTGAGTCTATTTCTGAGCTCCCTATTGTTTTCCATTAATTTAGTTATCTGTTCTTTTCTAATTCCATTGTGTCTTGATTAGTGTAGCTTTTAAAAAAAAATGAGACACTGAGAACTCTGATTCACTCATTAATGCACCAAATGCCCTCAGTGGCCAAGGGAGAGACCAGACTGAAGCTGGGAAATGGGAACTCAATTCAGGTCTCTCATGTGGGTCATAAGGATTTAATTATTGAGCTACCATTGTCCTCCTAGGGACTTCATAGCAGGAAGCTGAAGTCATGATTGCAACCAGGAATCTAACTGAAGTATTTTGATGTAGGACATAGGTATCGTAATTGATGTCTTAACTAACTAACTGCCCACTCCTAATGTAGCTTTATAGTGTCTTGAAGTTGTGAGTCCTCTTACTATTTTTTTCAATATTGAGTTGTCACTTCTAGATCTTTAACCTCTTAATATAAGCTCTAGAATCAGACTGTTGATATCAATAAATTGACTTGCTGATTTTGATTGGAATTGGGTTGGCTCCATAGATATCAGACTGTTGATATCGATAAATTAACTTGCTGATTTTGATTGGAATTGAGCTGACTCCATAGATCATGTTAAAAGAAACCAACAGCTAGACAATTGAGCCTTCCTATCCATGAGCATGGGATATCTTTCTATTTACTTAGTTATGTTTAAATTTCTTTTTTCAGAGTTTTACAATTTTTCTTCTATGGATTTATATAGATCTCATATGTATTTCGTTAGATTTATGTCCAGATATTCCATTTGGGGGAGTGCTAATGTCAATGATAATGTGTTAATTTCGAATTCCACTTGTTTACTTGTTAGTATAAAGCAAAGTTATTGACTTGTATATTGGTTTTGTATTTTACTATCTTGCTATAATCATTGATAAAGTCCTACAGTTTTTCATTTCATTCATATTTTATATATTGATAATCATGTCATCTGCAAATAATAATTTTATTTCCTCTTCAATCTGTATATATTTATTTCCTTTAATTGTCTTACTGCATTAGCTAGGACTTCCAATATAATACTGAAAAAATGGTGAAATATACCTGTGTTGTTCTTGAGTATTAGCAGAAACTTTTGGGTTTCTCAACATTAAATTTGAGTTAACCATAGTTTTTTGTGGGTATTGTTTATCTAGTTGAGGAAGTTCCCCCATTTCTGTTTTTCCAGAATTTTTACCATGAATAGTTCTCACATTTTGCAAATGATTTTTCTGCATTTGTTGTGATTTTTCCTGTAGCCTGTTGATGTACTAGATGACATTAATATATACTCAAATATTGAACCAACATTGTACATATGGGATGAATTCCTCTGTTGTGGCATATCAGTCATTTTATACATGATTAGATTTTGTTTACATTTTATAAAGTATTTTTATATCTATGTTATTGAGAGATATAGGTGTCTGATTTTCTTATTTTTTAAGATTTTATTTATTTTTTTATTTGAGAGGCAGAATTACAGACAGAGAGAGTGAGAGACAGAGAGACAGGTCTTCCATCCACTGGTTAACTCCCCAAATGGCTGCAATGGCCAGAGCTGGGCCAATCTGAAGCCAGGAGCCAGGAGCTTCTTCCTGGTGTTCTATGTGGGTACAGGGGCCAAACCAGTTGGGCCATCTTCCACTGCTTTCCCAGGCCTTAAGCAGAGAGCTGGAAGAGGAGCAGCTGGGACACAAACTGGTGCCCATGTGGAATGCCTGTGTGGCAGGCGGCAGCTTACCCTGCTATGCATAACAGCACTGGCCCCAGTTTTCTTTCATTATAATGTTTTTGGTTTTGGTATTTGGGTACTGCTGGCCTCTTGTAATAAATCAGGGAGTATTCCCTTTGTTTCTGTCCTCTCAAAGAGTTCATGGAGAATTGGTAATTTCTTCCTTAAATATTTGGCATAAATCTCCAGTGAACTCAACTGGGCCCAGTGTTTCTCTTTTGTGAGATTATCAACATTGATTAAATTTATTTAATAGAGCCCTGTTCACATTGTCTGTTTCTTCTTGTGTGGGTTGATTGTAGTGTGTCTTTTAAGAATTCTGCCCCTTTTATCCATGTTGTCAAATTTGTGAGTGTAGAGTTGTTTATAGTACCCCTATTTTACCCTTCTAATGTCTGTGGGCTCAGTAATAATGTCACCACTTTAATTTTTTTTTTTTTTTTTTTTTTTTTGACAAGCAGTTAGACAGTGAGAGAGAGAGACAGAGAGAAAGGTCTTCCTTCCGTTGGTTCACACCCCAAATGGCCACTATGGTCGGCATGCTGCGCCGATCAGAAGCCAGGAGCCAGGTGCCTCCCCCTGGTCTCCCATGCGGGTACAGGGCCCAAGCACTTGGGCCATCCTCCACTGCCTTCCCGGGCCACAGCAGAGAGCTGGACTGGAAGAGGAGCAACTGGGACAGAACCGGCGCCCCAACCAGGACTAGAATCCAGGGTGCTGGCACTGCAGGCGGAGGATTAGCCTAGTGAGCTGTATCGCCGGCCACCACTTTAATTTTTGATATACTATAAACTAGATCTTCTCTTTTTCTTAGCCTTGCCTAGAGTCTTATCAATTTTCTTGATCTTTTCAAAGAATTGCCTTTTGGTTTCATTGATTTTCTGTATTGGTTGTCTTTTTTTCAGTTGCATTGATTTCTTGTCTAATTTTTAATATTTCTTTCATTTAACTTCGAATTTGATTCACTCTTTTTCTGGCTTCCTAAGGTAGAAGCGTGGATGATTGGTGTTAGATCTTTCTTCCTGTCTAATATATGCATTCAATGATATAAATATCCCTCCTAATACTGCTTTTGTTGCAACCCATAAATTTTGATGAGCTCTATTTTCACTGTCATTTAGTTCAAAATAAATATATTTACATTTCTCTTGAGAATTTTTTCCTTGACCCATATGTTATTTAAAAGTGTGTTGTGTCCTGAGAAGCTTTTTATTTTTCAAAACCAACCCTTTTATTGCGGGCCCTTCCCACTTGCCAACTTAGAAATGCTGGATTTATAACAGTCTCATCAGGTGATTTTGGAAAAGTCAGCACTGTCTTGCATTTATATGCTTGAATTATACATGTACATAATGTAATTTAAAAGTAACCTCAGGCTGGCGCCAAGGCTCAATAGGCTAATCCTCCGCCTAGCCGCGCCGGCATTCCGAGTTCTAGTCCCGGTCGGGGCGCCGGATTCTGTCCCGGTTGCCCCTCTTCCAGGCCAGCTCTCTGCTGTGGCCTGGGAGTGCAGTGGAGGATGGCCCAAGTCCTTGGGCCCTGCACCCCATGGGAGACCAGGAGAAGCACCTGGCTCCTGCCTTAGGATCAGCGCGGCGCGCCGGCCGCGGCGGCCATTGGAGGGTGCACCAATGGCAAAAAGGAAAAGCTTTCTCTCTGTCTCTCTCTCTCACTGTCCACTCTGCCTGTCAAAAAAAAAAAGTAACCTCAGCAGCTGAAATTCTCATTGCATTTAAGCACATTTATTTATCAATTTCCTTTAAAGTTATTTATTTTACTTTATATTAAAGACAGAGTGACAGAGAAAAAGAGAACTATCTTCCATCCATTCCATCCATTGGTTCCCTCTCCAAATGTCCTCAACATCCTTGTCTAGGCCAAGCTGAAGTCAGGAGCTTGAACTCCATCCAGATTTCCTATGTGGGTGGCAAGGACTCAAGTACTTGAGGCATCATCCGCTGCCTCCCAGGGTATGCATTAATAAGAAGGTGGATTGGAGGCGTGGAGTAGCCTGGACTCAAACCAAGGCCTCCGATATGGGATGCTGTGTCTCAAGTGGTGGCTTAACCTACTGTGCCACGTTGCCTCCCTTCTGTCAGTAATTTTTAAAGCCGTATTTTATATATTTATGTATGTATATTTATGTATATATAAACACACATATGTTTATCTATTTATCTACTGTTGAGAGATACAACCTGCTGGCTCATTTCCTGAATGTCTCTGATGGTCAGAGGCAGGCCAAGGAACTCAATCCAGATCTCTCACATGGGTGGCAAGAACCTAGTTACTTGAGCCACAACGTTTGGTTCCCAGAGTCTGCATTAAAAGAAAGCTGGACTCAGAGGTGAGTAATTGAACCCAGGCACTCTCGAGACTATGGGACTTTGGTATCTTAACTACTGGGGCAGACATCCACTCCTGTGTCAGTAAGCTTGTACTTGCATATCATTTTTTTCTGTAGTGCGCCTTGTATGGATGAAGCTATTTTTTTTTCTTGATCTGTGTAAAAACTTTCATTACATTCAGGTTAGGCTGCTTTCATAATTGGAGAAAGTAGGAAGATAACCGAACTGTTTATTGAAGTAATTTTATCAGCCCAGTTACTATTCTGTATGAGAAAGCTGTCCATTGAGTTTTCACTTATAGTGTTAATTTTTGAAAATAGAATTTCTGCTCTTAAATTTGTTAACATTTTGTGTTTATGATATCTTTAAGCTATAGACTTTTTAATGTTTTAACTGCTGATTTCCTTCTAAATAATTTTTGTTACATTTTAACTCCTTTTATTGTTTTCTGTCCTTCAGCAATAGACTCAATCTTTGTTCATTTATGGTTTGAAACAATGGAATTATTTGTGTATTTTTTCTTTTCTTTCAATTTTCTGCTTTTCAACACTCACCCTCATTTGATCCAATAACATTATAAAATTGCAGACATGATCCTGAATAATAAAGGATCACTTCACTGATTGCTAAACATATATTATAGTGCTTTAAAACTCATTTCAGGTCATCGTGCTGCCAGTTAGTTTGATTGCAGGCGTTTAAGTTGTCACATTAAGGCCTTCCACTTCCTAGGGTTTCAGTTTCAAATCACAAAAACCGAGTCCTCTGTATTTATTCAGGTATTATAGCTGACTTCTAATATTTTGGGGAAAAATCTATATCCATTACAAAGATCACCCACAATTTCAGAGCTTGGATAAAGGCAGTGTACATTTTTGAAGCAGTGATGTAATTTTACTTAAAAAATTAAAATGTGCATGTATAGTTAGAAGTAGGGTTCTGTCAAATTCCTTGTTATTCTCATTTTTAGAAACAGTACATACATTTGTAGATCATTAAAACTTGATTATCTAAAAGTCATTAGGTGGAACACTTCCAGAGAATTAAAACAAACCAAAGGTTTTGATAAAATACCCAAAAAATAAGGAATTAGTGCAAATAATAGGAATTATTTGTAGATATAATAATAAAATCCTATGATAGGGGCCAGTGCTGTGGTGCAGCGGGTTAAAGCCCTGGCCTGCAGTGCCAGCATCCCATATGGGTGCCAGTTTGAGTCCCAGCTGCTCCATTTTCAATCCACCTCCCCGCTAATTCTCCTGGGAAAGCAATGGAAGATAGCCCAAGTCATTGGGCCCTTCTACCCTTGTGGGAGATCTGGATGAAACTCCTGACTCCTGGCTCCTGGCTTCAGCTTGACCCAGTCCCGGTCATTGTAGCCATTTGGGGAGTGAAACAGCAAATGGAGAACATCTCTCCCTCTCCCTCTTCCTCTCCTTCCCTCCGTCTCTGTAATTCTGTCTTTCAAATAAATAAAATAAATCCTTAAAGAAAATCCTATGATAAGCAGTGGTTTATTTATTTATTTATTTATTTTTGACAGGCAGAGTTGACAGAGAGAGAGAGAGACAGAGACAGAGAGAAAGGTCTTCCTTTGCCCTTGGTTCACCCTCCAATGGCCGCTGTGGCCGGCGCACCGTGCTGATCCGAAGCCAGGAGCCAAGTGCTTCTCCTGGTCTCCCATGGGGTGCAGGGCCCAAGCACTTGGGCCATCCTCCACTGCACTCCCGGGCCACAGCAGAGAGCTGGCCTGGAAGAGGGGCAACCGGGACAGAATCCAGCCCCCTGACCGGCACTAGAACCCGGTGTACCGACGCCGCAGGGGAAGGATTAGCCTAGTGAGCTGCGGTGCCGGCCAGCAGTGGTTTATTGAGACGATGAGGTTAAGAATTGATTTCAGTAAGAGAATAAAATCATGACTCTCATACATTATAAAATTTGTATGTTTAAAACATATTTTATAACTAATGATGGAAGTGGGAGATGCTATGACCAAACCAAAGGAAAAGCCACAGTTATGGATGAGGACTTGTTGAAAGTGCAAATGGAGCAGAATTGGCTTTGAGGGAGGTCAAGTGGGCCTCCAGGTTCCAGGTAGGAGTCACATAATTATAGAGAGTATTTATTTTGTATTGCTATCTCTGTGTAAACTACTGGAGTTGCAGAATAGCTCCCAGGGAATCAGAAAAAGATAACTGGAGAAAGTGCAGTAGATAATGCATAGTATTTCCTTAAAGCTTAAATGTTCTACTATTTGATGATAGTCTGATTATTTACATGGATAAACCAGGAATACAGATGTACTATATGGGGATATTTCAAAAAGTTTATGGAAAATGGAATTAAAAGATACATTTATTTTTGTCCAAAAATTTTGAAATCCATGCCTAGTTTTTTCATCATATGCATTTCCCATGAACTCTTTGAAGATTCCTTGTCTTATATTTGCTTTGGTGGATGTTTTCACAAAGTATATTTTACTGTAGTTTCAAACAATTTCATTTTCTCTCTACTGTTTGCCATCCCGAGGATTGAAAACCAAGCACAAGAAACTCTGTGGACCAACGGTAACACTTTTAAACTGGGTGAATGTAAGGTAGTCTTCCAGGAAGTGATCTTCCTTCTCACCTGCTGGGCTAGACTAAGCCAAGAACAAGGGTAGTTTTTCTGGAAGGGCTTTGTAAATAACAGCCCTATAAAATCACCCTTAATTTCTCCTAAATGTCTCATAATATCTGACTAAATAAGCACCACTCTTGCATTCCACTCAAGGCCTTTGAATTTGTCCATACACACTTGCTTAATAGGAAGACCAGTTCTTACTGAAGCTGTGCAAATATTGCCATGAACAGTTGTGAATTCAGACGAGAGAGGGGGTCCATGAGAATGCGTTATCATTTTAAAATGTTTCATTTCAGTTTTAACAGCAGGATCTACTAAATAGTTTGGGGTTTCCGATAGCTGGAAAAAAATTGTTCTTTTAGACGCACACAAAAAACAGGACATTGAAGTAACTAGTGATGGTCAAAATAAAAACAATTAGGCCTTTCAGTCCTGTATAATTAATTCTTACTCCACTGGACCTTGGGTTATTCATTTCATAAATTTGTCTCGTGAATTTCTTGGGAAATCCTGACTCAGCCTACAGAGCTGGCCTTGGAGTCATTTAAGCAATAACATCAAAAGTTTGTGCCAAAGGTCTATTCTTTGCAGTCTTATCTGAAGTACCTGGTTTAGTGCTTTATTTACGTGGGGGGCTCCCACACTCTCTTGTTTATGGAAAGCCAGAGTCCACCCTACCCTGTAGCAGAACGCATAGCTTTCAAGCAATCAGCAGAGTAAAACAAAACAAACAAGCAAACTGTGTAAATTGCAGAGAATTAAAATGGCTTTCGCTAATTTATCCCTTCTAATTTTAAAAATGAAAAACATGAGAGCTTACAAGAATAATGTTACCAGCAAGGGAATTTGGTTGTTTCTGTTCCATGCAAAAATAAGGCAAATAATAAAACAAGTTTTAGACAAAACTCTAAGTAGAAACTGCTACAATTATAGCACATGTTGCTGCTTTTGAGACCTTGCATTATCACAAAACCAAGGCAGATAAAAGTCACTTTCTGTTTTATCCTCACCATGGTTTTTCATATTTTAGAACACACTGACACTTTATAATAGAGCTAAGGGGTCCTATGAGGTCAGAAGTTAAGTCCACAATAATATTGCTTAGCTGTCATCAGCATACAGTGGGTTCTTTGTTGCTAGTTTGACATGAATCAGTAAGTAAGTATTTAAAAAGTTTTAGTCCCAGTTTTTGATGCTGTTCATATCAATAGTTGTAACTCTGGCACACAAAAAATTAAGCTCCATTGAGTTCCTGAGTGTTTTAATGTGTAATATAGCTGGAGACCAAAAATCTTTAAAAAAAATAGATTTAGGGCAAAAGTTCTCCTTTCCTTAAAAAATTAGCATATGCAAAGTTGAATTTTTTTGCCTTAAATCTGTGTGGTTTTTTTATGTTAGTTATAACCATTAACCAAAGTAACTAATTTCTGCTTCATAGGAAAAAATATATATCAAAGAGGTAAATAATAGGGTATTGCCTCTCTTATGTCAGCATTTTGTAGAAATCATGAACAAACATAACCATCTCCTATATGACTTCACAAAATGACAGAAGTGAACACATAAGTTATCTTGACTCCAAGATACAGCCTTGTCAACACTTTCTGAAAATAAGAAGCAACAATACAAAGTTTCAAATTATAATTAGTGATCAGTGTTTCAGTGTTCTTTTTTAATGGTCTAGATAGCCAGTGAAAATTCGTCAGTTAACTCAGATTTTAAGTTAAAAATCTTAGTAATTATATGTTCAAGCTAACAGACTATGAAATGTAATTGTGGTTGAAATACAGTTTATCAGAATATTGATTCAATTTGGTCAAATAACGTAAACGAAAACAAAGTTAACCATAAAATAATAATAGTGATTGTTTATTTGATAAGTAAAGCTGTATATATTTAGAAGGAATATCCCAAATAGATTGAAAATGTACACTCATATTATACTTAAAGCTGATAAATCAGAGAAGATATAACTTTTTATAAACCAAAATTTATCAAACTAATCTTGTTTAGCAAAGTTGTACTTTATTAAGTGAACTTCAGTTTGTAAAATGTTTCTGAGTTGGTTTATATAAAAGTCTGTTTTTTAATGTAATATAGTTTATGTTGTAGAAATTCAATTTCCTTGGGATTTTAGGAATATTTAGTTTATGTGAGCATTTATATTCAGTAAGCCTGTTCAAATAAAAATTCTTGAGTTTTACAGATTTTATAATCTCATTAATGCTTCCACAAGTAGGAAGACATTACGCACGTATATTGAAAGTTAAAGATCTCTCTGATGTAGAGCTCCAGTTCTATAATTTTAGCTGTAAATCAGGTGAACACAGAAACACCCCCCAAAACCTCACTATTCTAAATCGCAAAGAGCAGTTTTCTTTCCCAGTGGACACACTGATATTAAATATTTGAGCTCAAAGAGGCAAATAGACAAGCATAAAAAACTAACCAGAAGTTTAAGTGATAAAAATCTATACCTACTCTTCAGCACGTTTCTTACAGAAGCTTCTCTGGGTTTTTTCCTAATGTTGTACTTAGTATTGTCATTATCATTGGTAAATTCAACAGAGGTGAGCCAGTGAGTCTGTTTTAGGTTCTGTGGATACAGGGCAGTAAATAAAGTCTTTCTCCTCATGACACAATTAAATCAATGCATAGTATGCTAGGTAATGATAAGTATCTAAAGAAAAATCGTCATCTAGAGCCGGCGCCGTGGCTCAATAGGCTAATCCTCCACCTTGCGGCGCCGGCACACCGGGTTCTAGTCCCGGTTGGGGCGCCGGATTCTGTCCCGGTTGCCCCTCTTCCAGGCCAGCTCTCTGCTATGGCCAGGGAGTGCAGTGGAGGATGGCCCAGGTGCTTGGGCCCTGCACCCCATGGGAGACCAGGAAAAGCACCTGGCTCCTGGCTCCTGCCAGGATCAGCGCGGTGCGCCGGCTGCAGCGGCGGCCATTGGAGGGTGAACCAGCGGCAAAGGAAGACCTTTCTCTCTCTGTCTCTCTCTCTCACTGTCCACTCTGCCTGTCAAAAAAAAAAAAAAAAAAAAAAAAAATCGTCATCTAGAGACATGAGCTTTCAGCTGCCAGTTACAGGGACTGAGTTTTTTATTCATATCACAAACAGTCAAAAAAAGGTGCATATTATAGATAGATGAAATAGTGATTTGCAAGACACTGGTCATAAGGTAGTGAAGGACAATGATTCTGAGAGAAGGTAAGCACATGTAGTGACCCCTGCTGGTGTCCCAAGCTTATTGCCTTGCGAGAGTTTCAGGTGTCCATGGAGGGTGGGAGGAGCTCCACCAGGGAGTCAGCGTTGGGAGCAGATCCTGAAAGTCTGGCAGGAACAAGGCAGCTGGAGTTCTTCGACAGAAGGGAAGCTGCACAGAGAAAGAACCCCAGAGAACGTCACAGGGTCCTTGTCAGTTATTCAGTATGCGGTTAGTTAATTTGCCCATTTAGCAAAGTTTTTGAGGCTTGAAAAAGAACCATTCCAAAGCATTAGAAGAAACTGCATCCACTCACACTTAGTGAGGAGCAGAGTGGTTCATCGGGGGAGATTGGAAAGCCTGTAGATTCAGGGGCCTTGAGTCACCTATGTGGTAGGGCCTTCCCTTACTGCTGGGGAATCCTTAGCCCCAGTCTGAACACAGCACCAGTCCCTCCTAACACATTTTCAGAGCAAGGTTTGACAGGATCAACCTGTTTTCAATTTAACCAAATCCTAGAGCAATTGTCTAAAATCCTATTAAGAATTAATTACCAGACATACAAGAGACCAGGAGAAAATGACATCTTATGAGGAGAAAATCAGTCAATAAAAACTGACCTAGAGCCAATGCAGATATGAGAATTAGCACACAAGAATATTTAAAATGTTAGAATCATTGTGTTTCATATAGTACGTTAGTTCAGTAGTGTAAGAACTAAGTTACACTTCTAGAATAAAAATTACAAATTTGAGCTGAGAAATAGACGAGATTAATGGTAGATTAGATATTGCAGGAAAAAAGATTAGTGAATTTGAAGTCATAACAATAGAAACTATCCAAAATGGAGCCTAGAAAAAACAATTTTAAGAAATGAAGAGAGAGTATTAGTGGTCTGCCAGCTTGTTTCAGCCTAATATGTAAAAGAAATTTTCAAAAGAAAGCAGGAAGAGAGAGAACAAAAATATTTAGAGAAATAATAGCTGAGAAATTTCCAAATTTTATGAAAAATTTAATTCTGCAGTTCTAAATGCAAGGAACATGAAGAAAAATTCAAGACATATAATCAGGGCCGGCGCCACGGCTCACTAGGCTAATCCTCCGCCTTGCGGCGCCAGCACACCGGGTTCTAGTCCCCGTCGGGGCGCTGGATTCTGTCCTGGTTGCCCCTCTTCCAGGCCAGCTCTCTGCTGTGGCCCGGGAGTGCAGTGGAGGATGGCCCAAGTGCTTGGGCCCTGCACCCCATGGGAGACCAGGTTAAGTACCTGGCTCCTGCCATCGAATCAGCGCGGTGCGCTGGCAGCAGCGCGCTGGCCGTGGCGGCCATTGGAGGGTGAACCAAGGGCAAAGGAAGACCTTTCTCTCTGTCTCTCTCTCTCTCACTGTCCACTCTGCCTGTCAAAAAAAAAAAAAAAAAAAAAAAGACATATAATCAGATATCTCAAATCCAGTAATCCAGTGAAGAAGAGAACATTTTATAAGTAGCCGGGGGGAGATGAGACATATAATTACAGGGTGACAATGATAAGAATAACAGCAGATTTCTTATCCTCAAAAAACAAAAAACAACAACAAAAAAAAACAAGCAAGCAGCATGTTAAAGTACTGGAAGAAAAAGTGCCGATCTAAAAACCATGTACCTAAGGAATACTCATGTATCTTTCTGAGGGCACTGATGAGAGAAAGGAAATGCGATCCACAGGCTAGGAGACAGTTTTTGTAAAGCACTTGTCTGGTAATGGATTTATATCTAGAATATGTAAAAACACATACATACTCAGTAATAAGAAAACAGAAACAGACACGTCACTGAGGTGACACATAGGTGTCAAGTAAACACATGAAAAGGGTTCCACATCTTTTGTCATTACAGAAAAGCAAATTAAAACCACACTAATGTATCACTGCACAGACATGGCTACAGTGAAAATGACTGATCAAATCAAGTGTTGTTGAGGATATTGAGGAATAGTCAAAAATTAGAAATTTTCCAAATGCCTGTCATCAGTTGGATAAATAAACTATTCGGTGTATATATACAATAGAATACTGCGGAGGCATTGAAAGGAAGAAATACTGTACATGCATCATGAGTGACTGTAAGAGTAATTATGCTGAGTGAAAGAAAGTACACAAAAAAGAGATTCCAATTTATGTAAAATGCCAGTGGGGGAAGGAGTTGGGCCTAGTGGTTAAGATGCTGTGTCCTGCATTGGAGTGCCTGGGTTTGACCCCCCAGCCCTAGCTCCTGGCTGAGCTTCCTGCTGTTGTGGGCCCTGGGAACCAGCAGGTGATAGTTCAAGTGCTGGGTGCATTTCTTCCACCCCATATGCGAGACCTTGATTGAGTTCTTGGCTGCTCGCTTTGGTAGACCCAAGCTTGACAATTTCAGGCATTTGGGGAGTGAGCCGGCTGATGGAAGCTTGCTCTTTCTCTCCTTTCTCTCAGCCTCGAAAAAAAGAAAAAGAGCGAGCCAATGAATATAGTGGCATAAAGCAGACCCCTGGTTACCTGCAGAGGCAGATGGGGACGATTAGGAAGGAGGGATAACCAAGGGGCATGGATGAGTAAACTTTTGTGATGGTGGATAGGTTCATTATCTTGATTGGGATGATGCCTTCACAGGTATATTCAAATGTCAAAATTTGTCATATTGTATAATTTAAATATGTACAGTTTATTATATTTCACTTATACTTCAATACAGCTGTTTTTAAAAGTTGCCAAGCTATTTCCTTGGTCTTTGTCAGCTCTGAGATCTTTTTCAGTCTTCTTGTGTTTTAAACACACCAGCCTACTGCACCCTCATACCTCTCTCTATCTCAGACAACTAAACACAAAGCAAAACTCACTCTGAAGAATGTCAAAATGCATATTTTCATCAGAGAAACACCTCATCGTCCTTTGTTAAATGTTCAGAGATACATGATTGGGTCTTATGAAGCAAATGCATCCTGTTTTATAGAATTAGGGGAGAGAAAATGCATACAAAAGAGCCCAATCGTTTTTTTGGCAGTCTTTTATGTCAGAGCTCAAAATTGCTGTCTGATAAAATGTAGGCCACCAGATTGAATTACTTCATTGAACCACTGCTGTCCTCCGTTAATGGTAATTGCTCAGATATAGCAGTCTTTCTCGGCAACATCTCAGATATTTACCTCCTACTGTTTTTCAATTCAAACCTTTGATGAAAATATTCCCAGTACTTCTTTAAAGCAGACATCCAACTGTCTTTCTTGACAAAAGCAAGGTCTCTAAATCAGATCCTGACAATTTGTGACACAGCAGTCTATCCAAATCACCTTTTACCTATGTCACTATGTCATTTCCTGAGGAAAAAAGTGTCCCTCAGACGAGCAATTTCTGTGGGTTTTTGGAGCTGGAAGGTTGGTATGCCAGCAAAAGTGGGAGTCGAAAAGGGAAAAGTAATTTTTTTCCTGTGACTTGAAGGAATTTAGAGAGGAGTTGACCAGATCTAAAAAGCAAAATTGTGGCTTTGTTTATTGTACATATATATATTATTTTATTTTATTTTATTTTAAAAATTTTTTTTATTTATTTGACAAGTAGAGTTGTAGACAGTGAGAGAGAGAGAATGAGACAGAGAGAAAGGTCTTCCTTCCTTTGATTCACTCCCCAAATGGCCGCCATGGCCAATGCTGTGCCAATCTGAATTCAGCCAGGAGCCAGGTGCTTCTTCCTGGTCTCCCATGCAGGTGCAGGAGCCAAGCACTTGGGCCATTCTCCACTGCACTCCCGGGCCACAACAGAGAGTTGGACTGGAAGAGGAGCAGCTGGGACTAGAACCCAGCACCCATATGGGATGCTGGCGCCACAGGCGGAGGATTAACCAAGTGAGCCATGGTGCTGGCCCTTACAGATATATATATATATATTTTTTTTATTTTATTTTCATTTTACTTGAAAGGCAGTGAAAGAGAAATCTTCATTGGATGGTTCACTCCCCAGACGCCTGCAGTGGCCAGGGCTGGGCCAGGCTAAGCCAAAACTAAAAACCTGCAATTCCACCTGTTGCCTCGACAGTATGCATTGGCAGCATGCTGGATTTGAAAAAGAGGAGCCAGGACGCTAACCAGGCACACAAATACGGCATGTGGGCATCTTAACTGCTGTGCCAAATGCCCATCTCTGGATACATTTTTATGAAGGGAATCCTTAGGTGTTCATTGTCTTCAAGATGATAATGAGTACAATTTGAATTGAATGGTTTTTTAAAAGCTACTGCTTTTAAGGAGGCAGTAGAAGAAGGTTAAAAAGTTTTTATTCTGTTTCTGTTAAGTTACTTTTATATAAAACTATGCAGCAATTTCTGTCTGGGTAAAGACTCACTTCAGGTTCTGGTCAACCTTCTGGCCTAAACTGGGCAGACTACCTCTCTGTAAGTGAGGGTTATGAAAACGGTACCATTGGTATGTGCGATAATCAGTGCTGACTTGTGGCCCAGTGGATGAAGTAGAGGCTGTGGTAACCAGGAGGGCTAACGTGGCATGAGAGTGACTGGATCAGCCTCAGAATGCAATGCACTGCATGCATCTCTTTGGCTGGGATTAGTTGGACACCTATTTTTTTCCCAACTGGTTGAATTGGAAGAGTATATTTGATCGTTACTTCTTTGGATCACATTGTAGGCTTATGTGTTTGACTGATGGGTTAGCTTTAGGGGCTGTTGGAGCCCCTGTGTGGACCTGCTTTCCAGGTTTGGTAAGTGAGCAGCTGACAGCCCAGCAAGCACACCACCTGCTGCCAGCCTGGCTTGGTTCATCCCCAGTGAATGCTTCATTACAGGAATGAGTCTTGGAATGTTGTTTGCCTGGGAATACTGCAGGAAAGTGACCTTCGTTAGAGGCACTGGGCTGATGAGTTGACTTTTACAGTGTCCTCGCCCAAGACCTTTTTAGCCTTTGAGAAAACACTAAGCAAAACCATGGCTGAACACTGGGGAGAATCTGATTAAATCTGAATAAAGCATTTCTTTAGAATCTCAGAGTAAAATCCCTACCTTTTAGAAACAGTGGAAGACTCCTAGGAAGTTAGGGCCAGGTGGTAGTGGAAGAGGTAGGAAGAGACACCCTTTTCTTACCAAGTGTCTGGCTGCATGAGTCCTCATTGGCAGGTCGTTCTTACTCTGACACAACTTCAGAATACATTTGGGGGCAGAGAGTCCTTGCTTCTCTTTTTTAGAGGTCATGGGTGTGTTCTTTCAAAGGAGAAAATTGGCACTTGTAAGGAAGCCTCCGTGATGAAGGCTGCCTGGCTTTTGTTCCCTAATCCTCTCTCTTGGGACCTTTCCCTGGCTGCCTCTTAGGAATCGAAGGCTTGAGGGCTATCAGGAAAATAAGGGATTAACTCAGATCTTGTCCAGCTATAGGTCCCCAAATATCCAACCCCTGTCCTTTTACTCAGGCTTGAATTCTCTAACCTAAAGCCTGGGGCAACACTCTGCTGGTGGTGACCTTGCATTCAGAAGCTCAGGACAAAAGGGTCTGGTGTGGCCACCAGACATGTCTGGGGGTGAGAGAAGAACCCTGTGGGTTCATCTAGAGAAGAATCACTTGCACCTGGAGTGGAACCTCAACCCGGGGTATAACGCTGTGCCAGGCAGACAGTGGTAACAGTTCCTGGCTTCGTAGGGGCATCTGAAGCATTGGCTGCTTTTTTTCTTCCTTTTTCTTTTTTGCTGAAATGTTGGAAGTGCTGACCTCATCTCTAACCTGACTGTCCCTGTCTACAACTTCATCTAGCCCATTTCTGCAGAAGAATGTACACAAGCGGCAGCCTCAAGGAACCTGCTCCTTGAGGGCACCAATCCCTCTCTGCTACTCTCCCGCTGCCACCCTCGTGCTGCCTTCTCTGCTTGGCTCCTCTTCTCCAACACCCCTCTTTCTGTTGACACAGAATATGCAAAGTCCAGGAGATGTAGCAATGCCAGTGAGAGCTAAATTACTTGCAGCTGGTGATGCCACCTGTGCCTATCAAATTTCAGCCAAAGCCGTTGCTTTCCCAGAGTGCACTGTTTTGGGAAATTGGAAAGTGATTCAGTTTGGAAGCAGCAATGAGCCGGATAGAAGAGAGAGCTTTTCTCTGGGCTCAATTGTGTGAAGAAAATTGTGAAGTGGGGTTGCAGATGGTCCCAAATCCCTTGTTTTTACATCTTCCAAGGCTCAGATGCAGCCCAAGTGATTTCTGAGTTAAGCCTCCGGCCTTTAGATGGGCTGAGATAGAACCATCCTTAGCAAGCAGACCTTCTGTGGCGCTCTAGGACCCACAACTGCATAACCTGCTCTGGTTCTTGTATTGTTGGGGATGTTAATGATTCCTTACATCTCCACGAGATCGCTCTGCTGCTGTTTATGTCCTTGCTATTCTGTTCAGTCATTTGTGTACTCCGAGAACAATTTCTCAGCTTTGTAGCCGTGCCTTATAGAAGAGGTCCTTCATGTGACTTTGAAAATCCAAATCTAATTAACACTTTAATTTAATCCGACTGCTTTTTCCTATAATTTTCTAAGGTTATCCGCCTAGTAAACTCGGGTCTCTGTATAATCACTCCTGTTTCCAGTCATCTTTCGTCACTTTCTTCTTGCTCACAGCCTTTCTGTACTATTCTCATTTTCTTATTTCTGTTTGTTTTTCATTTTACCCTCTCTAGAGCCTGTCATGATGCAGGCCCTTCTCAACATCTGAGCGTAGCTGGGTGAAAGATACAATCTCTGTCATTAAGGGCTGAATTCTTACACTGGAATGTCCGTGAGAACTTTAAAATTACACCTGGTGCAGCCCCACCTTATTTTAGAACCACCAACATAATCATGTTCGCTGGCTTGTTATGACAGTGGAGGGAGAGGGGAATTTGAAGCAAACAATTAACATGTGAGTATATTGCCCTCTTAGGGATATTGCTAAACCAGCCTTAGGGTATGGGCATGGGATTCAGCCAGGTGACTGAAGTGGTGAGGTGTGCATTCCCTGGAGCACCTCGTGGAGGGTTCAGGACTGGAGCCTGGTATTCTCAGTTATTTTTGAATGCTTTCAAATGACAGGAATGAAGAGGTGAAGGGGCCAAATCACAAATAAGTTTCATGCATCTTGCAAAAGAGTTTGCATTTCATAGTGAAAGCAATGAAGAACCACTGAAAGATTTTTAGAAGTGGGATTTAAATAGATTTGTGTGTGAGAGAGATAAATCACTCAGGCAATATTGTGGAAGATGGCTTGGTAAGAGTGAGATTGCAGGCCAGAGAGATTCCAGGAAAAAATAATTATGATGTCAGTGGGATTGGAAGAGAAAGGGAACAATTCTGAAGATATTTAGGATATCCAGTTGGCAGGACTGAGTCCACAAGTAAATATGGCAGCGAGTTAGAGAGCCTCCGGGGTGACTGACAGATAATCTTCTTTATTCAACTGTCACCCTAGAGAAGTCGTGGGGTTCTTGTCTTCATGCAAGAAAGAATTCAGGCGTGAGACAGAGAGCAAAGTAATAAGGTTTTATTGGGGATAGGGCATCCGTCAGAATGGAAGGGAAAGAGAGTGCCCAGTCACTTAGACTGCGGGAATGCCAGGTTACATGGTTGAATGGAGAGAATACACCTGGGCAGGCCAGGTGGGCAGCTCAGCAGAGCACAGTCTTTGTTTAGACTGGGGCTTATAAAGGAAAAGGAGTCCAGGTTTTTCCTTCCCCTCTCCTATAGGACAAAGGGTCTGTGGAGAGTAAATTAGCAAATTCCTCCCCAGGTTTGGGGAGTCCTGGTGCTGGGGCAAAGGAGCTTCCCCCTAGACATAAGGGTTTTTAAGGGGCCCATAGGATGACTGGAAATACGGCCTGTGGGAGTAAGAGTCTGGGGTTCAGAGGAGCAGCGTACACCATCAATTTGATATTCCACATAGTTCATGGATCCTATTTCCCTTTCTGGAAAGAACACAAATTGGGATGATTAGGACAAGTGTTGAACATGTGAGATTCTTGTTTCTTTATGATTTCCTAGAGGATTATAGAGCTGATTTGATAAAAGGGAATAAACATATAATCATCTATCCATGATGAACTCTTCGTTATTATTAGTGAGGGCATGTTACATGTTTCTTAGGGCCATGGCATAATTTTAGAAAACTCCAGATGAACAGCTTTATTTTTTATTTATTGCTCTGCTTTCCTCTGATTGCTTTCGCTGTAGCATCAACCTGCATCTTATTTTAATCATCTCCTCTCAGAATGCTGATTATGTCTCAGCCCTGCTAGACTAAATCTTGGGAGTTTGTATTTGTTTAAGGCTATGTCAAGGGTCTACAGCATTAGCTGTTGATGATATGGTGTGTTTAGAGGATACCATGGTTTCTCTCCTGCTACATCCCTCACACGTTTGAAGCCATTATTATCCTCTTTGCTAGCTCATGCGACTTGTAAGATCACTATTTGTGGGTGTCACAAAATGTTGGCAAGACTCCAGTGTGAAACCCAGTGTGAAATACATGTGGTTAAACTTCTCTGAATTTTTGTGTCAATCAAAACAAAGTGGCTTACAAGACTCGATGAATTTTAAAAAAGAAACCTTCTGAATTATAGAACACTGAAACTATGTGGAACATTTTAGGTCCATTTTTTGTTATGTAGTGAAGGAAATCATAGTGAAGAGAACATACACAGTATCATAGCATCAGAATTTCTTAGGATTAAAGCTGATAGCATTACAAATAGAGAACACCTTTTTATTAAAGCGTATATTATTCTAAAATGCCATGCCATGGAATGCTGGGAATGTTTGCATACCAGATTTCTACAGATCTTCGATGAGGAAGCAAGTAGTTTAAAAATATGTAGACTGTTATTTATCAGGAAGAATAGTTTGAATTGCCAAACAGTGAAAACTTTTAAACTATTTATCTCTGATAATTAGACATAACTAATTATTTTTAAAATTTTTTTAAAGATTGTATTTATTTATTTGAGAGGTAGAGTTATAGACAGTGTAAGGGAGAGACAGAGAGAAAGGTCTTCCATCCACTGGTTCATTCCCCAAATGGTCGCAATGGCGAGAGCTTCACTGATCCAAAGTCAGGAACCAGGAGCTTCTTCCAGGTCTCCCACGTGGGTGCAGGAGCCCAAGGACTTGAGCCATCTTCTACTGCTTTCCCAGGCCATAGCAGAGAGCTGGATCAGAAATGGAGCAGCTGGGACTAGACGTGGCACCCATATGGGATGCTGGTGCCGCAGGTGAAGTATTAACCAACTGCACCACAGCGCCAGCCCCCATCACTAATTCTGGATGTCTATCTGATAACAATATGAGAATTTTATTACAGCTCAGATGTAACAAGATTTTATTTATTCTCTTTATCAAGGTGATAAAGTTTCACCTCTCCTGCTCTTTTGAAGTCTTTTTAAAATTTTTTTAAAGATTTTAAAAAATTTATTTAAAAGAGTTACAGAGAGAGGTAGAGGCAGAGAGAGAGAGAAACATCTTCCATCCACTGGTTCACTCCCCAAATGGCTGCAACAAACAGAGCTGGGACAATCACAAAGCCAGGAGCCTGGAGCTTCTTCCGGGTTTCCCATGTGGGTGCAGGAGTCCAAGGACTTGGGCCATCCTCCACTGCTTTCCCAGGTACATTAGCAGGAAGCTGGATCGGAAGTGGAGCAGCCGGGACTCAAACCAGTGCCCAAATGGGATGCCAGTGCTGCAGGCCAGGGCTTTAACCCTCTTTGCCACAGCACCTTCCCAGTTTTGAAGTCTTAAATGGGTATCTTTAGAAACACTCCCAATTTCTTGTGTCGTACTTACTGTCCTGGAACTTATGCATAGTCAAAGTATCATTACATTGGTCTTTTCTTTATTTATGAATCTAAACAATATTCTTTTTACATTTTAGTTTTAACAATGTCCATAATGTAACTGATATTTGTCCAAATATATTCACCTTCATACAATAGGATTTAATAACTTAATGGAGTGTGTTGTCTTAATAAAATGTTTGGTGGCCAGATATATATGAAATATTTGAAAGGCCATGCTATAACCGCTGAAATACCTAAGAAAGGTAGGATTTTGATGTGTCTCTTATTTTAGCAACTGGTGAAACATCTTCCAATAGAAAGGACTCTGCTCTCCATAATTTTCAGCATATGGATTCTTGAGGACTTTGTAAAAGGTTATCTTCCAGGCTTATGGGAAGAACAACTACATACTCGTTAAACAATTCCAAAGTCATTCAAAGTAAGCCTCACAGATTATGTCTGTGATAACTTGTTAGGTGACGTAGGTCACTAAATTTGATACTCAGAAAAAATGACCCTGCCCATTAATTTTTTTCTTTTCACACTGCTGTTAAGTTTTCTAACCTTTATCCCCCAAAGTTCATCATGCTGTTGTTGGGTTTCCCACTCGGGACTACCAGTGTCAAAAACCGTGCTTCTAGATACCAACAGGAAGACGTTTGCGAAAGGGCCTTCATCAATGTCTGACACTGGTGATTGAAAAATAATGTACTAGCTACATAAAACAGTGTTTATTCCTCCTAAACCAACCCTTGCCTTTTGCAGTATTTCCAATGGAATTGCAATGTTTTTTACTAGATTTTTTCTTTGAAGGAGCTGTGATTTGCAATAATCTTGTCATGCCAAGCTCAAAATACCACTAAATGAAGACATTTGTGGAAGGGAATGATTATAAATTGCATGCAAATTTCAACTCGGCTGGAATTAATCAATATGGAAACAGTACTTGTATGTTCCTGATATAATGATGCTGAAACTAATCCCATGGAGTTCTATTTCCATGGGAATTAGGCATTTATTTAGATTTAAATCCATCTCTCTCTCTCTTCCCACCCCCCTTGAAGACAAAGTCCTGCTTTTGAGTCTTTACAATAACTTCTTTGGGGGATAGAAAGATGTTGAAAAGGAAACCAGAGTAAAATCAAACATTTGACTTCCTCTGGGGGACATCTGGTGTTTCCTATTTAATTTGCTGTGCTTGTTTAATTATTTCTTTTCCCCAATTTTTTCCTTGCTCATTTTTCCCCCTGAAAATCATAAAGCTAATGAGATAGTAGGTGATGCCATCTATTATTTGTTAAATATGCAATACTTGTCCCTTAATGGCACATTCTGTCATTTGTACCGATTTCTTGAGTTTATTCTAGCTCATCTTTGATTGATTTTTTTTCAAAAATTGTTGCTTGAAAATCTCACTTTCTTGGGAGCAGATCGTCATCACTGACTTTAATGCCATCTTACAGTCACAAATTTGTTATTTTCTTTGATTGGCAGCATTAGGCTTACTGCTTTTATTCTTTAGACTTAACCCCTAGATTGGTTTATCCAAGATTATTTGTTCCTCGCCTTGTCTCCAAGCTATTTATTCAAGAATTCACAGGAACAAAGTCTTATCATTGGCATATTTTGTATCACTAATGCCTCAGTGTTACACCTGTAAATCTTCAAACACTTCCCAACCCCTCTGGGGTACTTTAAGAGTCCCTTTATTTATAGCCCAGTTTAAGCCCCAGTGGGTAGCACTCCATAAACCTGCAGTGACATCCAGTGGCCTCATGGTGTAATTTTTTAAATGTTATTTCCGAAAGGAATTACAGGAGCTGTATCGCCTGTCAAGGAACAACACTGCAGGAGTCAGTGGACGAGGTTCTCTAAATGTATTACCTTACAAATAGTTACTGACATGCCCCTTCATGGGATTACCCGCGGAATGATTATTCATTTCTTCTATTCATTTTTGAATAGAGGAATAACAGCCTCTGATGAGATCAACTTCAATTATTCTAAGATCAGAGGAACATAGAAAATTGAGGACAGTTCTATAAAGAGGATGGTGTTTTATTAATGAAAATATGCATTGTAGAATTTCCTATTCTGGATCTTTGCTGTAGAATTTAAGAAGTAGAGGCAAACCTCTCGTTTGTGCCCCCTGATTATAAAATTAAAAGTTTTGTGTTGTCCCTTCTTCTTGATTCTTGTACTATGAGTCCCTTCCTTCCTTCCTTAAGATTTTTATTTATTTTTATTTGAGAGGTAGAGTTACAGAGAGAAGAGAAACAGAGAGAAAGGCCCTCCATCCGCTGATTCATTCCCCAGATGTCCATAACTGTTGGAACTGAGTTGATCCAAAGCCATGAGCCAGGAGCTTCCTATGAGTCCCCCATGCGGGTACAGGGACCCAAGCACTTGGGCCATCTTCTACTGCTTTCACAGCTCATAATCAGAGAGCTGGATCAGAAGTGGAGCAGCTGGGACTTGCACTGGCACCCATATTGGATGCTGGCACCACAGATGGAGGCTTGCCTACTACACCACAGCATGGCCCCTGTACTGTGTTTCTTTGAAAATTTTTTGTTGTGTCAATCCTTGGATTTTAGCAAGCCATCTAATAAGACTGCCATATAAACAGAGCCCAGTGACTCCCAATCTGCTTACTGTGTTTGAATAGTAGTATTAAAGGAAGGGATATTTTTATAAAAACAACATACCATCATTTTAAAAGATTTACACAAAAGAAAATCTAAGTTTATCAATCTAAATCTTACCCTTTTTACAGAAATAACTAGTATTAACATTTTATGAGCCTCTTTCTAGATGCTTCTCTTTGTAGATACATTGGTGGTCTTCCTAAGAAATAATTTCATAACATTAACCCATATATATATATATATATATATATATATATATAATTACTATGTTTTCTTGATTTCTTTTTTTTAATTTTTTAATTTTTTTTATTTTTTTGACAGGCAGAGTGGACAGTGAGAGAGAGAGAGAGAGAGACAGAGAGAAAGGTCTTCCTTCGCCGTTGGTTCACCCTCCAATGGCCGCTGTGGCCAGCGCACTGCGCTGATCCGATGGCAGAAGCCAGGTGCTTATCCTGGTCTCCCATGGGGTGCAGAGCCCAAAGACTTGGGCCATCCTCCACTGTACTCCCTGGCCATAGCAGAGAGCTGGCCTGGAAGAGGGGCACCGGGACAGAACCAGCGCCCCGACCGGGACTAGAACCCGGTGTGCCGGCGACGCAAGGTGGAGGATTAGCCTAGTGAGCCGCGGCGCCAGCCTGATGGCCTGTTCTTTCTACTGGAATCTCACTCGCAGAGATCTTTCAGTTAGGTCCTCTTTTTTTTTTTTTTTTTTTCCAGAGTGTCTTGGCTTGGCCAGCCTAAAATACTCTCATGGGCTCTTCAGCCAGATCTGAATGCCTTAAGGGCTGATTCTGAGGCCAGAGTGCTCTTTAGGACATCTGCCATTCTATGAGTCTGCTGTGTATCCCGCTTCCCATGATGGATTGTTCTCTCCCTTTTTTATTCTATCAGTTAGTATTAGCAGACACTAGTCTTGTTTATGTGATCTCTTTGACTCTTAGACCTATCAGTTCAATTTTGAACAGAAATTGATCACCAGGACTAGTGAGATGGCATTGGTACATGCCACCTTGATGGGATTGTATTGGAATCCCCTGTCACATTTCTATCTCCACCATTTGGGGCAAGTCCAATTGAGCATGTCCCAAATTGTACATCTCCTCCCTCTCTTATTCCCACTCTTATATTTAACAGGGATCACGTTTCAGTTAAAATTAAACATGTAATAATAATTGTGTGTTAATTACAGAGTTCAACCAATAGTATTCAGTAGAACAAAAAGAATACTAAAAGGGATAAAGTATTAAATTGTACATCAACAGTCAGGACACTTTCACAGTGCCTTCTGCTGCAGAATGGCAGGAGCATAGGAGGGACACATGTACCCTAAAGTGTTTCTGTGCAGGTCCTTCGGAAAGTGTAGGCTGGATCATGAACAGCGAAGAGAAACTCCTTTACAGTTTTTAAATATAAACCTTATTGCTGAATAGTTTTAGATGTAACATGGTTCTATGCATAGTCAGTTCCCATATACACCCCACCTAGGTTGAATATGCTGACATCTTTACCATGATACAGTTGTTACAACTAACGAACTAGGTTGGCTGCATTATTATTAACTGAATATGTACATTATTCAAATTTTCTTAGCTTTTGAATTAATGTATTTTAGAACATCCTGTTCACATTAGGATACCATATCATATGGTTAGTCTACTGTATCATATGCTTACTCATTATGTCTCCTTGGGGCCTCCTTAGAGTATGACAGTTTCTCAGACATTTGACATTTTGGTGAAGAATGCTGGTCAGGTATTTTCTAGAATGTTCCTTGATTGGTTGAGGCTTTTTTTTTTTAATTTTTTAAAAATTTTTTCTCATGAGGAGCCCCTTAGTTAACCTCTGCTTTGAGTCTTCTGGACTCTCACAAAGGATAGGTCACAGTACTCAGTCTAAGTAGTGATTGTTATATTGAGTCCAGCAACAAAACCCAAATACAGTTCAACTACTGACTCAGTCTAATCAGCCCTCCCGTACATAGGCTAACAGCCAGATCGAAGTAGTTACACATTTCCAAGCAGAAACTCTATTCACCTAAGCTTCTCTTACACACAACTCTTTGAATATAGTAAAAAATGATCACACACACACACACACGAGACCCCCCCCTGTTTTTTTTACAGGTGAAACAGTCGACCATATATACACAACTTCAGATAGAGATTTGAAAATGACTACCCTTTAGATTCTTTATATGACTGCATTGAAAGGTTCAGTGGGAAAAGTGTATCTTATACATGAAACAGCATAGAATTTCTATGGCAATATGAAGTCTATAAATAAGTGTCAGCTGTTAATGCTAGAAATGAGAAATGGTATTATATTTGAATTTTTTCCCTGTGAATTTTTCAACAGAACATATACAACAGCAGAAATAATCAGCAAACTTGAAGACAAACCAGTAGAAGCCTTTTAAGTTAAAATAGGGCAAAAGAGTAGAAATTAAAAAACAGCACCACTATAGATAATTATTAGTCCAGCACTTTGAATAGAGGACATATGTGAGAAGGCACATTTGAAGAGCTGATAATGGCTGAGAATTTTCTAAAATGAAAGACAGCAAACTGCAGATCCAGTGAGGATAATTAGAAAGGAAAGCACACCTACATACATTAGAGTCAAACTGCTGAAAACTCAAAAGATAAAGAGGAAATCCTGAAGGCAGAGAAAAAAATTGTACATAGAGGTATGTAGATAAATGTCTAGCAACAGATTCTATGTCGGAAATTATGTAAGCCAAAAGACAGTGAGTCAGATCTTTAAAAAGCTGACAGAAAAAATATCCTCAATCTAGACTCCTACATCCAGGTATGTTTTCTTTGTTTCTTTTTTTTTAAAGATTTATTTATTTATTTGAAAGTCAGAATTACACAGAGAGAGAAGGAGAGGCAGGGAGAGAAAGGTCTTCAATCCGCTGGTTCATTCTCCAATTGGTTGTAACAACCGGAGCTGTGCCAGTCCGAAGCCAGGAACCAGGAGCTTCTTCCAGGTCTCCCACGTGCATGCAGAGGCCCAAGGACTTGGGTCATCTTCTACTGCTTTCCCAGGCCATAGCAGAGAACTGGATCTAAAGTGGAGCAGCCAGGACTCGAACCGGCACTCATATGGGATGCTGGCACAGCAGGCAGCGCCTTTATCTGCTCCGCCACACCCCCCTTCTTCCTTCCTTCCTTTCTTCTTCTTCTTCTTTTTCTTTTTTTTTTTAAGATTTATTTATTTTAAAAGTAGAATTTAGAGAGAGAGAGAGAAAGAGATATCCTCCATCCTCTGTTTCATTCCTCAAATGGCCACAATGGCTGGAGATGGGCCAGACCGAAGTCAGGAGCCAGGAGCTTCTTCTGGGTCTCCCATGTGGATGCAAGTTCCAAGAACTTGGGTCATCTTCTACTCCTTCCCCAGGCACATTAGCAGGGAGCTAAATTAGAAATGGAGCATCCATATGGGATGCTGGCATCATAGGTGGCAGCTTTGCCCACTATGCCACAATGCCAGACCCTCAGGTATGTTTTTAAAAGAAAGGCAAAATTAGGGCTTGATCAGATGAATATACAATGAGAGAATTATCTGCTAGCCGATTCACACTACAGGAAACTTTAAAGGCGTTTTTCAGGCTGAGAGAGGATGTTACCGTATAGAATATGATACAGTTGGTTTCACAAAAAGGAATGAAGAACACCAGAAATGTAAAAATGTAAATGAGTATAAAAAGACATTTTCCTGGTGCCAGCGCTGTGGCACAGCAGGTTAAAGCCCCAGCCTGCAGTGCTGGCATCCCATTTGGGCGCTGATTCGCTCCCCTTCCTACCCAGCTCTCTGCTGTGGCCTAGGAAAGCAGCAGAAGATGGCCCAAGTCCTTGGGCCCCTGCACCCATGTGAGAGACCTGGAGGAAGCTCCTGGCTCCTGGCTCCTCGCTCCTCGCTCCTGGCTCCAGATCATTTCATCTCTGGCTGTGGCGGTCATTTGGGGAGTGAACCAGCGAAATGGAACACATGGAAGACCTCTCATGCACATTCTACCACTCTGTAACTGTCTTTCAAATAAATAAAATAAATCTTTTAAAAAATACATTTTCCTCTTTTGAGAAGAGAAGAAAGAGTTGAACAAATGACCATCAACGAAATCCAACTTCTGGCTTGTATTTGTGTACTCCAGGAGCTAAGAATATTTTTATTTTTTAAAGGATTATGGGAAAATCAATGACTATGCAGCAGAGATCATATATGGCTTATCCCACCCATATTACTACTATATGTGTGTGTGTGTGTGTATCCCTCTCTCTTTGTAATTCTGACTTTCAAATAAATAAATAAATGTTTAAAAAATTTTGAAGTTTTTTTTTAAAATGCTCAGCTAATATAAAGGAAGACAAAAAATCAGAAAAAGAAACAGATGGGGCAATATTTTAAAATGTGATGATAGAAATATCCTTAGCAATCATTATATTAAATGTAAATTCAGCTGAAAAGCAGAGATTATAAAATCGGAGAGAAAGCTAAAATCCCACTATGTGTTATCTACAGGAAACCCATTTACAATATGACATTAGCTATGTTGACATTTAATGGATGGAAAACAATATATCATGTAAAATATAATCAAAAAGAAAACTGTGTTTATATTAACATCAATTGAAGTAGACTTCAAAATGTGCAATGTATTACAAAGGATAAAGCATAATGCCACACACTGCATGATAATAACAGGGACCAGTTCATCAAAAAAGAAGGACCAGGAAAAGAATAATGATAAGAAGAATTGAATAATGAATTGAAATGATACAAGTTATGTTCACTGAACTTCACCGACTAGAGCTAGAATTTGGTAATTAAAAGCTACCTGGGGGCTGGCGCTGTGGCGTAGTGGGTTAAAGCCCAGCCTGTAATCCTCCGCCTTGCGGTGCCTGCACACCGGGTTCTAGTCCCGGTCAGGGCGCCGGTTCTGTCCCGGTTGCCCCTCTTCCAGGCCAGCTCTCTGCTGTGGCCAGGGAGGGCAGTAGACGATGGCCCAAGTGCTTGGGCCCTGCACCCCATGGGAGACCAGGAGAAGCACCTGGCTCCTGCCATCGGATCAACGTGGTGCGCCAGATGCAGCGCGCCAGCCGTGGCGGCCATTGGAGGGTGAACCAACGGCGAAGGAAGACCTTTCTCTCTGTCTCTCTCTCTCTCTCACTGTCTACTCTGCCTGTCAAAAAAAAAAAAAAAAAAAAAAAAAAAAAAAAAAAAAAAGCCCAGCCTGAAGCATGGGCATTCCATATGGGTGCCAGCTTGAGACCCAGCAGCTCCACTTCCACTTCTGACCCAGCTCCCTGCTAATGCGCTTAGGAAAGCAGTGGAGGATGGCCCAGGTCCTTGGGCCCCTGCACCCATGTGGGAGACCAGGAGGAAGCTCTAGTCTCCTGGCTTCAGATTGGCCCAGCTCCTGGCTGTGGCAGCCATTTGGGGAGTGAACTAGTAGATTGAAGATTCTCTCTCTTTCTCTCTCTGTAATTCTGCCTTTCAAATAAATGAATCAGTCTTTAAAAAAGATATCTGGAATATCTTCAAATATTTGAATTAAATATCATACTAATAAATAAATATCATCAATCAAAGAAGAAATCACAAATCTAATTTGATTTTAACATTTGAGTGCCTTTTATTTCTAAGTATTTAAAAACCATACAAAGGTATACTGTGTCCTGCTTATAACTTTATAAATCACAATGAATACAAAATATAATTTAAATAAATTTGGTGTAAGGGTATGCCTGGTTACATGAATTGTTTGGGGAATGTGATCCCTTTGGATAAAATTTAATATGCCAGGATCAACGCTATGGCATAGCGAGTGGGTAAAGCCGCCACCTGCAGTGCCAGCATCCCATATGGGTGCCAGTTTGAGTCCCGGCTGCTCCACTTCTGATCCAGCTCTCTGCTGTGCCCTGGGAAAGTAGTAGAAGATAGCTTGAGTCCTTGGGCCCCTGCACTCGCGTGGGAGAGCTGGAAGAAGCTCCTGGCTCCTGGCTTCCGATAGGCCCAGCATGGCCGTTGTGGCCATCTGGGTAGTGAACCATCAGATATCTGGAAGATCTCTCTCTCTCTCCCTCTCTCTCTCTCTCTCTTCCTCTTCCTCTCTCCCTCTCTCCCTCTCTACTTCCTCCCCTCCCTTAACTCTAATAAATCTAAAAAAATTTAAAGAAATAAAGTTTAACACCCCAAAGTTTGACAACTGATCAGACTACAAAAATATACTTAATAGGTTCTAATATATTGTTAAGGAAATTGAAGAATTGACACGAATCTAGTTTTAGCTTTACATTCCAATGATTCTGTTGGTTTATTTTGTGACTGAATTAGTCGATTTTCAGATGAGAGTTGATTAAGATCTATGATCTATCAGTTTTCAACAACATTTTCTGTGGGCTTTCTGATCAGCAGCCCCTTCCTACTGATGGTTTCTAAACCTTGCTAGAATTTGTAGCTCTCCAAGTGGGTTGCAGTAGCTGATAATGCTAAAGAATGCAACCTCACATTAACAAACGGAAGCAAAGATGGAAAGTTGTTTTCCGCAGAAGTTGAGTATAGATATTTATTTATTTATTTATTTTTATTTATTTTTTGACAGGCAGAGTGGACAGTGAGAGAAAGAGAGACAGAGAGAAAGGTCTTCCTTTGCCCTTGGTTCACCCTCCAATGGCCGCCACGCCAGCGCGCTGTGGCCGACGCACGGCGCTGATCCGATGGCAGGAGCCAGGTACTTAACCTGGTCTCCCATGGGGTGCAGGGCCCAAGCACTTGGGCCATCCTCCACTGCACTCCCTGGCCACAGCAGAGAGCTGGCCTGGAAGAGGGGCAACCGGGACAGAATCCAGCACCCCGACCGGGACTAGAACCCGGTGTGCTGGCACTGCAAGGCGGAGGATTAGCCCAGTGAGCCATGGCGCCGGCCGAGTATAGATTTTTAAGAACAGTGTATAATATAATATAAGATAATAAATTCTTACTGTGTTTCTAAGTTGAGGAGTTTAATAGTCTTGGTTTTTGGAAATTTATATTAGCTTACTATATTATTTATTTATGACATTTAATAAGAATGTAAAGTCCTTTGTGAATTGGTGAGTGATCTTCTTTTATTATTCCTGGAAACATGTATTATATACTAACTATCATTGTGGCTGTAATATTTTTGCCTTAAATATTAACCATCATTTCCTCCTTAGGTTCCTACAATATAAGGTGTTCTCTGATAGAAGAAAAAATATATGGATATATCGTTTAGTTTGCAGTCCCACTGTACTGTTGGATATTTTAATTATCCCAGTAAAATGTTCCCATTTTACAAATGTATTTGATGTCTCTGACAGATTTAGGTTAGTTACATAAGGCAGATGTAAAAACCAGGACTTTTGGTTTATTTTGCCATTTTGTGTACAGCAAGTGTGACCAGCTCATTTGTAAAATTTCTTCAAATAAGAGTTGCTTTATTTAAGGGAAATGAATCGTTTGTATTCAGCATTTCTAATGAATTGCTTTTGGAGAAGTGCTACAGAGCTTATGACAAATGACTGTTAATCCTTTTTACAAACAATGATACAACTCCATACTACCCACTGAAGTCCAATTCCTTTTATTAACTTTGGGAAGACTTCAGTCATGAATTTTATGGTATGATTTTGCTTTTTAAAATCATGAGTGCCATATGGCTATAGAATGCAGAGGATTCATGAAATACATTCAGTGAGAACCAGAAGTAATTTACTGTTCCTAAAATTTATGGAAGTGCCAATCAATTCAATATGTAAAATAGTCTTCATAATAAAGGTTAAGGGATTTGATTTTGCTTTTGATCATAATATTTGCTAATTATTTCCTGTTAGTATTACTGGTTAAATGAGGGTTGGCAAATCCTAGATAACAGTACCATGTATGTGTGTTTTACTCACAGAACTTTATTTCCTGCTTAATTTTTTATATAGCCTCAAGATCCAAATACAGTTGCAGTAATACTTCCCGAAAATGATAAACCATCAGAACCCTCGTTTTGCTAGGAGGAGAGGGCGGGAAATTTCAAATATTAGTGCCTTCTATTTAAAAAAATTAATGAACACCCACCATTTCTCAAAAGGCACTTTGATAACTAAGTATAAGCTTTAAAGCTTTGCGTTATTTTCACTTCCTTTTTGGTAGTAGCAGTAAGTGACGAGGGATCGTGGATCACAGACACCTGTATTAAAAGGTCTGAGCTCTCTGTTTAAGATCAGACTTAGCAGGGGCATGTTACCTTTATAGCTCTTCGTTCTTTAGTTCCCTCACTTGCGTTCGAGTAGATAGAAAAGTGTGAGGAAAATGTAAAAGAATGGTCCCTAGTCCCTCCTGGGTGTGGCAGACTCACTGAATGATGGATAGAAATTTCAGCCTCGTGGGGTCCGCTGTCAGGTACTGTAGTTATGTGCATATCTCCTAGAAAAATGGTCATCAGTTACACTATCTGGCTCAACTGACTTAAAATGGATAACTAAGCCTGCCTAAAAATGGGAGCGTTCTTTAAGACGGTACATTGTCGTTCCTAAACTGTCAAATTACACAGGCAGAATCTCTGCAGAGCGGGCACGAAAGAGGGGTGACGGTGGAAGTATGAGTCCTTTTCCCTTTTCGCCCATTTTGTCCACCTGGCTTTTACCTTTTTGCAGTTCTATTCTGAGAGGAATCCGAGGAACAGCACTGAAGATGGGGCCACTGCTGCTAGATTGGCACCATTAACCAGCTTTCATGGCTTTTGTGGGAGCCTCCTTTTCATTAGTATTTGCATCATGTTCACCAGCAAAATGATTATGTTAGGCAGAGACATCACATCACTTACATTTCATAGCTCAGTGCAATTTTCATAAACTGCGAGGCAACATCCAAAAAAACATGACTCAGAATTAGAGTTTCAGAAGATTATTATATAGACATTATTTCCCTCAGGTCACGGGCTTTAGTCAAATTTGGAGGAGAATGAAATTGCCAACAGTGAAAAGCAGACAGAAAGGTATGAGTTCATGAGCAGAGAAATAACATTTTCATTTGTTCCTTCCCCATGGGAAAGATTCAGCATTCCGGTAAATGGAGACGGTTATAAGAAATGAATTTTTGTCAGCAGGGATGTGATTTTAAGGCTCACTTATCCATTGGCAATCTAGATTTCTAACCCCAGGAATCTAGGAAATTGCTACAGAATGTAGTCTTTATTATAAACAAGTTTTTTTTTTTTTTTGGTAGTCTTTTCCCCCCTTCTTTTCTTGGTCAGAGGTTTTTAAGATGGAGGGACTGCATTTCTTTCTGCATTTCAGGGCTCATAGCTGCAGAGTCCCCCCAGCTGCCTTCGGTTTCTCTGCATTGCTGTTGTTTTGTGATGGAAACCTCTCTTTTCCCACCCAGCTTCCCAGACTCTCTCCCTGTCTTGTCTAACCCTCTCTTCTCAGCTAGCACAAGGCTGATGGTATTGGGAGCCACAGACCCTGACAAGTGATGGATCCATGGACTCCGACCCTCTTCCCAGCGTTTGCAGGATGTCTTGTGCTTCTGCCGCTCTGTGTTCTCAGTCCTTTGTGTCTACGGCCCTGAGACAGCAAGGCAGAAAAACGGCTTTTCCCGCAGCTCTCCTTTCTCCAAGTATAAAGAACAAGGATTTGCGAGGTTTTGGTAGGGTAATCCTAGACAACCTTCTTCATAATTAAAGAATGTTCTTTCATGGGAAGTTTTATTTTCCTGCTTCAATTTCGTCTGATGCTTCTTGGCCCATCACTCATTCAAATTCTACGCAGAGGTTCTCCTGCTAGCTATCATACATCTGTGAGAGCAGAAGATATTTCATATAACCCTAAACCCTTCATTTCTGGAGATGCAGATAGGTTCTGTAACATTAATCTCACCTTTATGTTTTTTTCAATTTTTAATAACTTGGAAGTGTGTATTTCTAATGCCTCCTTCCCCTGTGCATTTTTGCCTATTTTAATATTCCTTTCAATGCCATAAGCCATTTTCCTGGCTATATTATTATTGAGCAGTGTTACTGCCTGCCAAAGTTTACTGAAAGCAAATGCCATTGTCTTCATTATTATTATGTCTACAATATAATAATTATGAAAGTCATGATTTAATTGATTCAATAATGAGAATTGCTGACTCTCAGTTCATTGGATTTGACCCATGAAATTCATCATGACTCATAAACTTCTCCAAACCTCCAAGAATTCTAAAGGGAAGAAGAAAGGGTGTTAGGGTGAGAAAGCGCATCTATCTTGTTTTTTAGATTTATTTATTTGAAAAGCAGAGTGACAAAGGAAGAGATAGAAACAGGAAGAGAGATCTTCCGTCCACTGGCTCACTCCCCAAATGTCCACAGCAGTCCTAGCCCAGGCTGAAGCCTGAGGGCGGAAACTGGAAGGCAAAAACTGCATCCAGACCTGGGTGGCTGGAACCCAAGTACTTGGGCCATCATCTGCTGCCTCCCAGGGACATTATCAGGAAGCTGGATCAGAAGTGGAATGGCCAGGACTTGAACCAGGCGTTCAGATAGGGGATGTGTTTGTCCCAAGTGATGGTTTAACCTACTGAACCACAATCCCCTATTTTGCTGCAAAGGGCATCCAATTACATTTCTTTTTTCATTCCTCATGTGTAGCATGGTTAACAATATTCACTGACCTGCCCAGAGCGTTAGTAGATAATCATGTAAGTAGTAGTAGGTTAAGCATCTGTCTGCGGCACCATCTTGAGTCCTAGCTGCTCCACTTCTGATCCAGCTCCCCGCTGATGGCCTGGGAAAGCAGTAGAAGATGACCCAAATTCTTGGGCCCCTGCACCCATGTGGGAGACCTGGAGACCTGAGCTCCTGGCTTCTGATCAGTGCAGCTCTGCCTGTTGTGGGCATTTGGGGAGTGAACCAGCAGATGGAAGACCTCTGTCTGTAACTATGCCTCTCAAGTAGATAAATAAATCTTGTAATAAAAATATTGAGTCCCTAGTCCTTAGGACTTTGGGAAACTCCTGTTTAAGATAGTATTGGAATAGGGAGACCAGGAGGAAGCACCTGGCTCCTGGCTTTGAATCGGTGCAGCGCACTGGCTGTAGCGGCCATTTGGGGGGTGAACCAACGGAAGGAAGACCTTTCTCTCCTCTCTCTCTCACTGTCTTAAAAAAAAAAAAAAAGATAGTATTGGGATAAAGTGTTACATTGCATTCTCTTTAGTGGGTCATTCTTTGCATTTTGTGGACTCTTTCTTGGCATTAATTGGGGGACAGAAACAGCACCTGGTATGTTTACATGACAAACATGTATGGGAATACTTGAAAAAGTTCTTGGAGGGTGGATGTTTGGCATTGCAGTTAAGATGCTTCTTGGGACACACCCACCCACATCCCCAGTCGGAATGCCTGGGTTGGGGTCCCATCGCTGATTGTGATTCCAGCTTCCTGCTAAGCATACCCACTTGAGAGACCTGGATTGAGTTCCTGACTTCAGCCCGGCCCAGCCCAGGAGGAGAGTGATCCAGTGATGTGGGGAGACATTTGTCACTTCCACCTCTCTATTCTCCCTGTCTCTGTTTCTTTCAAATAAATGAAAATAATAAATAAATGACTTCTAGAAGTTCATGGAAAACGGGTGCAATTTATTTTGGACATGGCAGGTTAAACCACTGCTTTACAATGCTGCCATCCCATGTGAGCACTAGTTCAACTCCCAGCTACTCCACTCTCCATCCAACTCCCAGCTGATCTGGCGGGGCAGGCAGCAAAAGGTGGCCCAAGTACTTGGACCCCTGATCCCGGTGTGGAAGACCAGGATGGAGTTCCTGTCTCCTGGCTTCAGCCTGGCTCAACCCTGGTCATTGAACCAGCAGATGTAAGACTGATGTCTCTTTCTCTCTGCAACTCTGCATTTAAAGTAAATAAATAGAATATTTTTAAAAATGTTTATTTTCAAGGAAAAATTTTGAAATGCATGGAGTTTCTCATAATATGAATTTTCCAAAAACCTTTGAGGTACCCTCCTGTGTGCCTTTTATATGTCATTCATTCTGACTGCCAGTAAGCTCTCCTCTAATATTTTCATTAAGAAGAAGTATGATTGACTGTCTCATACAGAAGCTGATAACCTAGAAGGCATTCAAATTCCAATATAATTTGGAACCTTTCTAGATTTCATGTCCCACTTCAGCAAGAGTGAAGAGTCCCATGGACCGATGGCTTTTGCAGATGTTCTCATCACTGTAATGAGGGTTCATTAGAGTTACTGGCTAAAATAGGATTCCTTTTATTAGTTCCCAATGAAGGATGGCATATTATAATTGTAGTAATTATAGCACAAATAAGAAAGCTATAGGAATTGTTAGTATAATAATTGCATGATAATAATAGCAATCTAAGAAAATATACTAGCAGTAATATCAAAAATTTTTATTAGTCATAGCTTTAGAATTTCACTGTCTACCTTCTGGAGCCAGGGGCAGGATATCTCAACTCTACATTTTTCTTTCTTTTGATTTGAAAAGAGAAATAATAGAAAATTTCCGTTTGTGGGTTCATTCCCCAAATAGCAGACTAAAACTAGGGGTCTGGAACTCAGTCTAGGTTCCACGTGGATGGCAGAAATCCAAGCATTTGAGAGCCATCATTCCAGGGTGTATATCAGCAGGACGCTGGATCAGACAGAAGCAGAACAGCTGGGACTTGAACTAGGCACTGCGGGATGAGATGTGGGTGTCCCATGTAGTAACTGAACCACCTTGCCAAACATGCACCCCTCAGGTCTGCATTTTTGACCCTGACTTCAGAGTTCCTAACTCTAGAGAAATTGTCCATCTTTTTGGCGTTCAGTTTCTTCTGTAAAATGGTAATGATTTTTGTTCCTGTGCAACCCACTACAACTATTTTTTCTCAGCAATGCTATGGGAATGAAGTGTTGTTATAGGATTTGAACTCCTAGGAAAAATTAGCCCCTCTTGCCTTCACATACAATTTCATAATATTTAGTCTTATTGGTTATGAAGATAATGCAGTTAAAATCTGTGTTAACTGGAATGAAGTGTTACTCATTTAAATTTGGATCATTCTGAAAAGCATATTTGTTCCAATATGCTTGATCTTAGAAATCTTTCTATAATGGATTCTGTGTACTTTTTTTAGAGAGCGTGGTCTAGCAAATATACTTTAGTATCTCTCTGATGATCAGCTGTCTTATCTGGCACTGGAGTCGTGCTGTTGGAATGCAGCACTCTCTGAACTGAGAGGTGTAAGATGAGACTGTCCCGAGAGGTTGGGATACATTTGCTCTGATTTCAGGCCATACCTCAAAACTGGCTTTTTAATAAGTAAATGTATTATATGAACTGTTTCCTCAGTGTTTTGCCTCTTTTTTGTTAAAAGGCAGTAAAAAACGCACTATCTGCAATTAGAAATACGCGAAGTATCATTTTGCCTTACCACTGCCAAACATTGTCATGATGTCATCATCTATAGAGAAGACCTAGCGTGCTCACAAGATCTGACTTGATTCAGTCATATACTTTGCCTGGAGTTTTTCTACAGTTCAAAGAAGGCATTGCCTGCATCAATAAGTTTTCAGATTTTTCAGATCATCATCATGATTCCAGCTGATAGTAACTGTGCCGTGATTGTGTGCCAGGCACTGTTCTGAGCGTGTTTCAGGTAATAACTAGATTGTTCCTTACAGACAGCCTTTGAAGAAGGTAATATTATGTCTCTCTCTCTTTTTAATTTATTTGAAAGATAGAGCTAGACAGTTAAGAGAGAGAGAGAGACAGAGAGAGAGGTCTTCCTTCCATTGGTTCACTCCTCAAATGGCCGCCACAGCCGGCGCTGCACCGATCCGAAACCAGGAGCCAGATGTTTCTTCCACGTCAGGTCTCCCACATGGGTGCAGGTATCCATCTTCCACTGCTTTCCCAGACCATCAGCAGGGAGTTAGATCAGAAGTGGAGCAGCCGGGACTTGGACCAGCACCCATATGGAATGCTGGCGCTGCAGGCAGAGGCTTAACCCACTTCGCCACAATGCCAGCCCTCTTTTTATCCTTTTTTCACTTTAAACCACATGAATGTATTCCCTGATCAAAAGATATGAATGTTGGGGGTAGATTTTTTTTTTTTTTATTTGACAGGTAGAGTTATAGACGGTGAGAGAGAGACAGAGAGAAAGGTCTTCCTTCCGTTGGTTCACCCTCCAATGGCTGCTGTGGCCGGCCATCCTCCACTGCACTCCCAGGCTATAGCAGAGAGCTGGACTGGAAGAGGAGCAGCTAGGACTAGAACCCGGCACCCATGTGGGATGCCAGCACCGCAGGTGGAGGATTAACCAAGTGAGCCATGGCGCCGGCCCCTGTATTATGTCTCTTTTTCAGCTGACCTTAGCTGGGCTTTTACCCACCTTCCCATGAAGCCTGGGAGGTGAACATGTGTGTGGTGGTTGTAGATGAGAGGATTCAGGTTTTCTTATTTTCTCTATGAGCTTTGCATTGTGTCTTGTTAGAGTTTCATTTGTATTATCTCAGTTAGTTACAGCATAATTCTACCAGGTGTTTCGTTACTCACACTTTACAAATGAGAAGTCAAGTCTCAGAACTCTGTGAGCCGTTAGGCGGTGCCCCAGAGGCTCAAACCTGAGAACCTGAATTCGAGTTCTGGGCTGGGATCTCATCAAGGAAAGAAACGTTTCCCACGGGAGTGTGATTTTTGTAAAGTGTAAGAGACAGAAGCTTCCAGTATACCACCCTGCCCCAGCGAGTATTTGTGTTTTCTTTTGGAGTGAAGTCTGCTCTGTGGTGAAATGATCTCATCTCCCTGTGTCCTCGGAGTCAAGGCATTGCTGACACACCTCAGTTCTTCTTCCTGTTAGTGGTTTGTGGCTGATTGCTTGATCTACAATCCACATTTTTCTTACTTTTCATGTGTCATTGTAGGACAGATTAATTTTCCTTTGAATTTTGGGCCCCTAACATTATGTCCTTTACCCCCTGGAGGGTGAGTGTCCCTGAGGTGCCACTAGCCATTTGTACAGTGTCTTGAGAACCTTTTAAGAGAAATAGGAATGGCAGTACCACTTGAATACCGTTAAAAATGCGTCTCTTTTTAAGTGACCTCCTTCTTTAAGCCTGTCAGAACACAGGCCTGGTTCTCTCAGTTTTCTTTGCCATTAGTGACATCAACTGTAACTTCCTGATGCAATAAATAGGGGATTTTAGTGGAACTTCTTTTTTCCTGTTTCAGTAGAAGAATAGCCAGTTCTCCATAGTAATGTATTACCTAAGACACAGAATGGGCTTTAGTAGGTCCTCCAAAGTCCCAGCGAGTCTCCATTGTTGCTTGACAAAGTCTTATGGATGACTGTTGGAATGCATTGACAGCAAGTGGGCAGCGTCTTAACAGCCCACTGTGACTCATGGGGAAATCTGTGTCTATGTTGCTTATGCCTGTGTTTTTATGGGCTAGGCCTCCCTGCCCTCTCGCTTTCCTGGCTTGTCTTCTCTTCTGTTTACCTTGGCCTCCACTTTGGCTCAGTTGGACAGCCAGGGTTTCACCAGAGCCAGTTGGAATTCAAGCCCATCACACCAACTCTCCGTCTCCCTGTGGTATTTTATGGCTCAAAGAGAACTGGAACTAAGCTGTAGGTGGCAATGGTAGGTTGTGCCCAGCCAAGTCTGGACAAGTGGAAAAAATGCATGGATTTGTGAGTCTGCATGTACTTCACATTGTCACAGACAAGTCTTTCAGTCCAAATCCTCATTGATTCTAGTGGTTAATTCCTCAGGGCCTGGAGATTTTTTTGGTTTCCCCTGAGGCAAGGAAAAAAGCGGGGTGGGGGAGGGGGAGGGGGAGGTTGTCTTCATGACTAGCTGTGATTATGCAGAGATGTTGCACTGTATTTTTTCTCTTCTTGCATTTTTAACATCTGCACATCTAGCTTTCCTGCACACTCCAGCAGTGTCACCTGCTAACTTGGAAGACCATGGAGATTTTCAAGCCCATATCTGGCTGCCTGCTTCCATGTGGATTATTTTTATCATACGATGATTTGGCAGGTGTTTTCTAGAAATTTCTAGCTTACCTTTTCATAGTTCTGGTAAAGTGTGGTGAACTTGGGCCCATGTACTCATTTTATGAAGTGGGAGCAACGGGAGACAGAAAATTAGCAGGACAGCCTTCTTACGAAAATTGATCTGTAAGCTCAGTATAAATTTTCTGGTCCAGGGGCAATTATGGGACTCAGAGACCAGCCTTTCAGAGCTTGTTACCAGGCTTGGTATAACCTGAATCCCAATTGCTGGGATTAATGCTTTAGTTGTGCCAGAAGGAAATTATTTCAGGGCAGCATTTTATCTCCTACTCTCAGACTCTTTCAGATCTAGCCGGATGCTCGATGTAAACCCTGTATAATTCCCATGGGCTACAGCTCTGTGGCTTGGGTGATGGTTGGAGGAGCTCTAATCCCAGAGTAACTGATGCTGCTAACAGGAAAGACTAGGGGCCATCTCTCTGCAAAATGCTTCACAAAGGAAACTTTCTTCGCTCTTCCTCGTACATGTGGTAAGCATAGACCTAGTTTATTGTGAAAGTCTTTTCGGCCACAGGTCTTTCTAAGGCATAATTGTACCCTCCAGGGAAACCAAAATAAATACCAGCCTAATAAATTTCATATTTTTAAAAATAAGTTACCCTATTTCATTTCCCTACAAAGAAAAATATGAGAGGTTGACGTGTGTTCTTATTCTGCTTTGATTTGCTTCCCAAGCTAGCCTGTTCCAATTCGGTGTTAAAATGAAAGAAAATACTTTATCATTTGAAGAAAAATAAATATACTGCAAAACTCAGTCTTTCATAAAGAAAAATGGGGGGAGGGGTGCATTCTGTCTTAAATTCTGAATTGTCTCAAAACCAAATGCTGTTTTTCTCGCTCACAGTTTATCCTGGAGATTAATGATAGATATCTTCTCTATTCCTTGCAAAGGAAGTCTCCTATTAGATTTTCCTTCATTTGCTTTAGTTGCAGTCCTGGTTCCACTGGCTCTCTCACCAGGGCCTCTTTGTTTGCTCTTAAAACCAGTGCACTGGTCTGTCTTCATCCTCAGCTCTTTCTTTTTTTTTTTTTAACTTTTATTTAGTAACTATAAATTTCCAAAGTTTATGGACCACAATGGCCCCCCCCCATAACTTCCCTCCCACCTGTAACCCTCCCATCTCCCACTCCTTCTCCCATTCCATTCACATCAAGATTCATTTTCAATTATCTTTATATACAGAAGATCAATTTAGTATATATTAAGTAAATATTTCATCAGTTTGCACCCACACAGAACATAAAGTGTAAAATACTGTTTGAGTACTAGTTATAGCATTAATTCACATTGAACAACACATTAAGGACAGAGATCCTACATGAGGAGTAAGTGCACAGTGACTCCTGTTGTTAACTTAACAAATTGACACTCTTGTTTATGGCATCAGTAATCTCCCTAGGCTCTTGTCATGAGTTGCCAAGGCTATGGAAGCCTTTTGAGTTCGCCAACTTCAATCTTATTTAGACAAGGTCATAGTCAAAGTGGAAGTTCTTTCCTCCCTTCAGAGAAAGGTACCTCCTTCTTTGATGGCCCGTTCTTTCTGCTGGAATCTCACCCGCAGAGATCTTTCATTTTTTTTTTTTTCCCAGAGTGTCTTGGCTTTGCCAGCCTAAAATACTCTCATGGGCTCTTCAGCCAGATCTGAATGCCTTAAGGGCTGATTCTGAGGCCAGAGTGCTGTTTAGGACATCTGCCATTCTATGCTCAGCTCTCTCTTGATCCCTTGGCCTCTTCTGTCTCCCTGGCCAGTCTGGACCAGGTATATTAACTGCAGCCTACATTCTGCCATCTTTACAGCTGCAAACACCTTCATTTTCCCATCTGGGATATCTCATGGTCTGATTTCTCCATTTTTACCTGCCCCTTTCTTTCTTTTTTTTTAAACATTTATTTATTTGAAAGAGTTACAAACTCATAACTGGTGCATAGGGAGATTACTGATGCCATAAGCAGGAGTGTCAATTGGTAAAGTCAACAACAGGAGTCACTGTGCACTTACTCCTCATGTAGGATCTCTGTCCTTAACGTGCTGTACACTGAGGCTTAATGCTATAACGAGTACTCAAACAGTATATTTCACTTTGTGTTTCTATGGGAGTGCAAACGACTGAAATCTTTACTTAATGTACACTAAACTGATCTTCTGTAAAAAAAAAAAAAAAGAAAGAAAGAAATTATCAATTCCCAACTTGACTCTCACTGGGATTAAACATGACAATAGGTCTGATCTGATTTCATCATCATTTAAAAAAAAATCATCTATTATTTTTCACTTTATGTTTCTGTGTGGGAGCAAACTGTTGAAATACTTACTTAAGGTATACTAAGCTGATCTTCTGTATATTAAGATAATCGAAAATGAATCTTGATGTGAATGGAAGGGGAGAGGGAGTGGGAAAGGGGAGGGTTGTGGGTGGGAGGGACGGTATGGGGGGGGAAGCCATTGTAACACATGAGTCGTACTTTGGAAATTTATATTCATTAAATAAAAGATTAAAAAAAAATAATAAAATGAAAGAGTTACAGAGAGTGGTAGAGACAGAAAGAGGAATCTTCCATCTGCTGGTTCACTCCCCAGATGGCCGCAATGGCCGGAGCTGCACTGATCCCAAGCCAGGAGCCAGGAGCTTCTTCTGGGTCTCCCAAATGGGTGCAGGGGCCCAAGCACTTAGGCCATCTTCCACTGCTTTCCCAGGCCATAGCAGGGAGCTGTACAGGAAGTGGAGCAGCCGGGACTAGAACCGGTGCCCATATGGGATGCTGGCAAGTAATGCCAGGGCTTTAACCCACTGCACCACAGTGCCGGCCCCAACCTGCCCCTTTTTTTGATCAGTTTCAGTGATTATTATCTTGTCATCATTCCCTTCAATGTGACTAGCCTCTGATTATTCAATATTTTATTGACACTGTCTTTAAAAAATTTTTTATAGAAAAGTAATACAGTGAACATTGACAGAACCACTACCCTGCTTGAAACCTGCAACATTTCCAGGAGCCTTGAAACCCCCATTGTAATTATGATCATGGTCTCCTCTCACAAACCAGGAGAAATAATTGTAATTCTGGACTTGTTGTTTAGGTTATAAATTTCTATAAACATTTTCCAAATTGTAATCAACAAATAATAGGTAGGTTTTTTATGTTTTCAGAAATGATACCTTTATGTACTTTTTCAACTTTTTTAAAAAAGATTTTATTTATTTATTTGAAGCCATAATCACACAGAGAGGAGAGGCAGAGAGAGAGAGTGATAGAGAAGTCTTCCATCCTATGGTTCACTCCCAATTGGCCACAGCGGCTGGAGCTGTGCTGATCCAAAGCCAGGAGCCAGGAGCCTCTTCTGGTTTTCCCAGGCGGGTGCAGGGTCCCAAAGACTTGGGCCATCTTCTACTGCTTTCCCAGGCCACAGCAGAGAGCCAGATCAGAAGTGGAGCAGCCGGGACTCGCAGCGGCACTTCAGGCCAGGGCGTTAACCATATGGGGTGCCGGCGCCCCAGGCCAGGGCCCTACAACTTTTTTAAACTGAAGGTTTTGTTTGTGAGGTTAATTCAGCTTTCCACGTGGTGTCCTTCCACTAGTGTATAGTACTCTAGTCTAAGCCCGTGCCTTCATTTATGTAGTCTGTTTATGAGCATTTAGATTGCTTTCCCATTTTTGCTGTTACACACAATGCTTCTGTGGACATTCTTGTGTGACTCTGCTGGCATGTGTGTCTGTTTTTTTCAGCAAATTGTATTGAACAGGAATTAGTGGTTGGCATGATTGATCAAAGACCGCCTGAAATCAGATCCTTATCTCCAAGTCTATGACCTGGAGAGGACGCACAGGTAAATTCTTTTACAGGAGTCTTTCTCAAGAAGACTCTCATTTCAGTCCTCCTTTGTCATCTTTCACGGTTCTGCTCAAGTTAACTTCTTAAGCACAGTTTTTAATAAGTGCTGTTATGCTTGAAAACATTCAATGGCTCCCTGTTTGCCATTTAAGAACCATCAACCGTCAGAACCTAATCTTTTTTGATCTTGTCTCCTGTTTACATCTTACCCACACACCCTCATTTGGCTATGCCATCTCTTTCTCATGCCCCTGGGTGATATTTTCTTTATCCTTAGCTGTCTTTCCTGCTTTGAACTTGATCTGGGATGCTGAAATTTTATGCAGTTTTCAAGGTCCAAATGAAATGATTTTTTCACCTCATCTGATTCCAACTTCATTCTGCTGCTAGTTGGGTATACTTTGTTAGCTGGCTAGGAGCAGGAACCACATGCCAATTGCCTTGAATCTGGTAGGACCACATTAAGTGAAATAATAACAAATAGATTGAATGGATTAGTTGTTTCTCAGCTTTGCTGTTAAAACTCTATATAATAGTATTAATGGGAGGAGGAAGTAGGAGAGTGAATGTTTTAATTTTCTATGCAGTTTTCAAGTGTTTCTGGCTCTTAGTAAGCGCTTGGTTAATAACCAGGCAGCCATTCCTAATGGGACCCTAACCACATCTAGTAGGACCTTAACCACAGCTAAGCAGGGTGGGTTGATAGAAGTAGATTCTTGGAAAAAAGGAAGAGTATTTTATGCCTCAGCTGCGTCTAACGAAAGCGCCCTCACCTCAGCCCCTGTTCCCATCTCTCCATCAGCTCCTTTGCAGCCTTTCGGGTGGTGGCGTAGGTTGATGACCTGTCACTAATTCTGTGTGTCCTCCTACTTCTCTCATGTCCCCAGGGTAGAAGGCAGATGGCGGCCGCTTGTGAATAAGGGGAAGTCTGAGTCCACTGTGTCCGTGTTTCCATTTTGAAGGAGATGGGAGAAATGAGGCCAGTGGTTTGATAAATTATATCAAAAATAGTCCCTTCATGCTAATGGCGTGTGAAGAAGCTGATGTACTGGAGATGATCTATAATATTTCATATTTCTCTGAGGAGACAAATGATAAACTTGATGATGTGTGATTTATTCATGTTTCTTCAGATGAGGGAAAAAAAAATCCTCAAATCAACTGCCTGTTTCTCAGTGCCAGAAGCTGGCATGTGGATTTTAACCGGGATTGGAGGTTGGGCTTGTTTAGAGAAATGCCTGGAGAGACTTTGATTAATCACCAGACCTTTGGCAGTTGGTTGGGAGAGGGTAATTACGCCAGCATTGCTGCTATTTTATCATCACTATTTTATGGCTGTACACCACCAGGTGACAAATGTGTTAATTATTACATTTCTGATCTGGGATCTCTCTTGGCTGCCCCCTCCCCTCGTGGTTTTGGCCCTTAGTCCTTCCCTGCAGCTCAGCCCTGGACAGCAGTAACTTCTGCAATCAAAGAACTGTTCTTTGGAAGCCACGCTGAGAGGGACATGGTTATCAGCCCTGCTGTGTGCAGACTCCAGCCACGGGGGAGCTGGCTAATTCCCTTTCCTCTTCCTTCTGCCCATCACCCTTTGGGTCAAGTACTGCTCAGAGCCAGAAACTCTCCTTGCTCCTTTAATAACTGAAAATGGCACCCCTGACTGGGCCATTTCACTCTAAACAGCCCCCTGGAGGAGGTTAGAAACAGAGGTTGTCTTAGGCAAAGAGATTTAGCAGGTAAAATTGCCCTTTTTCTCCTCTTTTTTTTCTTGTTCATTTTCCCATTTTTTTGGCCTTTTTTCTTGCCTTTTTTTTTTTTCTGACCATCCCTTCCTTTGCTGACTATCAGCCTTAGGAGAAATGTTTACAAGCCCCACCTGGCCATTTGCTTCCTAGACTCCAATACTTCCACTCACCACAGGTCAACCTGCTATGTCTACTTTCCTAAGAACCCTGTGAATACTTATTTTAATTTTACTTTTATAATTATTTAGTGGATACTAAAGGCTTAAGATCAAACTTTAAAATATAAACTATGTGTGGTAGAAGACTTTGGGTGACCCATTATAACGGCCCAAATAGAAGGATAGAATGGATGTGGTAGAAATCTAGGGGGAATGAGACTTCTCTGAGAATGTCTGTGTGGGCTGTGTAATTGGCCATTTTCTCCATTTGAAAAGGATCTGCCAGTCCACCTACCTTGATCCGTATGTGGTCAGAAATTGCACATTGGCTTCTTTCAAATCTGCTGTAATTCCAATTACAGCCACCATGCTGTTTCAGGAAAGTAGATTTCATTTTATCAGTAGGCCTCAGGATATCCTAGTGGTTTATAATTTTCTGGAATTCTTGGGATGTGATCTGTGGGATTCCCTTAATTCTTTTTCCTTGGGAGTCTTGATAGTTTGTCTTCTCCTCGTCTATTTCCTATCTGCTTCACATGAGAATAGTTATCCAAACAAATTTTAAAAATCCTATCTTTAGAAAGATGTATGAATGCACCTAAGCCTGTTGGTTTTATTTTATGATGGGGGGTAGTTTTTTCTCATTTTATGCTGGGTTCATGTTCAGAGTCTCCTCAGTGACTCTTCATTTTCCTTTCCTTCAGTTGTAGGGAGGGGACCTCTGCATCCTACGACCTGCTTCAGGAGAAATTCAGAAATTCCTTGCTAGGTTTTCTGATTTGTTTCAGGAAAGAAGGGCAATAAGGAAAGTCAGAGAGATCTACTTCTGCAGTTTTTCAGTAGTCAAGGTGGCATATTTTGGGGCTAGTGTGTCCTAAATCCCATCAGTTTTAACTCAAAATTCACTCTTGCAATCTGGATACCTAATACCATGTATTAAATCGAATTCAGGTAGTTTATGTGTTCTGTGCCTTACTTTCCTAAGTAGTAAAGAGGTGGCATTAATGTCAGATAACGGAAGTGTTAAGTACTGTGTTTGCATCAAGTGCCATTTAACTTCCATTGTATTTAATTTACTGCTGTGGGAATGATCTCCTGGAAGCCTTTCAATTTGGTGAATCATCTTTGCAGTTGCTTTCTTTGAGAGAGCCTTCTTCTGTGTTTATTTAAAGTCAGCTCACTCTCAGGACTTGACTAGCAGGACACGTCCCACAGAAGAACATAGTAGAGCCATTATCTGCTGCTCCCATGTCCTCTGACTGGCCTGGCCTAAAAATCCCCAGCAAGGTTAGCAACAGTTTGCATACAGTATTTTTACTAATTAACCACTGAATATTGGAGTTTTCCTCCAGCTGCCTCCTGCCAAAACAGCTTAGGGTCAAGGAAAGGTTTACAAGCATGCTTGTAATTTAGTCACACCATTTTATAATTACTGAACAAGCTAAAATTTAAAGAAGGCAGTGTAACAGACTGTAGGACTCAGTAGACAGTTTTTGGTGGGGAAGTAGTTACTGCCATAGGGTGGCGAAGGTGGCTTGTGGAGGGAAATTCACTTGAGTCAGGTTTCCTGTCAGAAGAGTCCTGGGAGTGAGTTCTTTAGCTTTTCATCTCCTCCCATAACTGGGGCGTGCTTGAGATTGTTAGGTTCTTAGCCAACAACTTTCCACTGACAATCATCTGTTCCTTTGTTAGAGAGCATATTAAAATAAGTGTAATTATGGTGCCTGACTTAAAGGAGAACGCTGGTTGGTATTTACCTATAAAAAGATGAGTAGCCCCAGAATGTAGACAGTAACTCCCAACTAGCTAGAGAGTAGATGGCATAGCTGGAAGACAGAGCCTGCTTGGAAGCTGAGGGAGACTTTCTGGGACTTTCTTTGCCAGGAAGGGGAATTTCTTCTTTTGATGCTCTATTTTTTTTAAAGATTTATTTATTGATTTGAGAGTCAGAGTTACACAGAGAGTGAAGAAGAGACAAAGAGAGAGAGAGAGAGAGAGAGAGAGAGAGGTCTTCCATCCAGTTGGTCTCAGCGGCAGGAGCTGTGCCGATCCAAAGCCAGGAGCTTCTACTGTGTCTCACACGTGGGCACAGGGACCCAAGGACTTGGGCCATCTTCCACTGCTTTCCCAGGCCATTGCAGAGAGCTGGATTGGAAGTGCAGCAGCTGGGACTCAAACCGGCACCCATATAGGATGCCGGCACTGCAGGCAGTGATTTTACCTGCTACACCACAGCACTAGCCCCTCCATTTTTTAATCTGGAACTGGAGTACTACATCTTTAGTCCTCTAGGTTTTTCTTTTTGTATGTCCTTTCCACTAAAGTGCAAGTTTTTACCAGTTTTTAGAACAAGAGCTGACACCTTGTTTATGGTCAATACTTTTTTCTTAATGAATGGATAAAAGAAACAAGGATGTTATCATGTAACTCTCCTCTAGACAAGAAAGGATTTTGTCTATATCTGAAAGTCTGAGGCTTCTTCGCCTCCCTGTTTACTGGTTCAAAGGCTGTCTATAACAAAAATGGAATTTTACTCTTATTTACTGTCTGTGGACAAGAAGCAACTAGACTTCCTTGTCCTTCCAAGGTTCGAAATGTGTCCTTGAGAAAATCCAGTCACAGGAAGGTCCTTTTGTTATGATTTTAAATTTTTTCTTTTTGAATGAATTCTTTCAGTGTTTCCTTTCTTTAAAGCACATATTATGACATATTCTATACTTATAGCTAAGTAGTCTTTCTACTTTTAATTAAGTGTGAAAGTGAGGCATATTTGTCCACCATTAAATATAACTGTTATATGCTTTGAAAATACTTATTGCTTGATACTTTGCATTCTAGTTATGTCATCATACCCATCCCTTTCCAATTAGATTTTCAACTTCTTGAAATACTATTTTACTTATTTTTATCTCCATTGCTTACCAAAGGATGGCACATAGTAGGCCCTTCATGAATTGAAATTCACTTATGTACTGAGAGAATTAATTTGCAACACCCTTGGCATCTCTGTTATCCATGAATGATAATGAATATTTTAAATGGTCAAAAACAATGGTTTTGGGCTGGTGCTGTGGCATAGAGTTAGGTAAAGCCACCACCTGCAGTGCCGGCATCCCATATTGGTGTCAATTCGAGTCCTGACTGTTCCATTTCCAATTCAGCTCTCTGCTATGGCCTGGGAAAGCAGTAGAAGGTGCCCCAGATCCTTGGGCCCCTGCACCCGTGTGGGAGACCCGGAAGAAACTCCTGGCTCCTGGCTCAGCTCCAGCTGTTGTGGCCAACTGGGGAATGAACCAGTGTATAGAAGATTCTCTCTCTCTCTCTCTCTCTCTCTCTGCCTCTCCTCTCTCTGTGTAACTCTTTCAAATAAATAAATTTTTTTAATAAAATGGTTTTGGTTTGGGCCCAGAAAATTTTAAACTTTTTTTCTGACAGTAATTAAAAGTAATATCAGTACCCCTTTAAGACCTTTTCTAGTTTGCAGCCACTTGTTTTACTATTTGGAGGAGGACATGTATCATGTTCATGTAAAGGTTAAACAAATTATTTAATTAAGATTTGCAAAGAAAGAAGAGAAAGTAAGTCATGAGACATTTATTTTCATTCTACTTCCAGCAATCATGTTATAATAAGCTTTTCAGAAGCATAAATGACCTATGTAGTTATTATTACAGGCCCATGTCGTCTGGACGTAAAGACTTTCCATATGTGTAAAGACAGAGCATCAAGAGTTGGCCGGTGTGTGGTGTGAGAAGTCTTACATTGCTCTTGGAACATGCTGTCGCTAGTGCCAGCTTGGGGATGGAGTCAGATAGAGGGATCCAAGAAATTATTAAAGGAAAGTGTTACATAGAAAACTAACGGCTCCACTGTTTGGGGATACAGAGATTCCCAAAAGAAATATACTAGCTTTGAAGGTTATAATTATGAAAAATGTTTTAGTGTAGATTGAGGCTTACCTATTAGAATGCAATTTTGACATTACAATAGCGAAGGCAATTAAGACCCTGTCGTTCTCGAAGTATATTATCCATTTACCTATATAGAAAGGGATTACATTTTAGGGGAATTTGGGGAGAATATCCAACAAATCTGAAGCTGTCTTTGGAAAGCTTTGTACTCATTGGTTCTCAGGAGTCTGTTTTCTGCAGGTTTCTCGTAGAAGCCACACAAAAGGCATCCTTAATTGATGATGTTTATTGGCTCAAATAAGAAGCTTCAGGAGGACTTGATAAAGTCTCTTTTCTGTTTAAAATAAGGCATTCTTGCTCTCATTAGAGCGTTACTGTGAGAATGTGGTTTGGGCTTTTTGTATATGTTTATTGCTTACTGCCATTCCTGAACCAGAAGATAGGTTGTCCAGATGCTGCAAAGACAGATGATGGTATCTGACATACTCCAGTGAACTTGTGTAATTTTCATCAGCTGTTTAACTCTTACAGTAATTCTGTGAGTTTGTTGTTTTTATTAGCACTATTTTCCAGATAGAGTCATGGAGGCTGCAGCAGTTATCTTGCCTACAGTCTAGCAGCTAATAAGCAATAGACGCAGGATCTAACCTTGGGTGTTCTGCCCCCATAATCTGCCTCTTAAACACTCTTCTGTGCACTGTTTTTGTAAATCTAATTTCAGCTGAAGTAAATGTAGTGGATTAGCAGATTACTAAGGGAGGCATTCCATTGAGTTTTTTTTTTTTTTTTATTACCTAGGTCAGAGACTGTAACCAATGACAGTGAAGAGGTTTCCATTTCATCTATAATTTTTTATATTACTTTAATAGTCACAAAAGTAGTCACAGTGGTGTTTAGGATAAGTTTATGAAAATATTGATCACTTTCTTTGTGATCTGAGATGTGTTGTGTGGAAATAAATTCAAGTAATTGCCAGCTAAGTCATGTATTCTGGCCTCTGGTTTAGATATTTCCATGATATTTTTCCCCTCCAGATTTGACTTTTGGGTGTGTATAGCCTGGATTATGTTTAGTATTTATTTGTACAGCCACATGTTTCCCTCTGTGGGTGAGAAGCCATCTTGTAAAGTAGTGATTCCAGACTCAATTTTTTTTTAAAGATTTATTTATTTATATTATTTATTTGAAAGGCAGATTAACAGAGAGGCAGAAGCAGGGGGTGGGGAGAGGTCTTCCATTGCTGGTTCACTCCCTAGATGGCCACAATGAGCAGGACCGATCCGAAGCCGGGAGCCAGGAGCTTCTTCCAGGTCTCCCAAGTGGATGCAGGGGCCCAAGGACCCTAGGCCATTCTCCACTGCTTTCCCAGGCCATAGCAGAGAACTGGATTGGAAATGGAGCAACTGGGACACGAACAGGCACCCATATGGGATGTCGGCTCTGCAGGCAAAGGCTTTACCCACTGCACCACAGCACCCACCCCCAGACTCAATTTCCCATGAGGGAAGCTTTGTTACAGCTCCTTTTACTTGCCTACTTCTGTCATTAAAGTCAGCTGGACTTATTATGTAAATTAACAAGTTCTTAGACTATGTAACTTTCAGAACTCTCTTCTTTCTTCTGATATCAGACATGGAACAGTCAGCATTTGCAGTAGTAAGAGGAATGCAGATGGCCAGGCCTACTCATTTGTCTTTATTTTGAAATGACACCAAGAAAAGGAAGTTCTTAGAGCTGGTGCCAGGTAACTGGAAGACATCTTTGCAACACTGACGAAGATCAGTCCTGTCGAGCCATCATCGTTCCTGCCAAAATAGCTTTCCCATTTGTCCAATAGAGGGAAGGATCTGAAACCAGGGGCATGTAATAATTCATTTTAAAAAAAACAAGGTTTTTGATGAATCATAGTAAAGCCCCAAAAGTTAATGAACAGGTGATAAACCTGTGTTTGTTTCCTTATTCCATCAAATGCATTAATAATGGCAATACAGTCAGTAGAACTGGATAGTAATTGGGTTATCCAAGCAGGCCTCTGAAATCAGGAACCTATCAAGTGAGAGCTTGAAAAAACGGCTGTTCTTTGGTGACTATATCTTGAGGTTACATAATGATAAGGTGCATCCCTTTCAGTTTTCTTTGGAACTTTGTATGAGGGTGATTCTCAGCCATTATTTAAATGCTTATTTTTATTAGACTTGAAAGGCAGAGCGAGAGAGGGAGATATCAATCTTCCACCTACTGGTTCAGTCCCCAAATCCTTGCAACAGCCAGAGATTGGCCAGGCTGAATCCAGGAGCCGGGAACTCAATCAAGTCTCCCATGTGGATAGCAGGGGACCACCGAGCCGTCACCATTACTTCAGTGTGAGTGATGTGTCCTAGTGGTATGAATGCCCCATCTGCTAGCCAGGAGGTATAAAATGAGTGTTCTCTTTCCTCTGTTAACTATTCGTCCAAGCGTCTAGATACAAATTTTTGCTTGTTGGAAAGGAAAAGTATCTATAGGAAACTTTGAGTAAACTGAACTATTCCAGATTATGTGGAAAATATACCAAGACCATCAGAATTGGTCAGCACTAGTGTTAGCGTGATGTAAAGACTGTCAAAGATGATGTCGGTGTTGCAACAGGGGACTGGCTGCGGAGGCCTGCTCCTCATTTCTCAGGAGACTGTGCCTCTGATTTTACCACTTGTAATTAGCCGACAGTGAAGTGAAATGATGTAATTCAAAACCTCAAGAGAAGTATCCTGTAGCCAAGACTTGATAAATATGGAACTGGAGGAAGAAGACAGGAAATAGCATAGAAGGCTAGAAGAACAGTAGGTTTTTGCTGTATGGAAGCCAGACTCCCCATCATGGCACTGAAATCTTGGCCAGATCATAGTCTGCTGGTTTCCCTAAAATGGAAGAATTCGGGGGCTGGCACAGTGGGTAAAGTCACTGCCTGTGACGCTGGCATCCTGTATAGGCAGTGGTTCGTGTCCTGGCTGCTCCACTTCCAATCCAGCTCTCTGCTAATGGCCTGGAAAAAGCAGTGGAAGATGTCCCAGCTGTTTGGGCCCCTGCTACCCTTGTGGAAAACCTAGAGAAAGCTCCTGGCTCCTGCTTTCGGCCTGGCCCAGCATTGTCCATTGCAACCACCTAGGGAGTGAACTAGCAGATGGAAGATCTCTCTACTGTGTCTCCCTCTCTCTCTCTAACTTGACTTTCAAATCAATAAATCTTTTTTAAAATGAGGAAGAACTCTTGTGGAGGAATACAGCAAAAGTAATTCCCGTCTCCATGATTATGATTTGTTCCTAAGGAAGATTGCCAAATACACATTTCATGAGCAAGTAGCAGTCACCTGGTGGAAATCGATGTGTCACAGAAGGCTTAAGTCAGATTAATATTGCCATTTGGATGATAATAAATATGAGGGTACTTCATAAAAGTCAGAGAAAAATGGAATTAAAAAGTAAATTTATTTTGGGGCAGAAATTTCAAAGTTGTGCATAGTGTTTTTCATAATATGTATTTTCTGTTATCTTTTTAAAGGCCTCTTGTAGAGCTATGTTAAAGGAATAAAGTTTTCCCCGTCTAAGCCTCTGTTCCTTTATGTTTTTTTTTTAAGATTTATTTATTTGAAAGGCAGAGTTACAGTTTCTATCTGTTGGTTCACTCCCCAACTGGTCACAGCTGCTTAACCTGCTGTGCCACAGTGCCAGCCCCCTGTTTCTTTACTTGTGAATTAGTTATAGGCAGAGCTGTGAAATACTAAATGAGATAATATATGTAAGGTGCCTGGCACTTAAACGTTGTTTATTTTCTCTCTTGAGCATGCCTGAGACTCCTTTTATCATTTTTCAAAAGCTTTTGGAGAGAGAAGAAATTCTGACATGTTATTTTAAAGATGCTGATCCTCAACCCAACTCCCAGCCACACTGATTGTGCTGTTAACCACTCATCATCCGGGCAGTGCAGCCACTTTTCAATAGCAGCCTATTAGCAGGAAGGGGTTACTTGGCCCTGATCCAGTATTGATTGTGGTTTGAGGTGGAGCGTGTTAAGGAAGAATAATAGCTGGAGTGGCTCATGCTGTGTGCTTGATATCCTTTAGAATGTTTGCGTAGTAACATTTACATGTCTTCTGAGTACAAGAGGCCACAGAGGAAAATGTTACATTCCAAATAAAATTCACAGTAAGAAGAAATATTGCTCTTCTAGCTTGGCACCTTTTTTCTGCTATCATTTCCCTTTACTGTTTCTTTCCATACCCGAGGCTTTAGCCAATGGTAGGCTAATAAATGTTGATTGGTATTTAATCACATTAAAACTTTAGCTAGGTAATACCTTGGAGATTTTGTTTTGCCAAGGTAGACGTTTGAATGAAAGAAGAAATGTGATACATTAAGGAATAAGAGGAGTGCTCCTGTTTTCTTTCAAATATGATAATTAGTATAAAACCCTGTTTCCTGCCAGTTGGCTCAGTGCATCTCCTAGCAGCTGTGTTAAATTCATTAGTTGCCTATTGCTGACTCAGCTATCATTTCACTAATTTGCTCACTGCTACATTTTTGACAATCTAAATTCTGGCAGTAGGGGTGTACTTCTAACAGGCTAGGCTGGGCTGAGTTCTAGTTATCCTCTTTCCGTAACAAGATTATCTGTCATTAGACAGGATATTATCATGAGGTGATACTTCCTCCTATCTCATTGGAGTTGATTACTGTACATATGGGCATTTGGTGGAGCCATGGGTTGCCAATTGTATTACTCTTCCTTTTGCTGATGTCTGAATTCTGTTTTTTTCAACATAGTCCCTCTTATGCTTATAAAGGAATAAAACTTTCCTTTAGGATTTATAGTATACACTATTGTATAGTCTCGTTGAATGTTGTTTTGTTCAGAATGGGAAAAGTGGGTACTTCACCCATAGTGTTTTTGTCCCAGTATGGTTAACCATTTCACAGTTCGATAAATCTGTCATGTTTTCTGTTGAAATACTGTAACGTTTTAGCCATCTTTACTGGAAAATACTGTAGGTACTGTGTACCCCTGAGAATAGATGATCTGTTCTTTGGAGAAGCATCAACACAGTATGTTTCTGAAGCATTTGTTTATGTACAATATCTTTATACCTATTGAATGTGATTTCGGATGTTCTCTTTGGGAGCAGAGTGGCATATCACATTCTATATGATGCATGCATAGTGTGATCCACTGCTTTTTAATCTTGTGAAAACTGGGCATAGCCCAAGGTTCTATTTCAGATCCTGGCTGTGCTCCCAATTCTAGCTTCCTTCTAATGCACACCCTGGGAGGCAGCAGGTTTTGGCTCAAGTACTGGTTCTCTACTGCCCATGTGGGAGAACTGGATTGCGTTCCTAGCTCCAGACTAAAGCTGTACAGGCATTTTCAGACTAAACCAGCAGATGGGAGCTCTCCTTTCTGTCTCTGTTACTCTCAAATAAATAAAATATATACAGCAAACCAATACCTTTCGTATCTTATTTCATAGTCATGTATTGCAGGAAGATTTCCTGTATAGTTTAGAGTGACTTGTCATTTTTTTCTTGAATCATAATACATAATACATAATACAGTCATAAGAAGATTAACAGATATATTCAAATTGTTATGGTACCATAAATACTCACTTCCATGTAAATTAATGCAGAAGTAATTAGTAACCACTTGTTCTAATTTAATTTTACATAAACAATAAGAGGAAATGAAAGGTTATTGGGTTCATACACCTGGATTCTGAAACTCTTTGTTTTAAGTAACTTTGTAGTTTTTTTTTTTTTATTTGACAGGTAGAGTTATAGACAGTGAGAGACAGAGAGAAAGGTCTTCCTTCCATTGGTTCACTCCCCTAATGGCCGCTACGGCGCTGCACCTATCTGAAGCCAGGAGCCAGGTGCTTCCTCCCAGTCTCCCATGTGGGTGCAGGGACCCAAGCACTTGGGCCATCCTCCACTGCCCTCCCAGGCCACAGCAGAGATCTGGACTGGAAGAGGAGCGACCAGGACTAGTACCCGGCGCCCCAACCGGGACTAGAACCCGGGTGCTAGCGCCTCAGGCAGAGGATTAGCCAGGTGAGCCATGGTGCCAGCCAACTTTGTAGTTTTGTACAAATAATTTAATTTTACTGGGTCACAGTTACTCTCACTATGAAAATGGGACCAATATTAGGTTCCCTAAAGTGATCTGGGACAGATCAAATGAAATGGTGACAGTTACCTGTCACTGTTGTTTATAGTAGGTGCTTAAAAATGCTGTGTACCTTCCTTCAAATTGGAAGACAGCCTCTTTTATTGATTGATGGTACTTTTCTCATCAAAAGTGGAAAAGTCCTTTTCTCTTATAAAATTTCTTAGGAAATCCATTAATTTAGTGTGGGCCTTCTAATTCTGACAAATAGAATATTGATTTTGAGTTTTTATGGTTTTCCTTTCAAGTCACGTCTGATTTATCTTGAGCAAACAAAGCCTGTACTTAATAGTAGTTTGCTAATTGCAGCGCTCTCCTAAGTTAACAGAGATGTAGAAAGTGAGAAGCTGAGAGGAGACCATGGCACTAAATAAGAGAGTAAGATAAAAGCTGCCACCTCATCAAGCCTGCTAAAATGAACCTGAGACTTTTCAAGCCAGCAGTGCTAATTACTTGTAGCGTATTTAACTCTCACTTCTCACTTGCCAGTGAGAAATGGAAAAATCCTCCTTGGTCTGAGCCTGTCAGACTGCAATGAAGTGAAGGGTGATGGCACAAAGGAACCTAAAGACTCCACTTCCATGGAGACCCCGACTGTTTCACGTGGAGTATGAGCAGGTGGAATTCTAATCGTTTAGGGAGTAACATTATATGGAGGGGAATCAGGGTGATAAATCATACTTAAGTGTGAGTTCTGGCCCACAAGCAATAAGCAAGACTTGAACTCTAGAGAAACACCATTTGGATACTCTTGACAATCAAAGAAGGCTGGGATATGTGGAGAGGGGAGAGAAGGAAGGCAATTGGCGAGAATGTAATTAGCCCGGTGGGATTTTGTTGTAATGATCAATGGCGTTCCACCATCTTTGTCTTCCATCTGGACAAAGTCTGACTACATCTGGAGCTGCTACTGGGATGCCAGGTTTGTGGTCCTTAGACTCTGATGGCCACTTACCTTGACAAGTTCAAAAACCTACAAAACCCCGAGTCCTTCTGGGTTGCTTGACATTATCTAAAATATGTGCTCATGAACCTTATCAGACGGAATGAGGAAAAATAAACTCCTTTGGAAAACACAAAGAGCAATTATTATATGTCGACGAAGTGAAATGCAGAGACTTGTATCTTACACGTGAGCACTACTAGAAGGTGGCACCTTGTGCTGTGCGAAGCACCGTGCTGAATACTCGACATGCTGTATTGCGTTCAGTGACACACTTGTCTTCTAATAGGATCCTCGTTTTGCAGGTGTAAATCTTGAGGTTTAGAGCGGGAGAGTAATTCACTCAGCATTACGCAGCTCATAAACGGGCAAACTGAGTTTTAAAAACAAACCATCTGATCTCAGGGCCTAAATGAGGAGCCTTTTAGAAGGGTGATTTATTTTTACAATGAAACAAAAATGCCCAGCACTGGGAAGATGTGAAGAAATGTTAATCCCTGCAGAGGGCACTATTCAGATTAAACTCACCCAAGGAAATTTTCTAACAGGACAGAGCAGACGTATGCCAGCCACTGACTGTTTCAGATCCATCTGCCTCTGGGGAAGGAAGTGCAGTGATTCATATAACCTGCTGTCAAGGTTATTTAAATCTCAGACCCTACCTGGAATTTACTTTAATAATCCTTTATTATTGTCCTGTATATTCTTAAGATTTCTTCCTTCTCTGTGAAGAATATTTTTTAGCAAATCAATTCAGTTGGTCCTAAGTTTTCTCATATCCGTGTTTAGCATTCAAAGCACTTCTAACCTCTTTTGTCCCCAATTCACCAAAAATCAGTGCTCTTGCTAAAAAAAATGATGACAAAGGAGTCCATCTGTTGAACTCAGAAAGTATTGGGGATAAGTTTATGACTTGGGTAAGTGTAAGTGTGACCGTCTAACCGGAAGGCCACACCTGTTCCCTTTCCTTTCTGTAGTCTACTTTTGGTACCTTCTGGGCCAACTGTGAACTTCTGGGCCAAGTAGTGACCAGAGTGAGGCAGTAATCTAAGTTTTCAGTGAAAGCCAAAATAAGGGAGGTGAATGTGTTTTGTTGAGGGACTGCAATGACAATATTTTTAATTTTTTAAGTATTTATTTATGTGAAAAGGAGAATGACAGGGAGAGAGAGAGGAAGAGAGAGAGATCTCCCCACTCACAGTTCACTCTCCAAATGCCCACAACAGCTAGGGATGGATCAGGCTGAAGTCAGGAGCCAAGAACTCCATCCAGAAATCTACGTGGGTGGCAGGAGCCCAAAGCACTTGGGCCATACCCTGTGCTTTCCCGGGGCCGTTAGCAGGATGCTGGGTCAGAAGCAGTGTAGTCAGGGCTCACATTGGCACTTCATTACAGGATGCAGGCATCCTTTGAGGTGGCTTAACCCACTGTCACAATGTCTGCCCCATGATGAGACTTTTTTTTTTTTTTTTTTTTTTTTTTTGGACAGGCAGAGTGGACAGTGAGAGAGAGAGACAGAGAGAAAGGTCTTCCTTTGCCGTTGGTTCACCCCACAATGGCCGCTGCGGCCGGCGCGCTGCAGCCGCTGCACCGCGCTGATCCGATGGCAGGAGCCAGGTGCTTTTCCTGGTCTCCCATGGGGTGCAGGGCCCAAGTACTTGGGCCATCCTCCACTGCACTCCCTGGCCATAGCAGAGAGCTGGCACCCCGACCAGGACTAGAACCCGGTGTGCCAGCGCTGCAAGGCGGAGGATTAGCCTAGTGAGTTGTGGTGCCGGCCCATAATGAGACTTTTTAGAGTTTATTATGTTTGCTTTCACGCCCATCCCAAGCAGTGAGGGGTTCTAACTCTGAAGATAGCAATCACTGTCTCGAGTGAGACAATCCAAGTCTGTCTTGACTCCAAACAACCTGAAGCTAAATGTCAAAGGGGTTTAAATACTACTGCTTTGTCTTGCCTTAATAAGGAAGCTGCTGGGTTCTAGCAGGGTTTAAGAGCTATTGAATTAACTATTTTGATTCTTTGCCACATTTAGCTAAGAGCCGTTATCTCCGACAGCACAGGAATCATCTCTGGAGGCTTAGGGATTCACATTTTACAAATATCTGTGGTATTTCTTAACATCTTTGGACTTGGGCTTCTCATTACTTGTACTTTGTATTGAAATCTCCACTGGGGTGTGGCTCTGGAAGATGGCAGGAATGGCATCTTAAATTACGTGGAATCTTCTTAAGAAATTAATTTTAAGAAAGTCAGGAAACTCTGCCTGGAGGTCCTTACCCCGAACGCTTAAATTACTGTGTGGGAAAAATTCGGTAAGTCTTAGTCATTAACATAAATGGTAAGGATTAAGAAAAAGATCCATCACAATTATATCTCTCTGTGGGGAGGTAACAGAGTCTTTGACACAATGACACCTACCCCTGGAAATCAAGTTCTTTTTTAAGAACATAAACCCAAATCAGATTGGGGGTGAGCCTGTTAATTTGAATACTAAATTTACCCTGCATAGTGGAAGATATTGGGAGAATTTTGAAATCCTTGCCTTTGACCTCCAGTAATGTGTTTCAAAGACTTTATGAGTTTCAAGAAAGTGTCATTTTCCTATTGCTTCCTTACTTTTTCCTCGCAATCCTAAAATACTCTCTGGGCAATCAATTTCAGAGGTCTTTCAAGGAAAGGAAAATTTGGCTTCTCTGCCTGTTAACTACTGCAAAGTGTGTAGATCCCTGCTGTTCTGTGCTACTACTCACAGCAATAACAACGTGCCTATTGTTGTCATTATCTGGAGAAAAGACTCTCCTAGATTGGATTAAATGAGGTTGCTGTGCCCTTAAGAAACGCAGGCAATAGGCAGTAATGAAGGTATGGCAGCAGGAATTAATACTCTGTCTCTTGCATCAGAGTCGTTCCCCCTCCCCTTTTTTTCTGGAGGAGGAAGGTGTGGAATGAGAGGAGGGCTCTGATGTGTTTGGGGAGAGAGTATCACAGCCTATTAGTTAGAAGCAATGAAATTGAGACAGCTTTGGGGACTCCATTAAGTGCGTGGTGTTTAGGCAGACTATGTCCCTGGGTAAAGTGTGCTGTTGAGGAGGAGAGAATACAATGAAATAATTGGGCTTGGGAAATCAACTGGGCTTCAGCAGCCTCATATCTCCTTGTGGAGAATGGGCGAGGGGGATACTCCCCTCTACCTCCCTTCCTTTAGCATAAAAGGTATACTGAATAAAATAGAAGGGACTTTCTTGCTGAGTGGACTGTCCATATATTTCAGATAGTAAAAACAATGGATATAATTAGATTTCATCTGGCACCAGAAGGAATCAAATCTTGCCGCCTTGGAACCACTGCGTGTTATGTTAATTCTCTAGGCATGTGGATACTGGTTACAATAGTTGAATGAAAAGAATTTGGATTTGATCAGTAATGGCAGCATCTTTAGGGACATGTAGCAATACATGATGCATCAGGACTTAGGTTCTTAAATAAAACACAACTCCCACGTAGGAGTACTTATTTACATTTTGAAAGAATACGTTGAAATTGGCAAACGGTATGAACTAGACTGACTTTTCTTACCGGAACTTACTGGTGGGAATATTTTTGTCAAGGTATGCTGATTAGATTGCTCACATCCCATATTGAAGTGCCAGCTCCACTCATGACCCCAGCTTTGTGCTAATTCAGACCCTGGGAGGCAGTAGTGATGGCTCAAATAATTGGGTTCCAACCACCCATACGAGAGATCTGATTGTGTTGCCGGCTCCCAACTGCTGTCTCTCTCTCTCTTCGCATCTCAAATAAATAAATAATTTGAAAAATAGTTGAGGCACTAATAATGTTCAGTTGCCTGTATATCCTTTGTTTTAAAAGAGATATTTCTCTGCTTGAGGGAGGGAGGGGGAGAGAGAGAGAGATCTCTTCCATCTGCTGATTCACTCCGCAAATGCTGGCAACAGCCAGAGATGGACCAGATTGAAGCCAGGAGCCTAAAACTCCATGCAGGTCTCCCACAGCACTTGACCCATCATCTGCTGACTCCCAGGATATATTAGCAAGAAGCAACATTGGAAGTGGAGTAGCCAGGACTTGAACCAGCACTCCAATGTGGAATGCAGGCTCCCAGGTGGTGGCTCAACCTGATGTGCCACAATGCCTGCCCTCTGTGTACCTTCTGAGGTCAGAAAAGTTATAGTGATAGCAAGACCAAGGCTCTGATAATCATTGTTGCATTCTCATAAGAAAAAGCTTTAAGCAAGTTTCTTCTCTACTCCCTTACATACATTGGTAACATGCCCCCCCCCCCAAAAAAAAGAACCAAAAAAGCCTTGCTTTTCAAGTCAGAAATTGTGCTCATTTCCACCTCTGCCATGTCCTGTTACTGGCTCTTGAATAACAAATAAACCTCTTTTCTGAACATCAGTTTTCTCTTAAAAACAACAAAAAAATGAACTGGATTAAATAACTGTTGAAATCCATTTGACTTCTAAAGTCACTTGTAAATGCTGTTTGTTTGAGCCTTTTTGTATATGCATTTACATATATGTCCCCACATATATGTCAGTTATTTCCCTCATTTAGTTTTTACATTCCTAACAACTGATGCTACTTGATGCAAGATTGTACCACCCAGATCCTGTGATGTAAGAGAAATATGCTACAATATAAATACATGTTTCTTTTGTTTCATATTTCCAGTCTACATTCTTTGATATTTTTAAGGGAAAGCTACATTAAATATTCTGAACCAGAGTCCTCACTGCTGGATTCCCCCATTGTTAATATCAGGTTGTTTCCCTAGATGTTCATTATACAATCACACATGGTCTGTTCTATTACTTGGGAGAGGACATGGTCTAGTCCCTCCAGGATCTCATTTTCTCTTTAAAATTCCATGAAGCGAATGAATTAAGTAACAGAGTTAGCCCTTAATATAATAATAATTCATTTTGCATTATTTACTTTGGCTTAGAGACACAGAAAGAGGGACAGAAACTTATGTGTGAGAGAGAGAGAGAATGTGAGAGTCTTGAGAGATTCCTTAATTCCTCAAAAGTAACAGGGTGTTCTGCAGTTCGCTAAGAGATTTTACATAGTAAGATATATTTGTAGATAGGTTTTTTTTTTTTTTTGACAGGCAGAGTGGACAGTGAGAGAGAGAGAGAGAAAGGTCTTCCTTTGCCGTTGGTTCACCCTCCAATGGCCACCGCGGCTGATCCGATGGCGGTGGCCGGGTACTTATCCTGGTCTCCCATGGGGTGTAGGGCCCAAGTACTTGGGCCATCCTCCACTGCACTCCCTGGCCACAGCAGAGAGCTGGCCTGGAAGAGGGGCAACCGGGACAGAATCCGGCGCCCCGCCGGGACTAGAACCCGGTGTGCCGGCGCCACAAGGCGGAGGATTAGCCTAGTGAGCCGCGGCGCCGGCTTGTAGATAGTTTTAAAATCTTGAAGTTTAAAGGTTTTAGTTCCTTTAGGATTCCTGTTGGGTCATTGTTTTTCCTTCACTGGAATGCTTATTCTTGAAAGATAGGAGCCTTCTATTTATCATGTATGCCAAGGGCCTATTGTGAACACTTGGTAACCAATAAAAACTGAACTGATATATGAGATAAATTCTGAACTGATATATGAAATTTTCTTATGAAACATCCACATATAGGAGTATAAGCCATATGCTTCCACTTTTGGATTTGATTACTTTAGTTATTCTGAATTTACAGAAACGAGTAATACTTCAATATTTTAATTTTAATTTGGTCTATTTTTTAAAAAGCAAGTTATTTGAATTTGATTACTATGTTCATCACTTTGCTTTCAACACCGAATTCATAGCATGCAACTTATATATCAACGTTGTTTTGGTTTTGATTTTACCTGTACCTCATCAAGCCTCAGATTTGCTTGGTTCTAGTTATGATTGGGATTGTCTTTGTAATGATATCATGTCTGTTGTCACTGAAAATCTGTAAGTTCCATGAAGTCAGATATAGTGTCTAGAATTCTCAGACCTAGCCTTGAAATGGCATATAGAGGGGACTCAACAAATATTTGTTGAACATTGAAGGAATAAAATCAGATATTGTTGGCTGGCGCCAGGGCTCATTTGGCTAATACTCCGCCTGCGGCGCGGGCATTCCAGGTTCTAGTCCTGGTTGCTCCTCTTCAGTCCAGCTCTCTGCTGTGGCCTGGGAGGGCAATGGAGGATGGCCCAAGTCCTTGGACCCCTGCACCCGCATGGGAGACCAGGAAGAAGCACCTGGCTCCTGACTTCGGATCGGCGCAGCGCCGGCTGTGGCGGCCATTTGGGGAGTGAACCAACAGAAGGAAGACCTTTCTCTCTCTCTTTCTCTCTCTCACTGTCTAACTCTGTCAAATAAAAAAATCAGATATTGTATAAATATTAAAGCCTAACTTCCCAGTATTTAGACTATACATGTCCAATGAACAGCTGTTGGTAAAACCAGGTGATTTCCATTATACATTCTCACCAGTCATAGTGAGGATTGGTAAATTTGGACATGAATTTGGTTGTCAGATGAGAAGGAAAAAGATAAATAAGTCATAGGCCATCAGAATTTGATGAATGTGACAGCCATATACACAAATGTATATTGTAAGTTCTTGAACCAATAGCATTTAGTTCCTGTTTTTCTAGCTCATAAGACTTTGAGTTGGTAGGCCATGGAAGTAGCAGTCTTTATTTTATTTTATTTTATTTTATTTATTTATTTTTTATTTTTTGACAGGCAGAGTGGACAGTGAGAGAGAGAGACAGAGAGAAAGGTCTTGCTTTTGCCGTTGGTTCACCCTTCAATGGCCGCCGCAGCCAGCGCCCTGCGGCCGGCACACCGCGCTGATCCGATGGCAGGAGCCAGGAGCCAGGTGCTTTTCCTGGTCTCCCATGGGGTGCAGGGCCCAAGCACCTGGGCCATCCTCCACTGCACTCCCTGGCCACAGCAGAGAGCTGGCCTGGAAGAGGGGCAACCGGGACAGAATCCGGCGCCCCAACTGGGACTAGAACCCGGTGTGCCGGCGCCACAAGGCGGAGGATTAGCCTAGTGAGCCGCGGCGCTGGCCAAGAAGTAGCAGTCTTTAAAACAGGGATGGAGAACCTCTGTTCAGCCAAGGGCCTTTTGGATATTCATAACATCATCTGTAGGCCATACAGAATTATCAGCTTAAAAATTAGCCTGCTACAGATTTATTGAATTTCAAGTCCTGCCTGCAGTTGCTTTGGCAGGGCCAGACCAAATGATTTTTATGGGCCTTATCCCTTGCTTAAAGTATTATATGTTGTAGAAGGTAGGTAAGAGGCATAATGCAGAAAACTGGGCAGGATAACAGCATATCTGAGGCTGAGTGAACTCGACCACAATTAACAATCACAGTCACTATTACTAATAGACATTTAGAACTTGTTACATGATAAGTACTATTCTAATCGCTTTGCATACATTATCTCACTGAATCCTTTTAATAATCCCATCAGGCTGTTATCTGCATTTGACAATTGAGGAAACCAAGGGTCAGATAGGTTAAGTAATTTACCTAATGTCACAGACAGCAAGTGGTGGTGAGGTTGTAAATTCAGACCTTTGAATAGTGCTCTTGATCATTACGGAGAGGTACAAGTACAATTGTATAAGCTTTAAGAGGAGAGAAAACATCATTTTTGCTGGCTATATCGGGGAAGACTTCTTAGAGGATGTAGCATTTGAGATAGGCCTAAAAGAAATAAGTCATCTCTCGAACTGGGTGTGTGCAAGAGTCCGAATTAGAGAGTATTAGATTCAGAATAATAAACTTTCAAGGCCATCTGTTCCAAGCCCCTAATTTGCAGAGGAGAAAACTGGGAGCTGTGAGGTTAAATGACTGGCTGTTGGACATATGGCTGATTAACTGGCATTAGAGCTGTTCTCCTGTCTTCTGTCCCGTGTTATCCCCCACACACTGCCGTTATGCACTAGCACGTGGTAAGTCTGGTTTTCCACAACTACTTTCTAATAGGATTTCCTAACATATTTTGAAACTTGAAAGTGAAGACTTTCTTGCGTATCTGTGGATGATGAAAACATTAAGCAGGAAAGTGTGAGAGCAGGGTAGGAGAGTAGAGATGCATGTACAACTGGAAATATACACCTTTCTGTTTTTCTTTAATATTTTCTTGTTGCTCGTGTTTTCTTCCTTAAGTGTACACAATTAACAGTTGAGCGAAAGGATACAATAAAACTCAAATAAGAAGAAAATGGTTTAAAATTCACATGAACCATGACTTAACCAGCTTTCTGAGTAACCTACCCTATTTCTGTCTAGCTGGAATGCTTATTAGCCAGCATCCTCCCTAACATGGACATCATGGATATACTTCCTAACATGGATATCACATAGATAAAATGAGATTATGTGTGAACACACATAGATGACACAAATGCAGCCTTGCCTCAAAATGTAGTACCACTGGGGGCCAGCGTTGTGTAGTGGGTAAAGCTACCACCTGCTGTGCTGGCATTCCCACATGGGCACCATTCATGTCCTAGCGTTCCACCCCCATCCAGTTCCCTGCTAATGGCCTGGGGAAAGCAGCAGAAGATGACCCAAGTGTTTGGGGCCCTGCACAGACATGGGAGACCCTGTGAAGCTCCTGGCTGCTAGCTTTGGCATGGCCCAGAGCTAGCTGTTGTGGCCATCTGGGGAGTGAACCAGCAGATGGAAGATCTCTTTGTTTCTTTTCTCTCTGAGTCTTTCAGATAAATAAATAAATGTTTACCAAAATCTGTGGTACCATCATATAGTATTGATATTCCCTTAACCAAGTGATTGTTTCAGATTTATTTACTGATAAATAATCAATTTGGGGCTTGAGTAAACACTCATTGAGAGACATTTTTCTTTCTCTTAGTGCTCCCTGTTCATCCCCTTCTCCTCTGATGGCAGTCCAGACCTGAGACTTAAGGTGTTTTCCCTCCTGTTTTTTTTTTCCTGTTTTCCCCAGTGATTTAAAATATAAAACTAAACCTTTTCAGTAAAGTCTGAATCAGCAGATATTTACATGGCTTTTTATAGACCAGCAAGAAGATTACAGTAATTAGCCTATGCATTTCCTCATTAAAATGTCATTAGTGAAGGCTTTGTTCTTTTTAAGTTCTTCCAAATGAGGATTATTGCATTGCATTCTAACATTAATAGTTTGCCAGGAGCCAGATGTCTTATTTAGGTGTAAAAGCAAGGATTCCTGTGGCATATAGAAAGGGTAATGGCCAAAGAGCAGAATGCTGCATAGATAAATCTTCATATTTACAATGGATAGGGCTCTTCTTTATGTGCTACCAAAAATAACTGCTAGTCCTTTCTTAAGCTTCTACTGGGAGGACTTTTAACTTTATTGGTGCTTACCAAATACAGACTCATTTGGGAGAATAAACTCTTACTTAGAGTAATGTATTTCCATATTTATCATGGTGGGATTGTGGATGATTTGAAAAATCTGTGAAGAATAGAAGCAAATAAGTTTATTTTCCTCTTTCATCAAGTGAGATGATGTTAAATATGAATGACAATATAGGCTTTAGAATGAGACCATCTTGGGTTCAAATCCTGTACCCATTGTGTAACTTTGATAATTCTTCACCGTTATACAATATAGCTTAGTTGTCTTATGTATTATAGATACTGGAGCTACTATACCAGTGAATTGACCATGTATTCAGCACTACTGCCTGGAATATTAATATATTACTTTTATAATCAAAAATAAAAGTGTATACATTTGTATATGCCTTCTTACTATTTTCTTGTTATACAGCTTTGACTTAAGAAATCCTAATATGAAATTCCAAAATAAGTAAAAAAGGTATTTAAGAAGGGTTTTTTATTAAAATTATTTATTTATTTATTTATTTGAGAGAGAGTTACAGAGAGAGGGAGAGACAGAGAGAAAGATCTTCTATCTGCTGGTTCACTTCCCAAATGGCCGCAGTGGACAGAGCTGGGCCTGGAGTCAGGAGCTTCTTCTGGTCTCCCAGGTGGGTGCAGGGGCCCAAGCACTTGGGCCATCTTCTGCTGCTTTCCCAGGCCATGAACAGAGGGCTGGATCGGAAGAGGAGCAGCCGGGACACAAACTGTTACCCAATGGGATGTTGATGCTGCAGGTGGAGGCTTAACCTACTTGCTGTTCCACAGCACAGGCCCCTAAGCAGTGGTTATTAATATCATTAAATATCTTAAAGCAAACTTCCTTTTTTACAAAAATTACTTATTTATCTTGAAAGAGTTACTGAGAGAGGAGGAGTGAGGGAGAGAAAGAGAGAAAAGACAGAGGTCTCTGTCAGCTGATTCACACCCCAGATGGCCAACATGGTTGGGGCCGGGCCAGATCAAAGCTAGGAGCCAAGAGCTTCATCCAGGTCTTCCACGTAGGTGGCAGGGGCCCAAATACTTGGGCCATCTTCTGCTGCTTTTCCCAGGTCATTAGCAGGAAGCTGAATGGGAAATTGAGTAGCCGGGACATGAACTAGCACCCAAATGAGATGCTGGCATTGGCAGCCGCAACCTTACCTGCCACGCCACAAAGCTGGCCTCCCAAAGTTCCTTTTAAAAATCCCCTATACATACATGCGAGTTCGAGTCCTGGCTGCTCCATTCTAATCCAGCTCTCTGCTGTGGCCTGGAAAAGCAATAGAGGATGGCCCAGGTCCTTGGGCCCTTGCACCTGCATGGGAGACCTAGAGGAGGCTCCTGGCTCCTGGCTTCGGATGGGCCCAGCTCTCTGTTGGGGCCAACTGGGGAGTGAACCAGCAGATGGAAGACTTCTGTCTCTCTTTCTGCCTCTCCTCTTTCTGTGTAACTTTCAAATAAATAAATAAATCTTTAAAAGATCTCTGTGAGTGAGATCCCAGTGGAAAGAACAGGTCTTCAAAGAAGGAGGTACCTTTCTCTGAAGGGAGGAGAGAAACTCCACTTTGACTATGACCTTGTCTAAACAAGATAAGAGTCGGAGAACTCAGAGGGCTTCCATAGCCTTGGAAACTCATGACTGGAGCATAGGGAGATTACTGATGCCATAGACAGGAGTGTCAATTGGTAAAGTCAACAACAGGAGTCACTGTGCACTTACTCCTCATGTAGGATCTCTGTCCTTAATGTGCTGTGCATTGAGATTTAATGCTATAACGAGTACTCAAACAATATATTTCACTTTGTGTTTCTATGGGGGTGCAAACGATTGAAATCTTTACTTAATGCATACTAAACTGATCTTCTGTAAAAAAAAAAAAAAAGAAAGAAAGAAATTATCAACTCCCAACTTGACTCTCACTGGGATTAAACATGACAATAGATCTGATCTGATTTCATCATCATTTTAAAAAAATCATCTATTATTTTTCACTTTATGTTTCTGTGTGGGAGCAAACTGTTGAAATCCTTACTTAATGTATACTAAGCTGATCTTCTGTATATTAAGATAATCGAAAATGAATCTTGATGTGAATGGAAGGGGAGAGGGAGTGGGAAAGGGGAGGGTTGTGGGTGGGAGGGACGGTATGGGGGGGAAGCCATTGTAATCCATAAATCGTACTTTGGAAATTTATATTCATTAAATAAAAGTTAAAAAAAAAAGAAACCCCCTATACAGTATATTCAAAGTAAATTACCTCATTTATCATTTTAACATTATTTTTGCCGTGCACAATGACCAGAACCTTGATGGAAGAAGTTGGGAAATAACACTTTCATGTCCCCATGAAATTACTAGATTATAAGTTAAATAATTATAAACAAGCTGAAAAATATCAGTCTTTAAGGCTTTTGCAGCCCTTAGTATTTCAAGAGTTTTTAGGATAATTGGACACTATCTCTTGTGTGTTATTGTCACATTTGGGTTAGTTGAATGTCAGCCCACTGAAAAGTGCTGATATTAAACATTCTGAGCCAGGTATCGTTCTTTGTGCTGGGAACATAGTATTAAACAAGAGAAACCTAGCCCTCAAGGGGCTAATGTTTTAGTGTGTAGAAAGTTAGGCAAGAATCACATAAAAAAGTTGCAATTGGTTCATTCACTCAGATACTTGTGAGGCTATCAAGAAGATAATGTCAGCTAATTTGTTAGAATATGGGTGGTGAGGATTTCAGGACTAGTTTTCAAGGCAAAGTTAAGGGGAGGCCTTTTGAAGAACGGTGGAGAGGTACAAGTGTTCCAAGCAGAAGAAGCACGTGCAGAGCCTCTGAGATAATGACAAGCTTTGATGTGTTTGAGGGTCAGAAAGAAAACCAGGTGGCTGTGTTTAAGAAGGAAGAGTAGCCGGCGCCGTGGCTCACTAGGCTAATCCTCCGCCTTGCAGCGCCGGCACACCAGGTTCTAGTCCCAGTCGGGGCGCCGGATTCTGTCCCGGTTGCCCCCCTTCCAGGCCAGCTCTCTGCTGTGGCCCGGGAGTGCAGTGGAGGATGGCCCAAGTGCTTGGGCCCTGCACCCCATGGGAGACCAAGAGAAGTACCTGGCTGCTGCCATTGGATCAGCGCGGTGCGCCGGCCGCATCGTGCTGGCCATGGCGGCCACTGGAGGGTGAACCAACGGCAAAAGGAAGACCTTTCTCTCTGTCTCTCTCTCTCTCACTGTCCACTCTGCCTGTCAAAAAAAAAAAAAAAAGGAAGCGTAGAGATGGAAGATGGCTCATGTAAAGGCTATGGGTAAAAAATTATGTTTTAAATCTGACTGCAATGGGAAATTCTGAGCGTTTTAACCTTATAATTGGTGTGACCTGACTTTTACTCTAGAAAAACTCTGTCCATTGTGTAGAGAATGGAGCCTGTGTTCAAAAAGTGTAGAAGCTGGACCACCTTGCAGGGGCAAGAAGATTGGTGGTAGTTAAAAGAGAATTGTAGCAGTGAAATGTTAAGTGCTTGCATTCAGGCTTGTTTCCGTATAAATCTGACAGGAATCAGATGCATTGGATTTAGGATGTAAAGAGAGAAGAGAAATCAGGATGTTAGCCTGAGCAACTGAATAGCTGATATTGTTTATAGGGAAAGATTGTACGGGAATGAATTTGCAGAGTGAGAGGCAGGAAATCAATGATTTGTTGCGACATGTTACAAAAGAATGCCAATTGACAACAAAGAAAAGATGTCAAGTGGGCAGTTGAAGGGTCTGCAAGCTTGGGAAGTTGTCCAGGATAGAGATTAAAAACTGGAGAGTCATCAGCATATGGGATTTAAGTCCATGTGACTGGATTCCTTTGAAAAAGAATAAAAGAGGCCTTGGAGCAGGGTCCCATTTACAGGATCCTTGTTAAGGAGGTGAATGGGGAAGTCAGTGATGGTTATCCACGGAGGGTCGTGAAAGCAAAGGAAAGCGTGTTGTGAAGTTGGGGAGGTGTGGTGTGGCCAGCCTTGTCCGTGATTATATTCAGTGGACAAGCTGAATATGATCAGGACAAAGAATTCTTCTTAAGACTCATACCTTAAATTGCTCTTTTCCTACAACTCATTAATGAAACAAGGTATTTACCTAGGACGCACTCTGTCTCCTTGATTATCATTTATTAGTTTTTCCCCAAAGTTAGAACTTCAGTTCCTTTCTTCAAAATAGAGAGGAGGTTTTCTGTCCTGGTACTGTATTAGGACTTCTGCTCCCTGCACCTCTGTCCTCCGCCATTATAAAGTAATTATAATAAAATCCACTGGATAGTCATTGTATTGTGGGACTTATCGTAGGAAAAGAGCAAAATACTAAAAAATAGGGAATAAGATTTTTTTAAATTTTATTCATAGGAACAAAAAATTAGAGACATAGGAATTAAGTTATGCACATTTTTGTTTCGCACCCAAATGCTGTAATAATTTGCTAAGAACCTGAACATACCCCAGTGATACTTGCTTTCCATCAAGAATAAAGGGCGATCAGCTATCCTATAGTCCTTCTCACTCCTCCACCTTATTCTACATGCAAGTACAGTGCTTGTCTGAGTAAAGTTTTAGCAATGCCTTCTTTCTAAAATGAAAGCATTTTCCCTTCACGATTAGCATCTGTTTATAGAATAGTTCGTATTTTCGTAATTAGATCCTGCATAGAAATGCAAAGGCTGCTATGTAAAAGGATAATGAATCTTTATTGCACAGTTGAAATCAGATTTGTGCAAAAGGCACTTTGAAAACAGTAATAAGCAGAGACATGTATTAAATCACAAAGATAAGGCACCCTCTTTGTATTTTCTATTTATAAATGGAAATTATGACTACCCAGTGGATTCCATATGACATTTCCTATTACCAGCAAAGGTTTTTAGCTTTGACCATAAGAGTTATCTAAATTCAAAAGTCTCTGTGGATTCATGGCTCTAAAGAATACTTCTAGAAGGAGCCAAGACAGTGTGGAAAGGATCCTTTGTTTTTTTTGTTTGTTTTTCTTTCCTTTGTGCATTCTGGCAGAGGTGAGGGTAGCACTTGATAGAAGAGCGAAGCCATTTGAAATGACCATGATAAGATCTAATCAGGAAACCCAGTGTCCATTTTACACATACAGTAACATTTTAGGCTTCCTGAGAGCCACATTCGGTCCTTAGGAGCTCATCCTTGTATTTTCCCATTTTACGAGTTATTCTGTGGTGAGTGGTTTCTTCCCAAGCTAAACCTTTTTCTGTGGGATGTCTTACCTTCTTATTTTTTGGTCAGCCTTGGAAAACTAGAGCATTGCTGTGTGGAGAGAAGAGGAGGAGACATTTGAAGGAGGGCTAAGAAAAAGGGAAGTCTGGGAAATCAGGGTCGGTCAACGTCAGGTGGACTGTCGAGGATGGATGTGGTAGTTGCTGGAGAGGGCCTGGTGACTTTTGTCACTTTACAATCAGATCTTCATGTACGATGGCAGTCTCACTTGGACTGTGCTTAGTATTGACTTACTCTCAGGCATACCATACCATGTTAGCATTACTAGAGGGAGAAAAATCCTGTATTCTGTATATAAAGACATATCATGAGTGTATCTTTCTAACCCTTTGATTTTTCCTTTCTTCCTTCACCCTGACTTACTTTTCTCTTACTGTAACTGCTCCTATCAGTACTGCAACTTCTTTTCTTTTTAAAGAAGAGCCCCTTAGTAAGAGAGCATTGTAAAGAGAACAAACCAGATAGACTTTTTGGGAGAACAATAGCGTATCAGTAACAACTGTGGAAAACGGCTTCAAACATTGCACACTCCTAACCTGTCCATGAATGTGGAAAGGGCTTATTTAAAGCTGGCTCTGTGGTGACAGGATCTGAGTCCTGCTGAGTGTTAACAAAAGAGAATGAATTGATGCTAAATTTGGAGACCGAAAATACCATCCTTTTTCACCTGCTTGAACTCTTCCGTTGTTTTCTCTTGTTGCTGCCTTGCGCTTTTCCTGCAGGATAGGGAGAGAAATCGGTTGTCTGGCTCTCTGAACGGTGGCATCTGCTCAGCATTTTACCAGCTCATATTTGGGACTCATCCCTCTGTCAGGATTCTCCCCTTTTTCTCAGCTCCATTACTAGGGAGGCTGGGAACCAGCTCCTGAGTTTATTTGCATACTTCCTGTGTTACCTAGCTCAGACAACATATGGCAGTGTGGAACACTTGGATTTATTTCTGTTCCCTCAAATTAAATTCCTAAAAAATTGGAAAACTCTTGCATTTGTTTTGTGTTACAGGAATTCTTAGTTCCTTTTTTGGTAGGCAAATGCAACAAAATTTGGCATAAAAGTCCCTGGAGTAGTTATCTAAAAAGAGAACATTGATTTGTTTCCTTTCCTCTCCTATCATATCCCCCTCTTAGGGGGAGAAATGTATGTTGGCTGTTGCAACACTGAATCATACAAAAGGTTCATTTGAGCACACTAAGTAGAAAGTGTCTTGAAGTCATTTTTATTCTTGTAACTTAGTAATTTAATGTCTCTTTCCTCTCTCTCTTTTTTTTTTTAAATTTAAACCCTATAACTACATGTCTTGAATGTGGGATTGTTATGGCATCATCCATGAATAAAAAAGTAAAACAGATATAATCATACAAAGAATATCTGATATCTGAGTTAATGTGAACTTATATAAAAGTGGACTATTCTATCTTTTAAAAATGCTTTTATTTTTGGAAAGAGAGAGCGAGGAAGTGCAAGAGCATGCTGTGGCTAAGCTTAGCTGAAGCCAGGAGCCAAGAACTCAATTCAGGTCTCCTATGTGGTGGCAGGCAGGGACTCAACTACTTGAGCCATCACTTGCTGTCCCCCAGGGTGTGCATTAGCAGGAAGCTGGAGTTGGAAGTAGAACCAGAACTTGAACACAGGAACTCCAATATGGAATACGGCTGCCCCAAGTGGCATCTCATCCAGTAAGCCGAACACCCACCCCAAAGTTGGCCTTTAAATTCATTTCATCTTTGAGCGTTATTAATGCAGAAAAATTATCTTCTTTAGGAAAATGCTTTGTTGTATTAGTTGAAGAGAGACTTCACACTGTGGAGTGAGTGAGTGAGCGAGCTCTTAAAAGATGACTCTTGGGGCCCGTACTGTGGCAAAGCAGCTGCCGGCAGAGCTGGCGTCCCATACTGGTGCCGGTTCAAGTCCTGGCTGCTCCAGTTTCAATCCAGCTCCCTGCTGGTGCTCCTGGGAAAGCAGCAGAGGATGGCCCAAGTACTTGGACACCCGTACCCATGTGGGAGACCCGGAAGAAGCTCTTGACTCCTGGAGGCTTTGGTCTGATCTGGCTCTGGCCATTGCAGTCATTTGGGAAGTAAACCAGCAGATGGAAGATCTCTGTCTCTGTCTCTCTCTGTAACTCTGCATTTCAAATAAAATAAGTCAATCTTTAAAAACAAGATGACTCTTCAAATGGGGAATATTACTAGAGCTGATCTCAGGGCATCATCAGCTCAGATTCCTAACCAACCCTTTCTTTCCACACCCAGCTGGTGAGAGCTGGGCCAGATTTTTTGATCTTCAGGTATTTTAAATTGTAGTTTTAATATTAATTAATATAAATTAATCCAAATTCTATTTTTTTGTGGTGTAAGAAGTTTCTTTTGTAAATTCAGGGTATGGATAAACTAATTAAAATATCAATTTTTTTGATAGCTCTAAGTGTATTCTTTAAATGAAATGTGCAAATATAAAAAAATGGAGAATAGTTTTGGGTACTTTTCATTTCTTTTCTAATGAATCCTACAAAGCGGTCACATGGTGAAGGGGAAATAGCATGGGTTTTAGGCCAACAGACTCGATTTTGGATTCTGGCTTTATTTGTTTTCCTGGAATGGCCTTAGCAAATGCCATAGCTCTCCCAAAGTAGAAAGTTGTCATAATAGTCATTATAGTCTCACAATATTATCATAAGAAAAAACATGAAGTGGCAGATATTAAGGGGCTGGGTGCATTGTTGCATTGTTTAGCATTTGGTGGGCCATAGATACTTCAACCATTTCATTTGAGAAAGTCAGTCCTTGCATGGTGCCCACAGAAGACCTATTTCTAAGGTCTTTGCAGCCATGAGCTAGGTTTTAAGACAATAAACTGTATTTTATTTTCCTTCTCTTTTGCTTTAAAACAGAATGCAATTTGTTTCAAATCCTGTGCTCCAAACCGGTGGCTTAATTAAGCAAGTTTATTGACTGTCACAGAGGCTGCGGTTAAAAGCTGGCAAGCATCATGTGACTGCATTAGTATCTCTGAGCAAATAAAGGCAGAAGACAGGTTTCCACCCAACCATATACTTTTTTTTCCTTCTCTTTTCTCCCAAGCTCATTCTTGCACTGCAACATTTCACTTATAATCTGTTAATTAAATCATTTCACTCCATTTTATATAATTTTCAATTTAGCATTCATTTTCAAGTTAGCTTTTGGCTTCATTTACTGATAATAAACAGTGTTGCATACAACACATGTTCCACAAAACACTCAGTCATACACATACAGATGCCAATAATTTTTTCCAGTATGTCAGGCACATTAAAATTAAAGGCAGCATCTCCCCTCACCCTTTCCATTACTGAATGTGCACCCTGTTTGAATAATACATACTCCCTGACAGCCAGCGGTAGGCTAATGTGCAAAAATTATGTGCAGCATGTCACTAGTACCTTTTTGAAAATTCATGGTTTTCCAAGACGCAGTCTGTGGAAGGTTTCTGGAATGGTCACTCTGATACCTTGGACCTGTACCTTTAGCTTAATGGATACAAGCAGTAAAAGCTTTCTAGAATTATTGCTTTATGGGCTTCCAGCAATGTGATCGTTATTGAGAAAGAAAACTCTGCTGTAACATTCAGATTACTTCTTTTTAGCTTATCTTTCAGATCATGGTCTGAATTCAAAATATACCAATTCCTTTAGCATTAGGTGCTATCCAGATGTTTCCAGTTGCAGTTAATGGACTACTTCTACCGGGTAAATGTGTATGTTGGTATAGTTGTCCAAGTCCCTAGAGTCCTTCACCCCTATATATTATTGGACTATTTTGAGAATAGTTCCTGCTTATTGAATCTAAAAATAGTTCTCTTATAGTGATTGTGATTTTTAAATTTTTTTAAAAGATTTATTTATTTATTTGAAAGACAGTTACAGAGAGAGAGGGGAGACATAGAACTTCCATCCAGTGTTTAACTCCCCAAATGAGTGCAGCTAGCAGGAATGGGCCAGGCTGAAGCCAGGAACCTAGAATTCCATCCATGTCTCCCATGTGGATGGTAGGGGCCTGAGTACCTGGGCCATGCCCTGCTGCCTTCCCATGCACATTAGCAGGGAGCTGAATCAGAAGTGGAGCAGCTGGGACTCAGGCTGAAACCATGCTCCTCCGAGATGCTGGTGACGATTTAACTCACTGTGCCGTGATGCTGGCCCCAGCAACTTTGAGTGCTTACTGAAATCCGTGATCAGCTAGAGGGGGTACAGTTGGTCTTGTTGCTCTAAATATTCGCTGTGAGTCAGCAACTTTTACTAGGCATATACTCTGTCTTAGTGTGGAAGGGCCTGGGATGTGATGACAAAACCAGTGTGGGTTCTTCCCTCATGGAGCTGATGTTCTAGCATGGGAAGACAGACATTTTAGAAATGGTAGCTACACAAGGACAGAATTATGTGAGAAAATTTAGGGGTATCTGGCAGAGTATAACCAGGAGAACCTCTCCTTGTCTGAAAGTTAGGATGTCTCCCAACCTAGCAATTTCTTTTAAGTTCAAGTATGAAAGATGACTGGGTTTTAGCTTTGTAAAGAAAGAGATGTGGAGGGACAAAGTCCCTGTGGCCATGGAACAGATGGCTAGTTTGAATCCTCTAAGAGGCAAGGTGCAGAATACCATAGCAGAACTGTGATTCCACAGGGCCATATAACACCAAATGTGAATGTTAGGTTTTTTTCAAAGGGCAGTGATAACTGAAGGATTGTAGGCAGGAATTGACTCAATCAGATTATTTTTATCTGGGGACCATCACTCTGTGGAAAATGTTTGACAGAGTGATTGGAGAGACACATTAGGAGACTGAAATGGTACAGCAGAGGGAGAGATGGTGACAGCCTGGTCAGCCGTGGTGGCAGTAGAGATGGGGAGAACTGGGCTAATTTGAGAACGTTTTGTAGGTGAAATGGACAGGATTGATGATCAAATCAACTTGAGAGAAGAGAAGCGTGAGGACAATTCAACACCTGGGCTTCTGGCTTGAGAAGTTCTGTTGATCGTAGACATTTTTCATATTGTAGGCGATAAAATACTTTTTGTACCTACCTCATGGTTGCTGTCTGGCTGTCAAGTTTAGAGGTTACAAGCTTAGAAAATATGTGACATTAGAAGTCTTTTATATGAGATACCTTCTGTTTCGTTGAGCAATACAGTTTAGCTTAAATCATAGACTTCCCCTAACCTCTCGTTTTGATTTTAATCTGCTGAGAGCTAAATGCAGCAACTTGCAAGGTGGTCCACTGAGAATCTGACAAATTGAAAAGTAAATAATTTCAAAATCCCCGTATCTTAGCTCAATTTTTGCTTAGAATGTCTGTTCTTGAGCACTAGCATTGAGCTGTGGGCTGCAAAGACTTTTGTGATTTTTCCACTCTAGAACATAACATTGATTCTACTCCTGGCATTTCTGGGTATTGTAACTGTTCATTAATTCTCAGATCTCAAATTGTGAATCTTTTCCTTGAAATCCCAGATTTCCAGAATACACAAATGTCCTCTTAAGTTTAATCTGGACAGAGCATTGGAATGAAATGTGGATTCTGAAAGCTGGAAGGCTGGCTTTCGCTCTCCAGCCCTACGACTTGCTCAGTGTTTGATTAGTTTCATTTCAACCAAATCAGCCATAGTGAATGCTCCCGTGCCCCACCACACTCCACCCTGCCCCTCTACTTTGGTGCATGATGACCCTGCACCTGCCAGCCCTGTTGGGATCCTTGGGTTTTCTCTCATCGCTAATTTCAGCTGTGCCACACAGTTAGCTAGGAAGTAATAGGGTGTTAACTGCCCCCTGAGGACTCTTCAGTCAGTGACTAGACAGTCACTACACCACCTGAGATGTGCACTGGCTTCCAGTTCCCCCTGTGATGCTCCGAGTTGCCTGTAGCAGAAGTTGGTCTGACAACATGTTCTTTATTTCCCAGCCACTGTCCGTGTCTTACTTCCCTGCTCCCCTGCTGTTGTTCATTTTACCTCTGAAATAAACTTCATAGGATCTGCATTTGGGGGAATCCAAGCTAACACAACCTCGGTGAACTTCAGTTCCCTCATTTTTAGAATAACCGTTGGACCATTTCATCACTTGATGGTGGGCATCTCCGCCTCTACTCCTGATTGTGTGTCCCATGCGACCTGTACCTACCAGTGAACATATATTCTTATTCTTTTCCTCAAGGAAGTCTTTTTTTAAAGATTTATTTATTTGTTTGAAAGGCAGAGTTATAGAGAGAGGGAGGGAGAGACAGAGAGAGAAGATCTTTGACTCACTGGTTTACTCCCCAAATAGTGAACAGCCAGAGCTGTGCCGATCCAAAGCCAGGAGCCAGGAGCTTCTTTTGAGTTTCCCACGTGGGTGCAGGGGCCCAAGGACTTGGGCCATCTTCCATTGTTTTCCCGGGCCATCAGCAGAGAGCTAGATTGGAAGTGAAGCAGCTGGGACTTGAACTGGTGGCCACATGGGATGCTGGCTCTGCAGGCAGAGGCTTAGCCCACTACGCCACAATGACACCCTCTACTCCCCCCCCCCACACACACACTGCCCAGGGAAGTCTTACATGAGACCTTGAACTGTGTTAGCGCCTCAAGGTGCTTGGGAAAAGCTCTTAAGGGCAGAAGTTACTGGATGGACAAAGTGGCTACGTGAAGAAAAGGCCTCCTTTTACAAGCACTTTAATGCAAAATCTAAAAGTAGAAGAAAGATCTGTGCTCTACCAACAGCTTCTGGGCTGGAGTTGCTGTCTCTGAAGTAGAGTATCTTCTGTTTCCTCAGGAAGGCAGTCTAGCCTACGTTTTCTTCCTAATTATTTTAAGTTCCCCCACTTTATTCTTTGCTTTGGATTTACTTATTTATTTGAAAGACAGTTACAGAGAGAGGTAGAGACAGAAAGAGAGAGTCAGAGATCTTCCATCTGCTGGTGGAATCCCTCACATTGCTGCAATGGCCTGGGCTGGGCCAGACCAAAGCCAGAAGCCAAGAGCCAGGAGCTTCTTCCTGGTCTTCCACAAAGGTGGCCGGGGCCCAAGAACTCGGACCGTCTTCCACTGCTTTCACAGGCAGATTAATAGGGAGCTGAATTGAAATGGAGCAGCCGGAACTCACACTGGTGCCATAAGAGGTGCTGGTGTCTCAGGTGGTGGCTAACCCACTGCACTACAATGCCAGCACCATCCCCTCTTTTGTTTAGGCCGGCACTCTACCATGTTGTACTGTACTGACCTTGGCACTTCTCCGCTTCCTTCCTTATCCTCACTGGTCTTTATTATACAGTATACTGCATCCAAGACATGTCATTTTCCTGGTGTTGATAATGTTTTTTTGTCATGTGTCTTCCATAGTGTTTCTTTGCAACATCTTTGACAGGCTGGTAGGGGTGTTACTTGTTTCTCTGCTTACTACCACTATTTGGACTAATTATTCTGAACTTTGACCTGCCATGCCAACCTTTCGTTGGGGAAAATGTTATTTCCATACTCCAGAATAAAACCACGGAGAAAATAAGTTGTTGAGGATGCTGGTTTGCTGTCTTTTATGTTTCTGTCTTGTCAGCATTCACAGATGTTCTTGCCCTTTCTTTCATTATTGTTTGCATAACCAAAGAGTTCCTGTTTTATGCAGTTACTCTAAGGATGGAAACTAGAAGATAAAGATTGTGGCTAAGACAGACTGGTTAGAAGATTTGCATACTGCTGTAGTTTGGATATTAGTTTCATTGTGTGTGTTAAATGCTTGGCCTAGCGTGGCACTGTTGGGACCCGGTGAAGACTTGATCCAATTATGGTATTTAGGAGATGGGCCAAGTAGAGGGTCTTTTAGTCAAATGTCCCTTGGAAGGTAGTTCATGCAAAAGAATTGGGTATAAAAGTCAAGTTGGGCCTGCCTACTCCCTCCTTTCTTTTTATGTACCAAAGTAATTTTGTTTGTTTCCATTTTGTTTGAAATACAGAGAGATGGACAGAGATCTTTCCTCACTGGCTCACACCCTAAATGGCTGTAACAGCTGGGACTGGGTCAGGCCTAAGCCAGGAGCCAGGAACACAATCTGGGTCTCCCACATGAGTAGCAGGGACCCAAGTGCTTGAACCATCATCTGCTGCCTCCAAGGCAGGGCACTGGATTAGAAACAGAACAACCAGGACTCAAAGGAGGCACACTGATGTAGATGTGGGCCTCTCAGGCCAGCGCCGCGGCTCACTTGGCTAATCCTCCACCTGAGGTGCCGGTACCCTGGGTTCTAGTCCCGGTTGGGGCGCCGGGTTCTAGTTCTGGTTGCTCTTCTTCCAGTCCAGCTCTCTGCTGTGGCCCGGGAGTGCAGTGGAGGATGGCCCAAGTGCTTGGGCCCTGCACCCGCATGGGAGACCTGAAGGCTCCTG